>NC_090922.1:1163607251-1163910281 GCF_040938575.1 Ambystoma mexicanum
GGCCTACCTTCCTGCATTCCCACATGTTTCCCAATGAAAACAGTACCTCACATGTGTGGGTGCACCTACTTGGGCACCAAGGGGAAAGCCTAAAACACGGCTAACCCGAAGTCTTTTCCGACAGCTGAATTTCACGACCCATGCATTTCCGAAACGAGGACACCCGTGGGAATCCGCAGAGGACTGATTTGCACAAATCGGCCCAGAATTTTTCACCCAGATACACCGCCAAAGTCCGAAATCTGGTGAAAAAAACCCCATTTCCGCACATTTCACTCGGCTCACCCAATGAAACACACAGCCAACAACACATGGCCTACCTAACCACGTTCCCACACGTGTCTTGATGAAAACGGTACCTCACATGTGTGGGTGCACCTACCTCGACGCCAAGGGGAGGCCTAAAACAAGGCTAACCCCAAGTCTTTTCCCACAGCTGAATTTCACGATTTTTTCAGAAGGGCACACCATACAGATGTAGGCCTAGGGTGTCCAAGCCACCAAGGAAAACAGGGAACCCCATGCATTTCCGAAAAGAGGACACCCGTGGGAATCCGCAGAGGTCTGACTTGCACAAATCGGCCCAGAATTTATTACCCAGAAACCCTGGCAAAGTCCAAAATGTGGCAAAAAAAAACAATTTCCGCCCATTTCACTCGGCTCACCCACCGAAACACGCCACCAACAACACATGACCTATCTTCCCATGTTTCCACCTGGGTCCCGATGAAAAAGGTACCTCACATGTGTGGGTGCACCTACCTGGGTGCCAAGGAGAAAGCCTAAAACACGGCTATCCCCAAGTCTTTTCCAACAGCTGAATTTAACAATTTTTTCAGAAGGGCACACCATACAGATGTAGGCCTAGGGTGTCCAAGCCACCAATGAAAACAGGGAACCCCATGCATTTCCGAAAAGAGGACACATGTGGGAATCCGCAGAGGTCTGACTTGCATAAATCGGCCCAGAATTTATTACCCAGAAACCCCGGCAAAATACAAAATGCGTCGAAAAAAACCCAATTTCCGCACCTTTTACTCAGTTCACCCACCGAAAAATGCTGCCAACAACACATGGCCTACCATCCCACGTTCTCAGACGTGTCCCGATGAAAATGGTAACTCACCCGGGTGCCAAGGGGAAAGCCTAAAACACGGCTAACACTAAGTCTTTTCCGACAACTGAATTTCATGATTTTTTCAGAAGGGCACACCATACACGTATGGGCGTAGGGTGTCCAAGCCACCAAGGAAAACAGGGAACCCCATGCATTTCCGAAAAGAGGACACCCTTGGGAATCCGCAGAGGTCTGACTTGCGCAAATAGGCCCAGAATTAATTACCCAGAAACCCCACCAAAATACAGAAATGTGGCGAAAAACCCCCAAATTCCGCACATTTCACTCGGCTCACCCACCGAAGCACACAGTCAACAATACATGGCCTACCGTCCTGCATTTCCACATGTGTCCCGATGAAAATGGTACCTCACATGTGTGGGTGCACCTACTTGTGCGCTAAGGGGGAAAGCCTAAAACGCTGCTAACCTCAAGTCTTCTCCGACAGCTGAATTTCATGATTTTTTCATAATGGCACACCATACAGATATGGGTGTAGGGTGCCCAAGCCACCAATGAAAACAGGGAACCCCATGCATTTCCGAAAAGTGGACACCCGTGGGAATCCGCAGAGGTCTGAATTTATTACCCAGGGAGGGGGAGGGCCACCACCCTTTTGTGTGCCAGAAATATCCCTGGTGCCTAGCGACCCCCCACCCCACCCCATCCCCGTTGCATTTTTTTTTTTTATTTGCCCCTTCCCTGGGGGCAGATGATCAGCCATCTGCCCCCAGGGTAATCCATATGTGCCCTCATGCTTTGGGGGTTGGGGGAGAGGGCTGCTTACTGTAAGCAGCCCCCACCTCCCCCCGCTTGTAAAACAGATCCCTGGTGATCAAGTGGCCATTGATAGCCACGGATCCAGCGCTCTGCACCTGATCCGAGGCCAGCAAGGCTGTCACACAAGGTGTCGTTGGAAAGGGGAGATTCTCCCCTTTCCAACAACACCATCCAAATAAAAATCCATGGTGGCTAGGGTCCCCAACTCCCTCCCCCCTTCCCATTGCGTTTGTTTTTTTTTTTCTTTTTGTACATGCCCCCACCCCTGGGGGGTCAGATGGTTGACCATCTGCCCCTAGGGGTCTTCATACATGTGGCCCCATGCTTTGGGGCCTCGGGGGGAGAGGGCTGCTTACTTAGTAAGCAGCCTCCCACCCCGCGCATTCAAAAGACATCCCTGGTGTCTAGTGGCATTGCTAGCCACGGATTGAGCGCACTGCCCCCGATCTGTGACCAGCAATGCTGTCACACAAGGTGTCATTGGAAAGGGGAGAATCTCCCCTTTCCAACAACACCTGCTTTGATCTCCGGCTTGAAATACAGTCGGAGATCAAGGCAGAGCAAGGTGGAGACTTACCTTGTGTTTTCACTGCTGCAGCCGAAATGGCTGCCATGGTGAAAATGTTTTCACTTTCATGTCGGTGTGCATTACACACGCCAACGTGAAACTGAAGGTAATCCAGCCCCCGGGCAGTGAGGAGGGACCTCCCCCTCACAAAGCCCAGGGGTTGGATTACTGTTTTGCAGGTATTGCTCAAAACAAAGTGCCAAAGAGGATGAGCTATCTCGTCCTTGGTAACCTGTCAAGGATGAGATACCTCGTCCTTGGCACTTAAGGGGTTAAAGAAGCACAATTGACTAAATTAATATTATTTGGAATGGACAAGATGGTTAAAAGTTTCCAGGAGCTGGAAGATTGTATCTCCGCTGCTCCTGTACTGGCAACCCCTGACTACACTAAAATAGTCTATCTTTTTTCACACTCTAATGGCAAGATGATGACAGCAGTTTCGGCACAACACAGTACTATAGGTCACAAACCCTGAGGATATTACAGTGTCATAGCATTGGCTGATGCTGCTTTCACCATTAAGAAGTCAGCCACTATTGTCATATGCTGTCCATTGACGCTATATGTCGTATAGGCAGTATTCGCAGTATTGGAAAGGTCCAAATCTACATTGACTACACAAAGGGCTTATGCATATGAAGTAATTCTTTCAAGCCCATCTATTCACAATGTTTGCTATAAGACAGTTAAACCGGCCAACCGAACCTATTACTGATGAAGATGAGGTGCATGACTGTGCCACATGGCCCAGAGGATGACATTCGTAAAGCACGTGACTATCCCTTAGATGATGGAGAGGTGTTATTTGTTGGCAGGTCCTCAATTATAGACCACAAGACAGGTCAGAGACATACTGGTTGACAGGGAGTATGAGGTTTCTGTGCAGCAAAGGTTACCAGGCCATTATTCAGCACAAGCAGCAGAATTGATTGCTCTTATTGCTCTTATTGAGGCACTCAAGACAGTGCAAGGGTGCTGAGTTACAATGTATTCAGACTCAGCTTATGTTACAACCACTGCTCATTGAGGGTTGTTAAGATGGATGAGGTGAGAATTTCGCGGAGTCGATGGGTCTCCAGTACAGTATGCAGCTCTTTTAAATTGGTTAAATCATGCTCTTTCACAGCCCACACAGTCATCAAGTGTGCTGCCCATACAAGTGGTGGATATTTTGTCTCCCTTGAGAATGAAGCAGCAGACATAGCATCACAACTGGCTGTGGACTTGATACATATTTGCTGTGTACTTGCCAGTACCTGATTATCCTGAGCAACCAGGGCTTGTAAATATGCAGCTGCAGTTGCAGGTTCGATATCCAAAATGGGAAATTGTTGTGGCAGAGAAGGTGATGTGCACAGTCTCCAACTGATTTGGTGCGGAGACAGACCCGTACTGGAAAGGTAGTGATGACCCAAGAATTGGCTTTAGTGGCGTTTGATCAGCTGCATTAGCCCGCTCACGTATGTGAGCAGCATATTGCTGCAGATATACAAGAAGATTGGTATGTGCCCAATATTCAGGAATTGTTGTCCACGTTCATGTCCAACTGTGTTGTCTGTCAGACATAGAGCACTGGACAAACTTGAAAATCTTGAGGGGAACATTGCCTTGCCCAATTGGTGCCTTCAAGTAGATTTTTCAGATATGTGTGAGAGATGTAATACTTTCTGTTACCTTAGTAGTGGTGTGTCCTTTCTCCTTTTGGATTGAGGCTGGTCCATGTGCACACCCTGATGCAAAATCAGCTGCCAGGTTTTTGTTGAGAACAGTGTTCCCCTGGATGGGGGGTGTGTGAGATGCCTAAAAGTGACAACGGCACCTACTTCTTTAATGACTGTTCAAGGAAATTGCGGCTCGTTTATAAACATGGTGTTGGTAAGTACAAGATGGGAAATTGTGCACATTTATGGGTACATAAATAATTTAATTGGGCACATTTAATTTAATTTGCCAAATGGGGAAATTAAATATATTAAAATAGTGTTCTATGTGTGATTTGTATTTTCAGATTTATAATGTAAGTGTAACAGATTGCTAACACAGTTTAAAGTGAGAAAAAGAAAAAAGAGAATAAAATTGTCCTCCCATTATGATAATTAAATTGCAGTTAAGGTAGGTGTGGTCCGCCTTTTCTTGTTTCAGTAGTGCATTCAGTATGAACATGTCATGCATCAAGTCCCTACACCCGTCTCCGCACCAGCTAGAGTCTCTACAGCACCTCCACCCACCTTCACCTCCGGTTCATATGTGGGACAGTGGCAGCCTGGGGTCCGCTTCCCTCATGCATGTACTGGTACCAATCACCACAGGAGGAAATATCATTTGGGATGATTGCATCCATTCCTGTATTGGCAGCTTCCTTGGCGCATTGGGTCAGGCAGAGTCAGGCATCCTGATACCCGGCAGTCACGCTCGCTTCTGGGCCACGTGACAAGAAAGGCCCGCTCACGTGATCATTCCACGGGTCACCTTACACGGAAGCGCCGCTCACGTGACAAGGCTTCCATAGCAAAGGGATAAAAGCTGAGTCTTCGTGCTCACAAAGTGCTTCCCAGCTGCTCCTTACCGGCACTGTTTGGCGTTCATCACAACCTTGATTCCTGGCATATTCTGATCACGGACTATGGCTCACAGACTTCCTCTTGTCTTTTCCCTACTGTTTTGGTGCTTCTCGAACTGATCACTTGTTGTTCTGACCCACAGACTGTTAAACTGGACTCCTTCTGCTTCAGTCCTTGGATTCGTTGTTGTTTTTCTTCGAACCTACGTGGATTTACGAGTCAGCTCGGGACTTTCCACTTGCTGCAACACTTCTTGTTTCTTCTTCCATTAAGGCATCGAGCGACATTCATCCACGGGTGTGCCCAGTGATTGGTACATCAAGCACAAAGCGGGCACCTATTACTGCTGTCCTTCTTCGATCACATATACCATTCACTGAGGGTGCTGCCCCAACGCCCACCACAAGCTTTGCTTCAAAGGCCCCAGTTTGGTTAGAGTTGACACTCCGCCCACACTTAGGTAAGCCATTTCTCTAACACTATCGCTTAACCATAACTGACTGTTACCATTGGTGTCTGTGCTAAAATAATTTTTTGTCTTACAGCGGCCTTGGGGTTTCTAGTGTTCCGTGGTTCTGGCGTTCCAGTACCTATCACCTGTGGCCTCAAGGATTGCACAGAGAGTTATTTTATATCTCCCTGTGCGGTACTTGGGGACGGAGGCCTCTATAAACTACACAACAATCAAGTCCTGACAGAGCACCACTAACGATAATTAGAGGCTTTTGACCCTCATTTCCGTTATGTTTTTCCAAGATTTGGTTTCCTGGTAGTTATTTAAAAATGGAGTTTTCCACATCAAGAAATTAGGTGAGAGCTTATGGTAAATGCTCCTTGTTGTATACGAAGGGGGGCTGAGATTTAGTATGCATGGATGATGGACATGCATTTGTATATAAGGTGTTTTAATGTTATATGTGTGTGTGTTTTTTTAATGTCTTTTTAGAACCTATAATGATTATTCTGGATGATTAATGAGAATTTCGAGATAGCAGGAATCATCCATTGATACAGTTAGGTCCTGAGGAAGGACATCAGTTCTAGTCTTGATCTAAATGGTTAACTCTGTCAAAACTAGAAAAAAGGAAGGTCTACCTAAAGCAATGAGGAGCATTTTATACAGGTTTCTGTTCCTCTTATCAACATATAGTAGATGACTGTTCAGAGTGATGAATTAGCACTTCCATGATTGTATTTGAATTTGTTCTATATGGTGATTTTTTTACAATAATGCATATGCATAGGGACAAAAAGTGAAGGCTGGAAGCTTTATGAGTATAGATTCTGGTTGCTCCTGTAGCAAATATAACTTATTTATACAATTGTGCATATTTGCACATTTCATGCTTGTCTTTTGCACAATATTTGACTTATCCGACTTTGCACCATTTTTTGATTTTTTTGATGAATTGTATTAAATGTTTTGTGTCAATGGTTCGTCTTTGTGAATTGTTTTTTATATTTTTTTAATGTGAGTTTTTCTATAAAAGTGAATTAATGAATAATATTTATATAACAAGTGTTAGGAGTAAGGATAGCATGGTACCTTTTGATGTTTAACCAATTATCTTGCAGCACATCTGGGCAAAGACATGCTTAAGATGTCACACTTAGCTTGGATGGTTTGGTTTTCGGAGGTTAAAAGGCTATAACATAACCTGGACATCTCAAGGAGCCTGACTTTTATTTAAAGAGCAAACTTTGTGGACCCTGTGGTGGGTTGAGATTGAAAAGATTGCTCTATGCCTTTACACAACTACAATTCTCACATGACAACTACATCATGGACCCCTTTGACTTATTGTGCCATGTTTTGTTTGGAACGCCTGCCCCACAGTGTTTTTACATTCGAATAGGGGGTTGTCACCTTCTCCTCTCCACCCCCTTTGCCAGTATCTTCATTCAAAGGAGCTCACCTACCTTTATGTTGTTCCTTTTCAAAGCTCCCCACAGAGGCTCCCACGCCAGTCCCACCTCCTGCCAGCCTGGATATGACTGAGGTCCACACTGCTATTAGCAGTGTAGTTAAGGCATGTGCTGCAAATGTCAATGCAGTCAAGACATGCCCCCTAAAGACAGCACTGCAAAACATAAATCTTTCTGAGGCTCTCTTTTAAGAATTTACTCATAGCGTTTTCCTATAGAATATGTAGGATGCCATACTTAGAAAGAAAAACACCTGCGATAACCTATGGGAGAACAAATGATTTCTTTTTTCCTCAGGCATTCTAATTCGGGAAACTATGGTGAGATCATGGCTTATGTAAGTTATGATGAACTTACAAGAGGTCCACGCTCCTCTGGGCTCTTGAGTTTACATTTTGATGAAATCTATCATGAGAGCTCGGTTGCAAACTTGATTAAAGAGGAAACTTTCCTAAGGGAAGAACAACCACTTTGAGGACCAATAATGGTAAGTTCTCACTTAGTTAAAATATCAATATTTCGAGAGTCCAAAAACCACAAGAGTCCTGGACCAGACTGCATTCCAGTGGGCATCCTAAAGTATAATACTGAACTTCAGGCCCCCATTCTGACAAGAGTTTTCTATGCAATTTGGCCACTGCATTGATAACCTCCAGCTGTCACCAGGCTCCCACAGCCCCTGTTTTTTAAAATGTCTCAGCCAATATCCTTTTAGACTTGATGGAAATCCAAAAGGGATTGAGAGGTTTGGGGCATAAGGGGCAGGTACTAACTTTGTATCTTTAATAGCAAAATATGACTATTCTCACTCCTCAACTGACTTTCAGCTTTCGTGGACCTAACCTCTGCCTTTTACATGGCCAATAGTCGAAGATGGTGGCAGATTCGGAAATATTTAGAAATACCTCGACTTCTGTCAAATATCTCAAAGCTATAACATCTTGATACAGTTGTGAAGGTCACATTTGGAATGGTGGAATGGGTGGTGACTGCATGAAACATGTAGCAGTGAGAATGAGTGCTTGGCAGGGTTTTGTCCTGGCAGGCAGATGCTTTAATTTGTACAACAACGGGCTGGACCATCCTTGTGCAGGTAGGCCAACCAGCCCCACTTTTGAGCCATGAGGACATACGTCTGCTGCTATCTAGTACTCCATTTTCTTCTCGATGTCTGCAACACAGGAATGCTAAATTTATGCAAAAACGTTTTCTTCACTTAATGTATCTAAGACTTTAATCTTAATTGCAAAAGTAATTTGCCCTTACATATATTTTCAAAATGTGGTTACACTATAAGGGGTTACATGGTGTACTTACTTAAGAGTGTCTTTTGAATGTTTTGTATGCTTTACATGTTCAAAAAGCAGGTTAGCGCCCAAGTAAGCATGGCCCTCCAGAAATGTTACATCCATTAAGGAAAATAGCCCTTGGGGGCTCTTATTCAAGTTAATCATGCCAACTCTCACACAATCAAACTGTACAACTCTTAGCTGTGGACCTGGAAGAATTTCCACCTTCTCCAGAACTTGGGAAATATTTTTTTAAGAGGGTTCTTAGACTCTTCTCCTCCGCCTCAAATTATGCTACGGGTTTTGGAGCATTCACTCATTGTACACCTCAGCAGTGACATCTGATAAAATAGGCCGTTATTCATTCGAATACAGTGGAGATGCCAGGGACAATGCTGAGCTACTGGCTACTGGAAGAAAACAATCTTTACCATTTTGGTCTGAATTCTTTGGACCAGATGCAGAGATGTTTATCGTGAGTTCCATCACCAGTTTACAGGTAATTGTTAACCAGATTCAGGTTTGAACTACTACTGATTAAACAAATACTTGAACATTTGTTCTGCTTCAGATGAGCCCCTTTTTGCAAGAAGAATGAAGAGACTCAAATCCATGTAATGTTGTTGTGCCCCATTTGTAGTCAAATTGGACAGCCCACTGTGTGCCCATTTCTCAGCGCGGGGTTTTAGGCAAGTTATTCTCACCCTACCGTAATACAAGGTGATCCCAGGTAAGTCCGTGGCAAGGGCTCTAGAAGGTTACTTTAATGTCTCTTTAAATGTCAGAATTGATATTTGAATGTAGATAGTAAATTGTGTTTCTTAATTCTGGGGTATTAACTAAATAACCAGACTTATCTTAATTCCTCCATACTATTGTATGACACTTTGTGGTAAGCAGTATTGTTCGACATTAATTGCTAACATTGGGCCTTCGTCCTGTTGCTTATTTAACTGTCAAGAAACTTGTGCTCTCATTTAGTTATTTCTTTTAACAAAACTGTCAAAATTTGTCAGTGGGTGTATTTAACTTTATCTGTTATATTGATATCTTTAATATTTTGCATCACTGTTCCAATATTATTTTCATAACATGTTAACCTGTGCTTCTATGGCTAATCCATAAGTAAGCTGTTTTCACAAAAGAGAAAGGGCCTCAAAGTTTGGCTGACACGCCACGATTTATCTGCAATAATACAGCAGAACTCTTCCCAAATTCATCTCTCAGTGCAGTGGATTCATTGCCAGATTCCATGTGGTGTTAAAACAGCGATAATCCCCATGTATAGAGCCCAAATGACTCCATGGGGATTTGTGCAGATGTACTGCAAGTGGTAACTCTACAACAGCACATCAGCCACAGTTTAGAGGTAAAGTGGAGGATTTACCTCCAGATATCCTCCACTGCACGTTCATACTCGGGGCCTGACCATGAGTTGGGTGGTAGCCCTTAAATGCAGTGATAACGGTGTTACTGCCACATTTAAGGATTCGCCCAATCTCTAATCTTGCATGATTACCCCCAGCTCGGATCTGGATGTAAACACACCAGAAAAATTTCACTTTTTGGTGCAATTACCGCTGGCGGTATTACTGGAGATTAACAGTTAGCACCCAACCCGTGATCCGGCGATAATACTGCCAGATGGGTGGGCGCTAAGGCTAATAAATTTGGGTGGTATCCCAGCTGTCATCAGACCCTGAGTGTTGTGCAAAGTGGGGAAAGTGCATTAATGCCATTTTATCACTTATTTGCCATACCTGCAAACCTTTAATGAGGCCCACCATACTTTGTAAAAAAAAGCCTTTTTCTGAAACTAACTCTAAGAATATTCACATCTTTACATGCAATTAACTCAACATGATATTATCCTTTATTAAGAATGTAGGACTGTACTGTTGACTAAATTCGATTTATTGTATGTTACATTCAACTGAATGGCTTCACAATGTGTGTTGCTAATAATGTTAGACATATGTATTTCCCTGAGTTAGTAGCCCCATTGTAGAGCAAGTTGTTATTCTCAAAACAAAAACTGAAATCAATCACGTATGTGTAGATTCTTACTTAAACCCGAAGACATTACGAATGCTATATATGTTACATTTCTCCAAAATCTACCTCTGTTTATTTCAGAATTGTCATTTGTCTGCTAGTGTATTGTAATGAAAGGATCATGAAAATAACTTCTATGATTTCCAAACAGTACATGAAGAGAAACCTAGCGTCTCAAACAGCTGGCATCTGGTGTCAGGAAATGCATTTAAATATCTGCATTTAATTGTGTATCACAGTGTTCAAAATCATTAGATCAAGGTGCTGCATTATGAGCCTGATGGTATCTGCTGGAAATCTGCAGAAATACCACCAAATCCAAATCTGCTGAGATACCACCAAACTGTATCACCGCCGCTTGGTCTGGTGGTATTTTCTAGCGCCAGATTGCAAGTGGTGGTAGGCAGTGATAGTCCCCATTAATTGGAGTCCATAGGACTCCATGGGTGATTTTGGTGGTATTACCAATGGAGGTAATTTGCCAGTGATAAAACCACCAAATTGGCTGATTTTGGGCGGTAAGGTGGCAGAATTACCTCCAGCTTTTTCCTTCACCTTACCCCCAAACTCATAGTTGGGTGGTGCAGTAATGCAGCGCTAAGTGTATTACCGCCACATTTTTATCGCACCGCCCAAGTTATAATGAAGCCCATGGGCCTCATTATGAGGTGGGCAGTAAGGGGTTAACGGCGCTGGTAATGGTGCAGGCCCTGTTAACCTCTTACCACCCTATTACCAGGGCTCCTTGCGGGTCCCGCAAAGGGCGCCTGGTAAAACCAGGCGTCCCTTGCGGGTCCCTCAAGGAGACCAGGGAGCTAACAACGGGCCCGTTATAACGGGCCCGTTGTTATCTCCCTCCCCATTCCCATTGAGCCCTATGGGGGCTCGAATGGGAATGGGGATGTACAGGGTCTGGGTTCCTCAAATGAGGAATTGCCGGGTCCTCCAAGGTTGGAATGGCCCGGTAATTCCCCATTTCAGGAACCGGTTCCCTGTATGCGGTAAGGAGGTAACCATGCCGCAAATTGCAGCATGATAACCTCCAACCTCGGAATGAGGCCCCATGTGTTTGTAGATCTCAAGTAAGTGAACATGCATGGATATCAATGTTTTTGACATATTAGACATTGGAATAGCATTGTAAAGCGTATGCTTGTATTTTTATCTTCAAAAGCCAGATGACAACTGAAACATAAATAATTGTCAGTTGTGAGCAATTCAAGCAAAATGATTAGCTTTCTATGAGAATTCGCATATATGTGGCACTTATAGGAACATTAAAAACACTGATGAGGAAAGATATTTCAAAATCCCAAATGATTTGTTAAATCTATTAAAACAAAATTCTAACATGTTTATCTGTATAAGTGAGTTCCAGCTACAATGTTGCTATGTTGTGTTAGAGATCAAATGGCATCTTTTTTTTAATTTGATTTTATTGGCATTTTCAAACACAAAAAGATTTGCATATAACATCAAAGCATTTATTTTCCCCCTTTTTTTATTATTATTATTTTTTATTTTTTACTTTTTGAGACATGAACATAAAGTACCCCCAACTTTTACCCCCTTTCCCTCCCTCCTACCCCCTCTCCCACACCCATATTGGAACAAGGCTCGAACAGGAACAGTCGTGTCCAACCTGGGTCACATCTTCTGTGGAGGCGGGAATCCAAATTCTCATAATGTTATTTATAGACCTCGATGAAAGGCACCCATTCAAGTTCTCTGCTCATTATCGTATCATGCAGTTGGGCAGTTACGTTCTCCATTTAATATAAGTCTCTTGCTTTTTTCACCCACATTTGTTCCGTGAGCAGTTGTTCCAATTTCCAACCAATAGTTATACACGCCCTTGCAGCCAGAAGCAGGAAGTGTACCATATGGGGCACCCCTTCCCAACAATTGTTGTGTAGTTCTAAGCCAGAGAGGACCAATCTAGGTTCAGCGTCTCTTGGGATCCCCTCCACCTTCCTAATCCAGCCCAGGACCTCTTTCCAGTAGGACTGTGATTTAGGGCACGACCACCACATATGCCAGTAGTTTGCTTCCATGTACAACCTCTCCAGCACATGGGGCTAGTCTGGGCAAACATCCTAGAGATTCTCTTGGGGACCTCACAAGACTTCTATCTCGGCTCAATATAAGCTACATGGACTGAAGTTGTTACATAGAGCCGAGATAGAAGTCTTGTGAGGTCCCCTGAAGATTCATGACCATAGGGCATCCAACATCATTGGGCCTAAGTCTTTTTCCCACCTTTTTCTGAGGTCATCTCTATTATTGTCTTTGGCCTCTAGCAAAACAGCATACAGTCTAGATATCAGACCTTTTGTCGACAATGATTCATTCAGACTTTTTTAAATGGGGGTGAGCGCCCTTCTCAATTCTTCCTTCCATTTCCCGGCCAACAAGATACCCCTTAGCTGTAGGAATTTGAAGACATCTAACAATCCTATTTGCAGGCCCTTTTCCAATTCCTGTATGGTTAGACATCCAGCCGGTTTTATCATTTGGTCCACTCTCTTCAACCCTTCCTCGTACCATTTCTGGAATCTTGCTGGCTCTCTTATGCCGTCCCATACTGTAGGGGACCATATATAGCTCTCGAGGATGGCCACTTTGTGAGTCTTTTCATTTCCTCTTTGTTCCACCACAGTTCTAGAAGGGAGCCCATTGCAAAGTGGTCAAGGACGCTCTTCGGAAAGGATTTCTTCGGAGCCCATAGCCATTCCCCTAGTGAGACTGGTCTCATTCTGTAGTTCTCAATTGCCCCCCATTGCTTTTGTTTGTCTTTTCTTCGGTGGGGCACCAATTTTCTGAATTGGGAGGCACGGTAGTACTCATATATGTCTGGGAGGCCCACCCCTCCTTTTTCCTTCGATTGGATCAGTGTGTCATATTCTATCCTCTGTTTTTTTCCTTGCCATATGAATTTGCGCATCATCCCCTTTAGTTCAGTGAAGTGGCAACGAGGTACATAAATCGGGAGCATTTGGTATAGGTACAGTAATTTTGGTAGAACGACCATTTTTAAGGCGTTCACTCTACCCAGCCATGAAACAGTCAATTTGGACCATCTCTCCAGGTCTCTCGATATCTCCTGTATGAGTGGAGGTAGGTTGGCCTCATAGATCCCTCCTGTGGTTCCCGTGATGTTGACACCCAGATATTTTAGAGTCACATGATTTGCCGGTATCCCCCCTATCATTATTCCAGTACGGCTCTCAGTTTCCTGGTTCTTTTGACCTCTCTGATATCTTTACTCTTTCTGATGTTGTTCCCTGACGATAGGAGACACCCCTGTCTCGTTCCCCTAGACATGGTGATTTCATCAGAAATGTTGTTGTTTACCACCACCCTCCCCTTCAGGGTTTTGCATAAAGCCTATAGCCCTTTTATAAATGTCTCACCAAATCCCATATCTCAGCACAGCCCACAAGAAGTCCCATTCCACCCTATCAAACAGCTTTTCTGAGTCCATGCTAAGGAGACCACGGTCTCCCTCTTGTCCCATGGTGTAGTCCATTATGTCTAGGGTTTTCCACATTGCATCTGCTCCCTGCCTATCCTTTATAAAACCTCCCTGGTCAGAGTGAACCCGGTGCAACATAGTGTCCTCCAACTGTGTGGCGAGCACTCTTGTGTATATTTTAGTGTCTATGTTCAGAAGTAATATGGGCCTATAGGACTTGCATGATGTTGAGTCCCTTCCTGACTTAGGGATCACTACTATGTGTGCTCTAGTGAACGATGGTGGAGCTGTCCCCCCTCCTGTATATAGTTAAACAGATTTGCCAGGTGTGGGGCTAGGATGCCTCCAAATTGGTTGTAAAATGTCATGCCATACCCATCTTCTCCCGGTGCTCCCCCTGACGGAAGTCTTTTTATAGCTGCCTGCACCTCCTCTGGGGTTATGTCTGATTCCATAAGGGTATGCGCTGCCCCTGTTAATCTGGTCAGCCGTGCCTCCGATATGTATTCTCTCATTTACCCACCCAGACATGTCCCTTCTGTAGAGTCAAGGGTTTTATAGTATTAGCCTGCTATTTCCTTTGCATCTCTGGTTGACTCCCTCCCACTAACGTGGAGTTTCTCCACCCATCGTTTTGCCCTTTGCGCCCGGAGCCTATTGGCTAGCATCTTGTCCGCTTTGTCCCCTTTTTCATAACATTTTTGTCTGAGGAACTTCATCTTCCTTACCACCTCCCCAGTTCCCAGCTTTTTCAGTTCCTCACGTTTCTCTTTAAGGGTATTTAGGTGCTCTTTATGGTAGGTTCCCTGGGCGTGGTGCTTTCACTCCAAGTCAGTGATATCCTTCCTCAGCTTATCTTCAATTAGTTTGTGTTCCCTCTTTCGTCTAGCCCCTTCTCTTATAAGGTGACCTCCCCACACAGCTTTACCCGCGTCCCACACCGCATTCATATCTACCAGACCATCATCATTGATCCGGAAGTATTGCTCTATTGCTTCCCTCAACTCCTGGGTGTACAGCTTATCAAGCCACAGGGAGTCATTGCACCTCCATTTAATGCTTCTCCAATCCATCCCCTCAATCTCTATTCTGGCTATTACCATATCATTATCCGTCCACGCTACTAGGCAAATCATGGTGTTTTGCACCCTGGATCTATGTTGTTCATTGATCTGCAGGTAATTAATACGTGTAAATGTATCATGGACCTCTGATTTAAACGTATATCCTCTTTTCCCAGGGTTACATGCCCTCCATAGATCCACCAAGTCCTCCTCCTTCAAAGTCGCTCTGAAACGACTGGTTTCCCCCTGCATGGGTCCCGTAGCTCAGACCTTTGTCTGTTGTCTGTCCATTTGCGGGTCTGCCCCCCAACCATCACCAGGTTTTCTGCATTCCCTACCAGAGATGTTAGTGCCAGGTCATTAAAGGGGGCCTGTCCTTGATTGGGGGTATATACCCCTACCAGCGTGAGTCATGTTGACTCCCACTCTCCGCAGAGAACTATTTGTCTGCCTTCTGTCGATCGTTCCACTGACAGGTTTTCTAATATGATCCGCTTGTTCAGGAGAATCCCCACTCCTCCCTTTTTTGGTTCCCTGAATCCCTGAAACCCAGAATTTTTGCCCTATCCCTTTACCCCTCAACGGCCTCTCCTCTTCAGCTTTCAGTCTCATCTCTTATATGAAGAGGATATCCAGCTCCGCTCTCGAGAATTCTCTAATGAACAAGGACTTTTTGGTTGGTGAATTTCGTCCTTTAACATTTAAAGTGCCCACCTTTAATATTGGTTTCCCTCCATCTTGGCCTCTTTGCTTTGTCCATTCTATGCTGGTTCACATTGCCTCCCAGCGTGTTCTTCACTTCCCTCTCGCGTTGGTAGGTACGTTCCTTCCACAGTAGATATCTTGTTCCTGTCCCATCATCTCCACCCACCACCTCCCCCATCCCCTTAACAATAAACTGAATTAACCATATAAACTGAGACGCAGTTGAGAGTGACTAGATTATTCCCATGTTGTGAGATGCCCTCTCAAAACTGAGGGCCACCAGGTTTTGTCCACCTCCCCCCACGGGGACCCCATTAGTTTTCCATGCCTTCGGATCCCAACTCCCTTCCAAAGATTTAATTCCGTGTTTGTGTGTTTATCATGAAGTTCTTGCAAACTTATTTCTGACCACCCCTCAACCATACCTTTTTTTTTTTTCGTCACGGTGGCTTCGCTGACGACACAGGGTTTGGTTTAAAGTATTTTCTGCCCGTTTTGGCCCTCCATTGCTTGAGTGGGGTGCTGCTTTGTTTGCCAGCTTGGGAGCGTGCGATTTCTTGTGGGCCTACCGGGCTTCCCATGTCTTTCTGTTCTCTTAACCCCTTATGGACTTGGTTTACTTCTTCTGGTGTGGTGATCCTGTAATCTTCACCCCGAAACTCAAAGGTAAGGTCAAAAGGATAGCCCCATCTATATTTGATCTTCTTTTCAGTAAGCCATACAGTAAGTTGCCTACATGCCATTCTTCTGGCCAGGGTCAGACTCAAGAGGTCCTGAATATTTTGAGTTTTGAGCGTTGGAATTCAAAGTCTTGCTTTTGTTTGGCTTTGATGAGGATTTCAGTTTTTTCCTTATAGCTAAGGAATTTGACAACAATTGAGCGCAGGCCTCCTCCAAAAGCCCACTCTATTGTTACCGTATTTCCTCCTTGCTCCTCAAACAGGAGATTAATAATGGACCTTACATTCCACCTGCTGTGGGCTTTCTCCCTCCCTTTCTGCCAGTCCTAAAATTCATAGATTCAATCTGCGCTCCCTATTTTCCATGTCATCCATTTTTAACGTAAATTCTTCCTCCCGCAGTTCAATATCTGTCATTTTCGCGTTGCGTTTCATCTCAATTAAGTCCATGTTGGCCTGGTTGTTCTCTAGGTTTTCCACCTTGTCTTCAATGTGCTCCACTTTGCCCGTTATTTTGGGAATATATGTCTGTATGTCGGTCCTCAACGCCTTAATTTCCGCCAGGATCCCTGCTATATCTTCTTTTGTGACTGCCAAGTTTCCAGCAATCCTTTCTCCCTGTAGTGTTTCTTGGGCCCTCGTGCGCTCTCTCCTATATTGCTGTAATTTGTGTAGGCCTCCTTCATGGTGTAGATTCAGCATATAGTTTTATCCTCAGCGGGCGGATCACCCCTTTCAGTTGCATTTCCTTTTCTGTTTACACTCTCTTGTTTTTGTTTTGATCCTCACCCCTGACCAGTTGTGGTCTCCAGTTTGTGTTGTTGCCCTACTTTTCCTCCAGCCCTGCTTTTGATGCCAGCGTTTCCTGTGATCCTGTATTCCCCCCTGCTGTATGACGACCTGGTGTTCTCTGGGGTACTATGTTTTTCTCATAGGGACTGCCCGGGTCCTTTCCCACCTTTCTGTCCTTAGAGGCCTTCCGTTGGATGGATATTCATTCCTGCAGCCTTCCGAACCTGGGTGCAGTCTTGTATTTTCTATTTGTATTAAGGCTGCCCTCTTTTAGTTTTCAAGGGTTCCGCATTGTGTAGTGTGATTGTTACCAGCTGTCTCTTGATTCTATTGGTTATCGCCGGGTCCTTAGCACGCTTTCCTCTTTAATGTCTCTTGACATCTATGACGCCCACCCCTGGCCTTTCTCCTCATAATCTATCTGTATTTTGATTTGGGTTTGGCGCCTCTTGAGCCCTTACTCCCACTCTTCACTGTCTTTCCTATTGTCCTGTCAGCTTTATTTGTGGCCACTCACTTCGCCGAGTTGCTCTAGCCTGTTTTGTTCACTGGGTGCCAGTTCCACTCATCTCCATTATAGACTGGTGTTCGTACTGCAACCACCATGCTTTGTGGTCTGAAGTTCGCCCAAAGAGTCACTCTGCCAGCACCTGTTGCCTCTCTGGATACTCTTTCAGGTGGATATCTCAACCCCACGTGCGAATGCCGGTGGAGGGCCTGTCTCTTCCGCTTTGATTTCTTCAAATTGCTGACCTCTGCCCTGTTCACTCTCAATAGCTCGCCCTGCAGAGCCTTTTCAACTCTCTTTAGGGCTCATGTTTACCAGTAAATGCAGGTACTCACCAACTGTCCTATTTCAATTTCCATGCGGTACCGCTGCTGTGCTGCTCCGATGTTCTACTCTCTCACTGTCGCCCCTTGGGTTGCAGCCTTCTTGTGGATTCTCCCCTCTCCTTATCCCTCTGGCCTTTTTCCCAGGCCAAACGTGGGGCTCACTAATCTTCCCAGCGGGCTGGCGATCGCAGCGTAATCCCCGCTGTTGAGGGTCTGCCCCCTTGTGGGTCAGCTGCCCTACAAGCACCTCTTTCCTCTTGGGACTCCGTTGCTTGGCGTTTTGAACCCTCAGCTCCACCACCGGAAGAGACGCAGTGTTGTCTCCACTTAATGTGCTGCTGCCGACGGTCCTCCACCCAGCCAGATTGTTTCTGCCAATTTCGTCGAGTGCTGTCTCCTCTCTCGGTAGTGTGAGGCCACCGGATGGGCTATGCCTCGCTACCTACAGCCTTGTCCACTTTAGCGCAGCTCCGCAGTTGGATTATGTCACTTCCACCGGCCCCCCACACTTGCCTCTTCGGCCGGTGAATTCTCTCTGTGCTTCTCCGGATCAGGGTCACACTCCACCCTTATTCGCTTGGAGCTCTCCTCGCCCGGTACGGGACTGGAGGGACAGCAGCATTTTTCCTCCACGCCGTCACCGTTTTGCCACAGGTATCCTCATCAGTCTGCCCTCTGAATTCAGGATGGCCCCTCGGGGATTGAGGCCCCTCCGTTCTGGGTGTTCATTCACCTGGCGCCACTAGTGGTATTCTGTCACTCTGCTTTCCGATCAGAGGTCGTTACAGCCGCCCACCATTTTCCATGTCCCGTTGGGGTGGGGGTCTCTGCTGGTTTCGCCCTTTACTCCGCTTTTACCCTCAATTACAAGGGGTCTGTTCTCTGACCACACAGTTCCGAAACGTATTTCTCCTAGTTGTGTTTCAATTGAAGTATAAAAAACAGCTCTTTATCATCTCTTTAGTCCCCGCAGGGTATGGAGCCACGCTTCAGGCTGCCATTGCCCTAAGCGCCCCCTGGTGGTCTCCTCCAAATGGCATCTTTAAAACAGGTATGCTTTAAAACTCATACTGTATTTATAATTGCCCATACCTTTTCAATCGTAGAAGCTAAAATGAATGCACATTTTTAAACTGAAGGCCACATTTATGAAAGGAATTAGGTTGTACAAATTCAAGCAAGTTTGGGTATGTGAAAGCAAACACAAACCAGATTATTGAAAACAGCTGAAATACACAAATGCCACTCATTTTTACAGTGTATGTATGGACAAAATACATTCTTTAAGTATCCTGTTTAATTCAACAACATTTTGATAAGTAATCAGACTTTGTTATTTCGTGGAAACTAGGAATACAGCCCAGAGATTCTATTTAATCTGGAGGAAAATAAACAGACTAGGAGAGGCAAAAGAAGCCATGTATTCAGGCCCCAATTCATAACGGAATAAGAAAAGAAGGAATCCAATGTCTAGAAGCAGCACAATATCACTCACAGGTCTGTGCAGAGACCTGCTGTCTTGTGACTAATAAGGTAGGTAAACTAAGACCATTACATAATATTATAAGTTCCCTACAGAAGTAACAATACAACACTAGTGATACTTACCTGTGCTAATTAAAAAATAATCAAGTAATTTCCCAAGCAACTGCAGAAGCAAAGCCTTTAGCCGGATGTGTGAGCTCTGAGTGAGTGATCAACAATATCCACAGATTAACGGTTGTGGTGGGTCAGAAGAAAGTGTCGGACATGTTGAGGACATTCTGTAATACAAATTAATATGAATAATGCCTATCTCTCCCCATTGCTAAAGGGAATACCCTGCCTAACTAAAGGAACTGAAGCTGCCTGTCAGATGTCCGGAAGTCCAAAGTAAATATGCTCACGTCCAAACTAACTCTATCTGACTCTACCCCTAAATATAACTAAAGTAAATAGGCCAAGAGAATGTCTCTTCCTCCCCTGGTCGTCTCTTCTTCTTGGATACTCTTTTTATATACTTGTTTCTTTTTTGCTCATATAATTCTTAGCGTAATCTCCTTTGATCTCTCTTATCAATTCTTGTAGTTTTTCAAAATGATTCTTGGGTCTCGTGCTTTTGGTGGCCGTAGCTATGAAGTACTTTGCCTTCCAGTAGTTCCTCACACTCTTGTCATCACATATTTGTTCTTCCCAGTCTCTTTGCACAGGCTTTCCTCAATTATGTTTGTCTTGATTCCCTTTTAGGCTTTCTTTGCCAAGTTTTCTCTCTCTGAGGTTGTCTGCTCTTTAATCTTGTTCACTGGCGAGCTTTATCTTGTGTTTCTCGTCATGTGTTTATGGGTTGTACTTTCGGCAGCCTTCAACTCTGCAGATATAGGGTGGATGCCCTTCATCCTAGGCTTTAGTTCCCAGTCTCTGTTTGGTCCCCACCTGGGTCGGTTAATTCTCTCTTTTATATATGGATCACATGCCGGGTAAAATACTTTCTTCAATGTTATCTTGTCCTTGGGACTGGGATGAGTTTCTCTCTTCACACCACTCTTCCCTGACCGGGTTTTTTGTTATTTGCTTTATCAGGTTTGTACAGTTCCAAATATTCAAATGTATATGTTCATTCTCGTCCTAAGGACTGGGACGAGTTTCTTCATGCATATAGTGATTCTCTTGTGGCCTCCCGCTATTCGCCGAATTCCCCGGTACCTCCTGTTGGGCAGGCAAAGGTTGCAGGGCTCAGCTCACGCTCAGGTATTGCTTCTCTCTCTTCTCGCTGCTCAGTTTCCCGTTCTGAGTTCCTTGATCTTGTCTTCCACAGACGCTGGCAATCAGATGCCGTTCAGGGTTCGCTCCTCAGTAGTCTCAGCACTGTTCCTCAGGCGTCCTGCCCACCAGTCTGCAAGCATGATCACGCCACAACCAGTTACTTCTTCTCTCTCTTCCCTCATGTACGGCTTCCTTTGCGGTTGCATGTGCCGGGGTCCGGCATCTCCCACTGTGTTTCTCTAGTTCTTATCTAGAAATGTGCAGGCTGTGTGACCTTTCTTGACTCCATCTTCACAAGGCATGATGATGTCAGAGTGAGATGCCTGCGCATATAACTCTCCTTCCCTCCTTCAGTTCGGACTTGGTGGAGTTAAATGGTTTAAGAGACATCTTGCTTTTTTCTTCCACATATGTTTCTTTTCAGATTGTCCAAACATAAAGGTGCCACACTACTCTTCATAGAAGATAGTCCCATACATGCAGTTATGGTAGTTGATTTATGGAGTTCCCCACAGCAACAGGAGTCTTTGTCTCCAAAGGGGGAGTCTCTCCTGGTGAGGTTCCACTTGCCTCGACCCCTAGGGAGGCTCACCTCCCAAGCCTCACAGGGGGAGTCTCCCCATTGAGGAGAAGGGGCAAATACATGTGATTCTGTGTTATTATATCTTCTTCCCTCTAAAAGCCTTAGGACCTCATTACGAGGTGGGCGGAATGGGGTTAATGGAGCCAGTAAAGGCGCCGGAGCTGTTAACCCCTTACCACCCTATTACGAGGTCTGCTTGCGGTACCCTCTAAGGATGCCTGGTTTTACCAGGCGTCCTTAGCGGGTCCCGTGAGCAGCCCAGCATGCTAACATGCTATCGTCCCGGGAGGATAGCTCAGCGGCAGCGTGCGCGTCTTGGAAGCAAGACGACACGAAGCAACAACAGGTTCGATCCCCGGGTCCGCGCTTAGAAACCTCTGGGTGTTTAAGCGCATTATAAATACGTAACTAAGACAAAAAAAAACACAACTACGCAACTAAGAAAAACAAACAATTCCTGTAACAGCGCCTCGATGCCTGCGGGCTGTGTGAGCGCTTTATAAATGTAAAATAAATAAAAATAAAAATAAAACAACGGGCCCGTCATTAAGGGGCCCATTATTAGCCCACTCCCCATTCCCATTGAGCCCTATGGGGGCTCAAATGGGAATGGGGATGGTCCGGGTTCCCTGAATGGGGAAATACAGGTCCCTCCAAGGTCGGAATGGCCCGGTATTTCCCCATTCAGGGAACCCGGACCAGAGTTTGGAGACAGCCATGCCCTTATTAAGACCAGCAACCTCGTAATGACAAATACACACTGTTTGTAATGTTATAGCAATGTTACAACTTAGTCCTAACTGTAAATAGACCTGTGAGCACAACAGAGTATGATTTTCAAATGTCCCTACTATTCTGATTTTTCAAAACCACATGATTTTACAAAATTCTAAAACTAACATTACGGGCTCTTGTCCAGCACTTTGAAATGCAAACTAAATAATGTTGTGATTATTGATTTTGGCGTTAAAATGAATTAACATATTGACCTAATGTATTATTCTAAAAAAATATGTATCTGTTGTCTTAAAGGTGGGTGTTGGGCATTTTAAGATACAGATTGAGGAGATAAGAGAGGCAGGCTAATTCACACTATGATGAGCGCTTTGCCTATGCATGAAACACACTAACAGGCCAATTCATGTAATTCCTCTCAAAAGTGTCGCACTCGGCTGGCGCACTGCGTGCCCGTGCGAATGTCTGCACCAGCCGCGTGCGATAAAATCAATCTCCGCGCACAGCGTATTCATGAATTCTCACCTCCAAAAGCAGACGTGGTGCAGAGTGGCGCAGCGACCCTGCAGCAGCGCCAGTTAGGCCTCCAAGAACGCCCTCGCGCAAGGAAAATCCATCAAGATCGCAAAACCATCGCAAAGGGCTGCGCCAACCCTGCACCAGTTTACCGGACTGGCAAACAGCAAACGCAAAGCGGGGAACGCGTATTACGGGTGTCGGGAACACGCGTGTGCGAGTAGTTTCACACGCGATCTGGCCTGGGGGAGCATGTGCGTGTATTTCAGGGGTGCGCGAGAAGAATTACACGCGATTGGCCTGGGCGTGTGTATTTCAGAGGTGCGCGAGAAGTTCCACACGCGATCAGGCCTGGGGGAGCGTGTGCGTGTATTTCAGGGGTGCGCGAGAAGTTCCACACGCGATCAGGCTGGGTGCGTGTATTTCAGTGGTGCGCGAGAAGTTCCACACGCGATCGGGCCTGGGGGAGCGTGTGCATGTATTTCAGGGGTGCGCGAGAAGTTCCACACGCGATCGGGCTGGGTGCGTGTATTTCAGGGGTGCGCGAGAAGTTCCACACGCGATTGGCCTGGGCGCGTGTAGTTCAGAGGTGCGCGAGAAGTTCCACACGCGATCGGGCCTGAGAGAGTGTGTGCGTGTATTTCAGAGGTGCGCGAGAAGTTCCACACGCGATCGGGCCTGGGGGAGCGGGGTACGTGTATTTCAGAGGCTCACGGGTGGTTTTACACGCGATCGGGCCTGGGGGAGCGGGGTACGTGTATTTCAGGGGTGCGCTAGAAGTTCCACATGCGATCGGGCCTGGGGGAGCGTGTGCGTGTATTTCAGGGGCTCGCGGGTGGTTTTACACACAATCGGGCCTGGGGGAGCAGGGTATGTGTATTTCAGGGGTGCGCGAGAAGTTCCACACGAGATCGGGCCTGGGGGAGCGTGTGCGTGTACCTCAGGGGTGCGCGAGAAGTTCCACACGCGATTGGCCTGGGTGCGTGTAGTTCAGAGGTGCGCGAGAAGTACCACACGCGATTGGGCCTGGGGGAGCGGGAGACGTGTATTTCAGGGGGCTCGCGGGTGGTTTTACACGCGATCGGGCCTGGGAGAGCGGGGTACGTGTATTTCAGGGGTACGTGAGAAGTTCCACACGCGATTGGGCTGGGTGCGGGTATTCCAGGGCTGCGTGGGAAGTTTTACACGCTCGCCTACAACACGTATTCATGGAAACGAACGTGGCCAATCCGGAAACACGTACGCCAGCAGGAAGTAGGCGTACATCCACCCGCACAGCATAAAAGTGCACGCAAACAACAAACAAGCTCAGACGCCAGGATGAACATACCGTTCCTAGCAGCAGTGGCCGTGGGATACCGCAGGAGGAGGAGGAGGATAGTCTGGGCCAGAATTTTTACACCCAGAACCAGCCTTTTTGGGATGCCTGATGACCATGTGTATGGGAGGTACAGGTTTCCACCTCACATAATACTCGACCTGGTCAGTGAGTGGGAGGATGACCTCACATCAACCACCCTGTGCTCCCAAGCACTCAGCCCCCTGGAGAAGGTCCTCAATGTACTGCACTTCCTGGCCACTGGATCATTTCAGCGGACAAGTGCCATAGTGGGGGCGGTGTCACAGGCCACGCAGTCACACTGCCTACACCAGGTCTTGGCCATCATCACTGCACGCCCATCAGTCCGCAGGCACATATACCAGCCCAGAACACCTGCAGAAAGGCAGACTGTTGCCCAGGACTTCTGCAGGGTGGCACAATTCCCCAAAGTGCTAGGTGCCATTGATTGCACCCATGTGGCTCTACGTCCCCCCAGGGCAACTGAGCACATCTATAGAAACCGCAAGCACTGACATTCTATCAACGCCCAGGTAGTATGTGATGCCAAGGGAATCATCACCTCAGTATACACCAACTATCCAGGCTCCACCCACAACAGTTTCATCTACAGAATGTCTACCCTAAACCGGGACATAGAAGCTGGGCGGCATGGCGATACATGGCTGCTCGGTGAGTATAAATGCCACTGCGCATGCATGCATGTCAGATACTGAGTAATGTCACAACCCCACTGATGATACCCATCACCACCTCCCCAGGGGACAGTGCCTACCCTCTCAGCACCCACATGATGACGCCAATTCGGAACCCCACCACGCCACCCCAGGTAAGATACAACACAGCCCACATTGCAACCTGGGGCATCGTGGAGCGCACATTCGGAGTGCTCAAGTCACGCTTCCGCTCCCTTGACCGTTCTGGCGGGCAGCTGTTATACGCTCCACCAGTAGTGTGCAGGATTATAGTGGCAGCATGTGTCCTGCACAACGTTGCAACACGCCGGGGCCTGGCCGTGGACATGGTGGTGCCCCCACATCCCCAACCACATGCATGCCCACTGCGCATGGGAGGGGAAAGGGCACGGGGTGAGGCAGCCCGTACGCAGCTCGTGGCTAATTACTTCACATAAAATCACACCCCTGTGGAGTGCACACAGCCCTGGCACATACCAGCTGACAATCAATGATGATTGTAACTGACAATTATGATGTGTCAATGGACAGTCAACTGTCACAACCATACCAGCCTGATATTGTACACCTGGAAGTGTTCCATTGTGTGCTTCCCTACCTACACAAACACCACCAATGCTGTGTTCAAAAGACACACTTCTATGCTGCTAAAATCATTACCCCCTTGCAAGACACAACATGACAACAGTGCCATGTCACCCAACCCCTCCCCAGCACCGCCACCCAACACACCATGGCATGACATGCCATGTGAGAGCAAACAAAGTCATCCCCCAAACATGACACGTGTCACAAAGTTCAGTGTCCGTAATGGAAACTGGCCACACACAATATGCCCACATAAATGTAGAAACAACAACACACATGACCAAATACTTACCACAATACAATCGACATAGCATAAACATGACAGTACTAAGGCAAAGGATACATAGTCTTACAACATGAGAATGCCAGCACATCCACCACCTCCAACTGTACAGTGTTGTTGCCACGCACATCTGGAAGTCCACTGCTCACAACATGAGCTCCATCTCCAAAGTGGACGCCTTGTGAAGACATGAGGAATGAGCCTGCAAATTAGGAGGGAGACATGGATGCACAAGCACTCATCAATACACCATGCAGTGCACAATACAACAACAATATGCACTAGGAATGTATACACAGTATTGACTACAGACTGCCCACACAGCTCATGGGAGTCCAACGTCACTGTGTAATTCACTGTCACTTGGGCACACCCTTTGCAAGCCCATGGAAACGGGAAGCAGGAGGGGTGTGTGTCTCACGAACCCAAGCATCTAACCCAAATTCAGGACAGGCCTGCATGTGCCCAGCCAGAATACAGTGGATGCCCACGGGAGCCACACAAGGCAACACACTGCAACAAAAAATCAAAAAAAAAAAAAAAAATGGCCATGTGTGGGCCAGGGGGGGTGGGGGAGGCCACCCAAGAGGTCCGAGGACAGGGTGCCCACCAACAGCCACCTGCGTGAATGTTGCGAGAAACAAAAAACACCTCCATGGGCTCATGGCCTGCACGGCTACTAAATAGTGGGAGATTCACTGCTGGATTCACTCTCCTCAACCTCTGCTGCTGCTGCCACAGGAGGTGGTGGTGATATGGGAGGCAGCCCACGCAATGCCCTAGTTTGGTCCTCCATGGCAGCAAGCATGCGGGTCTGGAAGGCCTCGTTCTGGAGGGATATGGTGCGGAGATCCCCATGCAACACCCGACTTGTTGCCCGGACCTCCAGCCGAGTTGCCTGCATCTCTGCTGAGAGCGTACGGGTGACGCGCTCCAGCAGCTCTTCCGTCCTGGTGACAGTGGAAGCCTCAAGGTCCACAAGAGTCTGCCTGAGGTGCCGGACCTCTCCCCTCAGGGCTTCCCTCTGTCCCTGGGCATCTATAGAAATTGATTCCCTCAGATTGTCCAGGGCCGCCTGTCTGTCCCTGTTGGACGCCAACATGTCCTCCCTGACTGATTGGCAAATGGAGTCTGTTGCCTGCTGTAGTAGCTCCATCTGCCTTTCTGGGGGGACAATGGAAGTGGCCACCCTCTCCATGGCTTGAGCAATCATTTCTGATGATGCTGCCTGTTGGTTGGCCATACCGTAAATGGATTGCTCCCATGCGGTATTGCCTGGTGGCGGACGGCCACCGCGTTGGCGGGCACCACACCTGTCTTGGGCAAGGCGAACTGCGCCTTGCTGTGTCGGCACTGCCTGAGGCTGCAGGACTGAATTTTCCCTCTGAACTGCTGGCCCAGGAACAGGATCAGATGTTGCGGAGTGTGGCCCTGCATCCGTAACCACCACAGGCGCACCTACCAACACTGACATCCCCATAGTGGGCTCTACCCCTGGTGCAGGTGGGTCGGACAGAATAGTATCCCTTCCATGAACACATACCTGCGAATCCACATAGGCCTCATCCGAATCAACACCTGAATAGAGTTCTGGGGAGGTGCAGCCAGGGACACCCCTGGACAGTATGGCCTGCAGCAAGAGAGGGTTCTCCCCCACCACCAAACCACGTCCCCCACTAGTGCCTGGTCGTGCTTCAGATCCCTCCTGGGCCTGCACTATCTCCTCTCCCTCAACAGCATCAGGTGTGTCATCCTCTGCAAAAACATGAAAGACAAAAAATGGAAACAGGCATTAGCACTATGGCACGCTATTAGGCCAGACAAGCTACAGTACCAGTACTTGATTTACACATGTCCCACATGACTATAACCCTCCTATGCATGCACTATCCATGAGTTGGAAGGGGAGGAAAATGTCAGACACTGATGACACCAAGATGGGAGAGCAACACATCAGCTGCATGCTGGCTAGCAGTGCCATCACACATTGGCCTGTGAGTGGCATGTCCAATACACATACATGACACATGCCATCACACAGATGGCATGTACCATAGGCATGTCATATATGTGACAATAGGGCAGAGTGATGCGCAGTAAAACCAGGTGAATTCCTACAATCAGCCTGAATGAACACAGCTAAATACGGAACAATGTGGTAGCAAGATGCCACTTCAAGGGCAACTGACACGATGTAGTGCAAAACGCCTACTGTGGCCAGAAGGGATACTGTAATACCCAAATCCCGGGGCGCCGAATGCATTGGATGAAGCACATGGGTGGGCCAAAACACTCAGGCACACACACCCTGACCTGGCACTCAACCAGAACCCCTCCCACAAACAACATACACATGGATCACACACACACATGCATGTGCACTCACCGGACAATGCCTCGTAATCTGGCAGTTCTCCCACACCTTGGATCTGCTCCTCTGTGACGTAGGTCCCAGCAACATGCTCATGTAGAGTGAGTTATATGTCCTCTTGTGGAGACCCACCTCCAGTCATCAGAGTTGCGGCATGACTTGAGGCCAGCTTTTTCTTTGCCCTACGCTTAAGGTCGTTCCAGCGCTTGTAGCACTCAACAGCTGTGCGCCTCATAAACCCAAGAGCACTTATGCTGTCCGCGATGGACTGCCAGTGTGCCTGACGTCGAGCAGGTGTAATCCTACACCCTGAAGTGACCAACATTTCGGCGTCATGTTCGGACACATACTGCACAAGTGCATCCAGTTCGGCATCATTGAAGCTAGGCTTCCTTGGCGTGCCAGACCGTGTAGCCGTGTCGGGGTCATCATCCTGTACTGGACGAGCACTCTTCCTCTTTCTTTTTGTGGGTGGTGGGGATCCGGAGTGCCCTACGCCGCTCTGGACACTAGAGGCAGGAGCACCGGTGGACTGTGTAGTAGTAGTGTGCGATGGCACACTGACCACATGACTTTCTGCAGGCATTAGCTGAAGTGTGATGATGGCAGGGGGAACCTCAGTCTGATGTACCGGGACCAACACTGTCCTTGCTGGGGGAGTCAGAGCTGGGGTGGACGGAGCTGCAGCTGCCCCTGCAGCCTCCCCACCCCGCCTACTCGGGGCAGCAGATGACATGGCTGCCCCTGTACCACGTGGCCTGGTGACACTGGATTGCGCCGCCATCCGTGGCCTAGACTTGGCGACCTGGAAGTCAGCCTGGGAGTCACCCTGTGCTAGGTCAGGTGCCACAACGGGCCGGTCCAACGAGGGCTGAGCAGGGATGGTGTCAGCCACGTTTCCCTCAACCATGGGGGGGGTGTGTGTCCCTGACTGGTCCTCCACATGTGGGGTGCTAGGGGGAGTCTGCAAATCCTGGCCACGTCCCCTACCGCGCCCACCACGCCCACCTCTTGAGGCTCGGCCACCTTTGCCACCCTTACCACTTGCTCGCCTCCCAGCCATGGCACTGATGGAGTTGTGCGTATGGGAGTTGCAGTGGACAATTGTCCTGGGCAATTGGGGGTCAAAGGGGTAGGGTACTAGATGGAATTCGTACCCAAGTGCTCTAGCAAGGCTGTATGGAACCCCTAGGGAAAGATGACGGGTCACGCAACGCACAGGCACCCCTAAAACAGAAAATGACGTGCACGTGACCCCTTGTAGACCACGTGCGTGGGAAAAGGAACCTGCACTACGCTGTGGCACCCAGAAACACAAAAATCAACGTATGCGTGTCACACGCAGCCTACAATGACCTCTGAAGGAGTACGCTACACACGGGGCTAGCACAGTTGGTAAATATGTGCGCGACTCACCGTCTGCCTGGGAAAAGAGCGGCAACACCCCCGCCAAAAGAAGAATTGTACACTGTCTGAGGAGACAGGACAAAAGGAGAAGTCAACGCTGTTTGAGGAAACAGGTCGAAGAGAAAATCAGAAAAATACTGACAGAGGTAACAGGGAGTACGAACTAGAAACGCTGTGAAGTAAATCGCGTGTGAACCGACAAGAAATACAGATTTCACCCACTCGCTCTCCACGGGAAGCACGTACAAGGAAATGACGTACTACACGCACCTTTTAATCCGCACCACACGTCCAACGTCACTTCCGCATATACGCACTGAGGCACTATCCTCCAATTACGCGGGCTGACACTCGGACGTGCAGTTTTTGGTCTTGTAACATTCCCCTGGGTACAGGGACACGCCCGCGCGTGTCACGTCACAGACGCGCCTCCGCTGTCAGGGCCTTTGGTCCAATGGAATCGCGTACACAGGCCAATCGCGTGTGGAACTTCTCGCGCACCTCTGGAATACAGGCACACACTCCCCCAGGCCCGATCGCGTGTGAAACTTCTCGCGCACCTCTGAGATATACGCACACCCTCACCCAGGCACGATCTCATGTGTAAACACCCGCGAGCCCCTGAAATACACGCGTCCAGGCCAATCGCGTGTGAAACTTCGCGCGCACCCCTGGAATACACGCGCCCAGGCCAATCGCGTGTGAAACTTCTCGCGCACCCCTGAAATACACGCGCCCAGGCCAATCGCGTGTGAAACTTCTTGCGCACCCCTGGAATACACGCGCCCAGGCCAATCGCGTGTGAAACTTCTCGCGCACCCCTGAAATACACGCGCCCAGGCCAATCGCGTGTGGAACTTCTCGCGCACCCCTGGAATACACGCGCCCAGGCCAGTCGTGTGTGAAACTTCTCGCGCACCCCTGAAATACAGGCGGCCAGGCCAGTCGCGTGTGAAATTTCTCGCGCACCCCTGAAATACACGCGCCTAGGCCAATCGCGTGTGGAACTTCTCGCGCACCTCTGCAATACACGCGCCTAGGCCAATCGCGTGTGAAACTTCTCGCGCACCCCTGGAATACACGCGCCCAGGCCAATCGCGTGTGAAACTTCTCGCGCACCCCTGAAATACACGCGCCCAGGCCAATCGCGTGTGGAACTTCTCGCGCACCCCTGAAATACACGCGCCCAGGCCAATCACGTGTGAAACTTCTCGCGCACCCCTGGAATACACGCGCCCAGGCCAATCGCATGTGAAACTTCTCGCGCACCCCTGAAATACACGCGCCCAGGCCAATCGCGTGTGAAACTTCTCGCGCACCCCTGAAATACACGCGCCCAGGCCAATCGCGTGTGAAACTTCTCGCACACCCCTGGAATACACGCGCCCAGGCCAATCACGTGTGAAACTTCTCGCACACCCCTGAAATACACGCGCCCAGGCCAATCGCGTGTAACTTCTCGCGCACCTCTGAAATACATGCGCCCAGGCCAATCGCGTGTGAAACTTCTCGCGCACCCCTGGAATACACGCGCCCAGGCCAATCGCGTGTGAAACTTCTCGCGCACCCCTGAAATACATGCGCCCAGGCCAATTGCGTGTGGAACTTCTCGCGCACCCCTGGAATACACGCGGCCAGGCCAATCGCGTGTGAAACTTCTCGCGCAACCCTGAAATACACGCGCTCAAGCCAATCGCATGTGAAACTTCTCGTGCTCCCCTGGAATACACGCGCCCAGGCCAATCGCGTGTTAAACTTCTCGCGCACCCCTGAAATACACGCGCCCAGGCCAATCGCATGTGAAACTTCTCGCGCACCTCTGCAATACATGCACACACTCCCCCAGGCCCAATCGCGTGTGGGCCTTCTCTGGCGCACATTTTTTTCCTGCGCAGGGACGCTTCCGCCTGCTTTCGTGTGGCGGACATGTATGGGCCTGTGCGCGTCTTTGGCCGTGCGCTGTTTTTCCCTATTCGTTTCCATGAATACGTGTTGCAGGCGATCGTGTGGGCGTTCTGCGCACTTGCCTCTTGTACTTCCCCCGTGACGCCCACATTTTCACGAGTTGTTCCCCATTCTGCGTGTGACGCCCCGTGTTACGCCTACTTTTGTTATGTGCGCCGCGCTATGTGCGAATTCGCTGTGGCCTTATCGCACGGCGTTCGATGACCTGTACGCCAGTGTGCGCCAGCTTGCGCTGTGCACTTTTTCAGCGCACATCCCACATTTTGCGCTTGCACGGACTTCCATGAATTGATGTGCAATGTTTTCTGTGCGATAATCGCACTTGCACTACGATTTTCGCTATTTCACTGCGAATCGCACCTTTTCGCACGCGTGCACCGTTTTTACGGCGCACATTAATTCCATGAATTGGCCTGTTAGTGTCTAGGGTGTTTGGCAAGGTGTACAAGGCAGTACTTTAATTAATCATTCCATCAACAAGTCCTAACATGTGAAAAGAAAAGCTTTGACTATATTATTGCCCATCAGGAGATACTACAATTAAATATTAACCACCCTACCTAACACCATCTTATTGTAAAGCTTGTCATGCTATGCTTTAAATGCAAAATTGTAAAATATGAAGAGTACTGACCTCCTATCTAATTCAATAATACTATAGTTGATTGACTATCTTTTTAGGAGATTTTAGGAACTGAGATTGTAATACATTGCAGTTTCACATAACCAATGTCATCTTCCTTGTCACCCTTATTCCATAATTTCTGATCTGTTGGATGCTTGTTAATTTGTGCAGTCGTTGTTGGTGTGCCATAAAGCCTCAGTCCTGCATTGTAACTGTGTTTTGTTAACAGTAGAATGGAAGGAAATGTGTTGTTTCGTTTGATTTGCTGATTTTGTTCCTCGTCCATGTATGAAAATAAAACTGAAAACCTGTTTTAATTCCAGTCTTGCTTTGTTTGCTCTCTTTAGTATAGACATCAATAAACCTAGAACAGGGCATACTTCATTGTAAAACTCCTTGAAGTTTCAGAGTCATAAATAAAGCCTTAAAGTGCTCTGTGGGATTCAGGGAGTATGTTGAGCACCACTAAAACAAACTAGCTTGCAAAAAGCACTGTAATGTATGCAAAGAGTTTGTGCTATAATATAATGTAAAGGTCAATGCACAACAAAGTATCATGTTCAGGCAACCTAACACTTCAATATGGTGCCTGTGAAACTGCTGTTTTTATTAAGTGCAATGAAGTGACTATTGCTCTGACAAAGTACAGGGATGAGTAGTAGAAGCTAAACTGCCTACTCATCCACACACTACTACTGAACCAGCAGTGATCCCAATCAAAAAGATAAAACAGACACAGCCTGGCACGGATAACGACTTTGCCTTTTGTGGTAATGTGGGCAAAGTGCGGCTAAACTCCCAGGTGTAGGTGATAACAGTAGCAACTCAGACAACAATAGTACCGAGATTCCAAAATAATGGATTGTCCAATCAAGACTCTATAAATATGTATACTTTTAATTGAACAATCAAGATGAATTCACCTAACAGAAATGCTAACCAAAGTCCACAGCTATAAACTAGAACACAGGATATGCAAATAGTTGTGTATGGCACTCTGGGTACTTGGCAGGGATCTCCAGGCAAAACAGTGCAACAGTGTCGCTGTTCAAAAGGACATATATTGAATAATAAGGTGGAAAAGGAGCTTAAGGGTCACTATGGACCCAAAAAATAGACTTGGGGGATGGGGCCTCTCAACGGTGCCTTATTCTTGTCTTCATAGGCTTAAAAGCATCGAGAAAAGCTTCATGGTGCTTTAGCTGTAGTTGAGCCGATGTCAGGACAGTTTGAGTCAATGTGATCCCACGGTCGGAGGATGTGAAACAATGTCTTCCAACAGTTTAAGCAGTGCTTTAGTCAGCAGCTATACTATGGCTTCTGTTGGGTTGAGTTGGTGTTTGCAACTACAAGTTCAGTAGCTTCCAGCAGGTCTCATTGGCGCTCGAGTCAGTTGCTCCCTGGATGATCAAACCTGTGGTTCGGGTTGTTGAAGATGGTCTGTGATAATGGGCTGAGCCGGCATCTCTTTGGCTCGAGAGGCAGCAAGCGTTTTCAAAGTTGTCTTACAGTGTTAAATGCAACATTGCAGGTTTTCTGGCAGCTCAAAGGGGAAGAGCGCAGTCAAACTGGCTCAAAGACAGCTGGAAGTGGCAACACAGGACTCCAGCTGATCATGGGCTTCCTGGATGCTGTGAGTTCCAATACATGGGCTCTAGAGCAGGGAGAGACCATATGATGCACTTGCAATCCAATCCAGAGAGCTTGGTTTGCACTTACAGGAGTTCCTTCATGCTAGAGACTGGGTCCTGGTACTAGTGCAGCCAGTAGTTGAGGCCTTAGTCCAACAGCAATTCACCTCCAATCTGCCCTGGGGATGATGATGGAACCGAACATTCCTCTGCCTTGATCCCTTCTGTCTTCAGCTCTATGGCTAGAGACTCCGAAATGGACTGCACTCCCAACAGAGGCTCATAGGTGTAGTGACTTCTACCTGGTGTCCTAAGATGAATCAAAAAAGAAGTGGGAGACCCCTTCCTTATGAAGAAAACATGCCACAGGGGATGGACCAAAGAGAATCTGCTGTACGCTGTCCAATCTCTGTTGGGTAGCAGGTAACTCTTTCTTTCTGACAGCATATTCAGAGTGGCCTGTCCTTTAGGAAATGAAGGGGATAGGAAAGAAGAGAGCCCTGATAGATAGACAAGATGGTCGGACACCTTCTCTGCCATACCTTTCCTCCCTACCTACTCTAACTCCGTCCTTTTCCTATACCTGCTGATTTCAAAGGCTGTCTTCCACACAGCATCTTGATGTAAGGTTGGAATTGTGTTAAAGCTGCCTGACTCCCATACTGAGAGATCCTGGGCATTGTGGGGATGCGTTACCCTTCCTCCACGAGATTTAATAGAGGCAGCATTCTGGCTAGTGCCTGGTGGACATTGGTTGAGACAGCTAGGGTAGGCATGAAATTAACATTGCCTAGTCCTGGACTCACAAATTTGAGCTTGCACGATATGACATTGCTTTTGGCATCCATTACTGTATGCTTGTATCAGTCACAATACCACAGCCAGGCATGGCTCAAATTAAAAGATTATCCTTCCACCGGACTGATTAAGACAGCCATATGATTTGTAATAGAGAAGCACAAGTTAAAATGCTATATCTGCCTGCTGTGACTTTCGGTTACAACAGCTGTCAGGGATACACAAGTGACCTTTGAACCTGAGCTGTGCCACTGGAGTGCAGGAGCTGCAGATGTTTTTGGCATGGAGCTTTTATGAAAGTGGGGCCTGTACAACAGGCCTCCAATTTGGTAACAACATTATATGTATCTAGGGCTTCAGTACCCGTGGCAGATGGCATTCTGTCACTTTAAGAGGAAATATTTCAATCTTAGGCAGACTCTGCATCATGGTACAGGTGATGGTTATGGTATCTTTGTTATCATATTCTTAAACCACACTTTAATAAAGTACACATGTGGAGAACACTTCAAAGAATCTAGCAGAATGGAAATAAAAGGAGCTTCTAATAGCTGCATCATCTACCCTCTCTCCACTAGCAACGTTTTACCAGCTTCTACAAAATTTCTGACACTCTGAAAGAGCGTGTGCATTGGTGTAGGATGTCTGCATCATGGAGCAGTTTTTTGACATTAGGGCCCATATGTATATTTTTCTGAGAGCATTCTAGGAAAAAGCTATGGCTCTAAAATGACATACAACTTTCAAAGGTAATTCAAGTTTAGAAAATGGACAGACTAACTTTATAAATATATACAATACATGTTTATGGACATTTTACAAAAGGGTGCAAGTTTTCGATTCACAGGTAGATCTTGTCCATTATAAAGGCGGAGGGTTGGGTGAGCAGCGGATCATTGAACACCCACCCCCTAAAGAATCTGCAAAAACCCAACTATGCTCTGGTATAGTCACTGGTCTGCCTCTCATAATGTGGAGCAGATGTATCATAATGTGGCCCAGCAATGTATCATATATGTAACCGTAACATAACCAGCAATATATCATATATGTAACAGCGCCACAATGCCTCCGGGCTGAGGCGCGCTTTAAAAAATGTGAACAAATAAATAAATAAGTAAGACCTGCTTTTGACGTCAAGCAGCCATTCCTGAGGGGCAAAGGAGAATTGCATGGGCTTTTAAAAGTCGATTGTCAGTGTTTGGTAAAAATAGGGCTATTTGTATTTTCCCATTTCAGATAGGTTTTAGTAACTTTAACATTGGCGGTTTCAACATTTCTATACGTTATTTTTTATAGGTAGCAAGCTAATCTCCCTGTCAAAAGACCATGGACCTGATTTAAAAAGCATTTAACAAAAGCGCAATCCTATTGAGAACGTTGTTGTAAATCATGCCCCAAGTCTCTTAATGTTCGGATGTTTCTAAGTCATTGTGGGACGAATCACTACATAATATCCCCAACAAAAATATCGCCGTAGATATGGCCGTTTGGTTCGCCATAGGACATATTTTTTGGTGGGATATTATCTGGGAGCAGGGGTTGCAGTGGTGTCCCCTGCACATTAAAAAATTATGCTGGGGTTGTCGGGGTGTCCCCCGCAGGCTCCATGTGTGAATTTCGCCGCAAAAAAGAATTTCCACATGGAACCTTGTGGGATGTATGTTTTCCAAATAGAATGGAACATGTTAATTTCTGGCATTTCTGATTGTGTGTCCTGTGCTCTCCATGTTCCATTAAAATACCTGTTTGGCAGTTTTCCACGTGTCCAAATTGTGTTTACTGAGCACGTGTTAAGAAAAGTTGGTGGCTGTTTATGCACATGTATGTTCTGCTCATGCCATTAGTAGCTCCCGCTTCTGTTTCCATATGTGTGTCTATGCTTTCCACATCTTTTGTGCTTGCCCAAATTCTTAGATTTATGTAAAGGTGTGACATTTGTTGTGTTGTTGTTATGTTCTGCACATGTTTGTTGTAGCTTCTCCTACTGCCTCCTTGCGTGTTTGTGTGGTCTGCATATTGCATGCATGCCCGAATTGTGAAATGTCTAAACTAGTATGGCATTTCTGGTTGTTATGTTTTGCGCATGCTTGTTGTACGTGTCTGCTTCCGTTTCCATATGCTTCTGTTTTTTCTGCGTGTGGTGCACAGGCCTGTTCCATTTTTGTATGTGATCATGAATTTTCAGTGTGTTCTGTGCCTGCCCAACATACATTTTAGAAAGTGAATAACTCCAAATTGCTGGTCTGAGTTTCACACTTGTTGTTGCAGGCAATAAGGCTTATTTGCATGCTAAAGACAAACTTGATAATCGTTGTGGAACATTTTGGCCCTCATTATGAGATTGCTGGTAGGCCACCGGTGCTACTGGCAACCTCGGCCTACTTGTATCACTGCCCAATATCCTGGTAATTACCGGGATATTACAGACGGCGGAGGAACGGTAAGCTCTCATTCCCGTGGAGTAGGACTCCATGGGAATGGGAAAACTGACGTTGTTGATGGTGCAGGTGCTTCAGTGATTTATCCGCCGGTAGGGTCCAATACCAGCAGGTCAGGGCTGCCGGCAGTTCACAGACCCTACCGGCAGACTACCTCATTTCTGGACTGGCTCACTTGTAAATGAAACCCTTTAAGATTTGTCACAGTACTTGCATTGACAAATTCAAAAGTTACAGAGGAAAACGTGTTACCATTTTGCTGTGTGAAGAATCGTGCACCCTTGAGGGCTGTACATTGTTATTACTGCATCACCATCAGTGGTCAAAGTGTACGAAAAGAAGTAGTGGAACTATGTTCCCTGCTGGCCTGCAACTACTCTCCACAAACCCCATCACCACACCCCCTCCTAAACACAATACAAACTCCCAAACACCTGCACCTGCTTTTTAAGGGAACGTTCAGTGTAGTGCACTCAAAGTGAAAGTTTCAACTTCTTCGTACACTTTTATTTTAAAATGAAACTTTTCTGGAACGGTTTCTTTTTAAAATAAAAGTATAGGAACAGTAAAACTTAATTTAAAAAAGTAGAGGAGCACTGCTCCCAACCGCTCCCGCTCACTTCGACCACTACCATACTATCTCTCTCTATCTCTCTCCCTCTCTCCTCTCTCCCACCTCAGTCTCCTCTCTCTCTCTCACCAGGCACCAAAGGTTTTTAAAGCAAGTAAAAACTGACACAAATAACACAGGTTGGGGATACAGTTGGCAGAAACGTTGTTCAGCCACTGCATTCAGGTCAGGTTCACATGCTTGAATTGTAGGTTTAGTTAACTGTTCTCATGAGATTAGGTAACAGGTAGATTAGCCTTGAGATACAGGCACAGGTTTTCTTTTCCGAAAATGAGCATGTGTGTTGCTTTGGGAAAATACAGAACCAAAACTAAGCTTTTAAAATCTCTCTCTCGCACTGAGGGAGCAGGGGGAAATATGAACACGTTCGGCCAGCAGTAATCCCAGTGATCCACAGGTTCAAGAGCAGAGGGAAATAATTGCTGCAGTCAACTGACCAAGACAAAGATGCTGACATCTGGTTCACTGTGTGGTATTTTGTTGACATCCATCTGTGTGCACAGCGTAAGCTGACTGAGCCTGCGCTTCTCCTTCCTCAAACAGGGAGAGTATTTACCCGGCTAAATAGGAACACCCGGGAGCCTGAGCAAAGGCAAAATGGATCAGTGCCAGACATTCGGTAAACATGACTCTTTACGAGATTTCAGAAAATAGAGGCCGTCTTCTACCTGGGATAAATGGCACGCATGCAGTAAAAGTGCCATGGGTTATGACTGAGACATTTTTTTTTAAGCGTTCTTGTACTATTGGTATGGCCTCAAAGCGCTAAAGAGGAGAGATGCGATTCCCGAGGACCGTAGTTCCTCAATGTATAATCAACCAGAAGCAGGGGCGTTGCTAGGGGGGGCTAAGGGGGCTATAGCCCCTGATCTTTTGGTTGTAGCCCCGGATAGAATCTCAGGAGCTACAGCCAAAAGACTGGCTAGCCCCCAGTCCCAACGGTCCTGACATCAGCTTAGCCCCGGTCTTTTCCAGGCCTAGCAACTCCCCTGACCAGAAGTCTGAATAATGGAGATAACTGCTTGAACAGAAAAGACTAAATAAATGTAAGACATGCACTATCGATAATTATCATTTGCTTAGCATTGAAAGGTATTTAACAGGAGTAACCAAGACGCCTAAACGAGCCAGTTGCTAAGTAAAGCAGCATGCACATGCGATGCCTGTGAGGCATGTCGAGATCTCATTTAACTCTTCCAGTACTGCTGCTTGCAGTTATGGGCTTTGCATAACATAGGCACATAATGGGATTCAGTGCATACTTAATGGTATAGAATTAGCACCCCAAATGACACCAAAAGACCCTGCCTAGCAAAGCATAACTGCATAACCTAGCATATTAAAATGTAGTGTGACATAACATGGCATGACATAGAATAACAGGACATGGCGTAGTAAATCAACGTAGCATCTGTAGCATAGGAAAATAAACATAGCATACTGACATGCTGCAGCATTACAAGACCTATTACCATGGATTAATACCATTCTCTAAAATAGCATTACAACCAAGCATAACATAGTATAAGTAACAACATAGAAAAGCAGGATATCATACCAGAGGCCACACTATACAGCCTTGATAGAAGTGTATGTATAACAGAGGTTTTAAGAGTGTTACTGAAAGCGATGTTTATGTTATAGAAGTCCTGCATGAATGTGACCTCTGGCATAGTATAAAGGTGAAACTAAATAGACTGGAGGTCATTACGAGTTGAGTGATGCGGGATACATCAGGGACATCATTTGCGGGTTGCCAAGGGTCACATCTGCGGCCCATGATGTCTCCCTTGCTACCCCTGTGGTCTGCCTTGCTACCACTGAAGAGGGAGTCCCAAGACCACCCCTCTGAGCCCCCAAGTTCATGTCAGGACGAAGGGCAAGAAACGCTCACTGCCATTCATCTTATGTTGGATAGATCCCAAGTGCACCAATGATTGACAAGTATACTGAAGGTATCCTCTTAGGCAACCAAACAGACCGAATACAATGCACATTGTTGCATGTGTGGGAGAAGAGCCTGTGATCGTGGACAGGGAAACCTATATGGACAGCCTTGACTAAGAACCAAGAAGCCATGGTACTGATGTCATTAGTGACACAACGGCACAGTATTGTTAGACATGAAGCACATGTGCGGTCCGCACTGGACCACATAAACATACACTTGTATACATGAAGAAAATGGGTGCACGATTCTATAGCTAGAGGATAGATACATATACATACTGTCAACGCGTTTATTATTTTTTCCATTAGCCAAATACAGTAATGTGGAACCGCAAGGACAAAAGAGATCCTGAGCAAGCTTGCTGATGTGTGAAGCCGACATTCGCATGGATATACAGGAATATATATGGAACCTAATCGGACCACATATAGCTACCCCATAAGGGAACGTAGCACAACATGGACAATGTAGACAACTACATTATAAGTTTTAGGAAAATTACAGCAGGCTTCAAGCCACAGAGGAAAAAATGAGGAGAAGCTGATTCAGACTGCACAGAGAGCAAGACGCATGAGACGGGCCCACAGTCAAGGTGAGAGATATGAAGTCACATTCCAATCCCCACATGACAAAGGGACCAGCTGCAGAGAAACTGAATGAATCCTCATAAATGCAAACTGCAGGACTCAAATGCATGTTCTCTGAACACGTGATGCAGCCAAGCAAGACAATGGACAGCTTTCTGTGGTGGGAAAGAGGATCCCAGCACAACCAGATGCAGGCTGCAAGAGTTGCAATGCTAGGAGAATATTCTCATGGGCAAAGGTGGTATACACAAGTTACAATACAGACACATAACCGTTCACATCACCTTGAAGAGGTGCACAGCGAGCTGAGAACGCGATCGAGTCCCAGGCCTGGGGGCATCAGCTCTGACCAATCACAGTTTAGCATTCCAGGGTTGGATGGCAAGGGGCATGAACCAATGGTGAGTCCACTACTCTGCAACAATGTAATAGAGTAGTGTTTGAGGGCGGGACAGGCCAGCCACCTGACATGTAAGAGCCAGTAGAATAACAGCTATAGGTGATCATATAGGTTATTAGACTCTCGATATCCAATCCCTCCCCCGACAGGTTTTTTAGAGAAGGGCCCAAGTGATGACGCCAGAGTCATACAAAACTGGCCAGCGAGCCATGGAACTGTGAGCTGTTTCTGAATTTTGCTGTATTCCTGTACTGATCCCTGTTGGTTTTATTTATAATAAACCACAGTTTGTACTTGCCGTCTGATTGAGTCCTCTGTTTATTCTGGGGAGTGAGCTAGGCCCTCCGAGTTTGCAGACCCCCAGCATCACTCTGGCATTCCTGGGAGTCTCACCTAACAAGTTGGTAGCAGAGCTGATTGTTGACTGTGCCGGCCCGACATGAAGCTGTCTCCTCCACCGCGGTACCTGTGAGGCTGTAGGACCCTCGCATATTTTGAGAAAAACGAGGAACACCTACAAGTGGAAAGGCTGTCAAGAGCCAGCTTGGAGAATATCCTGCTCGAAGTCAGTGAAGCGTCCAGGCAGACCAGGAAGGGGGAAGTGCCAGCTTTGGGGGTCACGACAGCTGAGCAGCGCCAGCAGACCACAAAGTGTAAGTATTTCTTTGTTTATTTATTTATATTGCGCTCCTGACTCAAAGGTATCTGGGCACATTACATGATGATACAATACTTAAGTTACACAGGAAGAGAGAGAAGGTTGATAGCAATGCAGGGTAAAGGTAAATAACAATACAAGTCTTCAGGAAAGTGAAGTTGATAGCAATTGATAGAAAGTTGAAGTTGATAGCAATGCAGGGTAAAGGTTGATAACAGTACAAGTCTTCAGTTACGCAGAATGAAGGTAAGAATTGATAACAATGAAATGATAAACGTACAGATATATACATTGGCAGATAATGGATAGGGCAAAAGCAGACCATATTCATGTAGGAGGTGCGGGTAAAAAAGTGGCCAGTATTCATTAGAAACTAGCCATTTTTCCAGATTAGTCCTGAAGTCCCAGTCACACAGCAACTGGGCATGTGGGGTGGGTATCGAGTATTTTGAAGTATTGTCTAGCATTGTCAAGTACTGTCAAAGTATTGTTGAAACTTAGTAGGAAAAGGAGCAGAGGTAGACATTATCTGTGGTTAGGGCACATCCGGGGTTAGAGGTAAACGGTTCTGATGAACAACTTAGACCACTGACTCGAGTAACGGATGACAGAAGAATGTAAATGGTAGATTTCCTGTGGGTTGGGTGTTTTAGCTCGGGTCATAGATGACAGTGGCCCTCATTACGGGTCTGGCGGAAATCGTGCCGGTAAAACTGGCAGGTAGCTGCCAGACCCATAATGATTTACCGCCACCTGACATGCTGGAATCACTGGGGCACTACAGCCCTGGCGGTCTGGTATGTCAGGAGGCGGTAAAATGTTTATCCCCATTCCTGTGGAGTCCCAGAGTACTCTAGAGAAATGGGGACCACGGAAGCACCGGCACCATTAATAACGGTGTCAGTGCTTCCATGAAAGTCTGTGGGCGGGTGCCGTTCCGCCCACCAGGCCTGACCCTGGTGGGTGGAACGCCACCCGCCTGCAGACTCGCAGTTTGTCGGTCTGGAAACAGCGGTGCTGGTAATCTAACCAGCACTGTTGTTTCCAGACCAGCAAACTTGTAATGAGGGCCAGTATCCCTGTAAGGTGTAGCAAGTGAGCTGGCCTAGATTGCAGAAGGTGAGTCGACTGGTTAAGTCTCCTGGAGTGAGACATTTGTTTTGCATGCGAGGCGACACAGAGGGTACAGTTCGATCACAAGCAAATAGTGATATACTCTGCCTGGAGTCAGGAAGACAGCTGTGGGGTACGTGTTGGAGTTGTTGAATTTTGGGAGTACTGGGGTGTAACATTGTGTGCACAGTATTTGATTTCATAGCACTACCTGGTTAGCAAGTTGGTGACGTTACCCGTAGGCTTGTGCATAGGACACGGAGAGCAGGATACGGTGAGAAGCTAGCATTGTAAAACTTGGGATTGGCAGACAAGGTGAACGAGCGACGGTGCACGGAAGGCGCATGCGCAAAATTGTGGGTGTGCCTGAGGAGGCATCGATTGTGGGAAGAGGGCAGTGCGCAGAGCACACCTGGAAAGGTGTGGAGCCAGAGAGGCTTGTGGTAAAGTTATAACATTGTGATTCCCTTAACAGCGGATGATCAAAACCTTTAATTTGAGGTCAGGTAAATGCAAGAGCAATGTGTCAATGGAACTGTGGTGGGGACATGCCCCTGCAGCACCTTTATAAGATGCTCCCACCCTATCGGAAGAAAATATGTAAATAAAGTATAGAGTGGCACCGAGGGGAAGTTAACTAAACCATGGCTAACTTGCAGAAGTTTCTCCAAAGATGTGCAGCAATGAGTACTGACACACATACAAGGTACCTATAAGAGGAAGAAGCTTGGTAGCCACATGGCTATATTCGAATTGTGGAGAATGTTCCAAGAGGGCGAGGGGGACTCAGCAAGGTGTCAGTGGATGCTGAGCCAGCAGGAGGTGCAGGGGCCCACGGCCCCACCTTCTGCTCCCCACACGTCCCTCCTAGTGTGGTCTCTAATGACACAGACGATGAGCAAGGGATGTACCCCATACGAGAATTAGGAGCAGCAGAGGGGTATTCAGATCTTGCCTATGAACCACCACCATACACTCGGGAAGAGGGCCAGAGAGGCGCAGGGCTGCTGACCACTGAGAGGGGAACAAACAGTGAGGTGCAGAAGAGCGATGAGGAGGGGCCAGGGGAATAGCCACGGTGAATGGATATGGGGACAGATCCTCCTAAAGCTAGAAGGGAAGGCAGATGGGGAAGCAGAAGGGGCAACTAAGGCAATAGAGGGATTGAGGCGGAGCGGTGAAGCCTCAGATTGGACTGAGGTAATGGCAGAAATGGACCGAAAGGAGAAGGAAAAGGAAGAGAGATTAGAAAGAGATAACAGGGAGAGGAGACAAGAGGAAGAGAGGTTCAGGTAAAAAGAGAAAGAGAAGAAAGCATAGAAAGGGATCGTAGGGAGAGGAAGAGAGAGGAGCGGGAGCAGCAGGATGGAAGGATAAGAGAAGTAGAAGAGATTGAGATGCGGAGGGATGTAGCCAAGCAGGAAAAATGCAAGTTGATTAAGAGAGAACAAAGGAAGTCACAGGTGGACAGACTGGCTAGAGAACTCTTGCACAAGGAGGCGGATTAGAGAGCAATAAGAGTGGTAAAGACACAATGGGCAGGGGACCGGGGAAACGACAGACTTGAGGAGGGCAGACAAGCAGAGCCAGATACGAGCTCATGGGACAGGAGCACCATGGAACAGGACAGAACAGGCCCAGGGGTCTGCAGGGAGGCAGCAGATACAACTGGTGGGACAGTGACATCAACATGAAACCCAACACAGACACGACAAATAAAAGATTGAGCTTTGTAGATGACATTTGCAGTAACATGAGCTCAGGGTCCGACAACGAAGGACGAAATAGTGCGGGTGAGAAGGGGGAGCTCGGCAGGCTCCAATCCATGGGGCAAGGACAGATTAGAGGGTGACATGGGAGAGTGGGATAGGTAGGGGAAGCAGGAGGAGGCTGTATGGACGAGCAGGCACCAAGGTTGAGGGACGACCTATGTACCATCAATGACGAAACAACTTGTGGAGAGGCTTAGAGACCTCCAGGACGAAGGAGGGAGAGACAGCTATAGGATGCTCAAGAGAGAGATTAACAGGGGAGCATGACGACAATGTCCGAATACCCATACCAGAACCGATAGACATGAACACGGGCATCTGAGATGCGGACAGACAGGTTAGACTGACTAGGGGTGTGAATGGGTAGATAGAGTTCACACAGATGCCCCTGCTAGAAAAGTGAGGGGGGCGACCACAGTACATACCATGGAAACACACTGCCAAAGAGAATGTGAGGTGTAGGCTACCATCATTAAGTAAAGGTGCTGGAAAATGGATATATGAGATGGAACGGAACGAATGAAAGAAGGAAATAGGTCAGCAGTGGGAGATGTAAAGGGACTACTAGTGACGATCCTCGGAGACGCCGCTGATGACGTATGGAAGAGGGCGGGGTTCCCCGGAGTGACAACCAAGAACATGGCGCATGATGGTTCTCTGTTTGCAAAATGCAGAGCTGCCGTATGGCGTGCACTGAGGACACAATACCCAGACAACCTCTGACATTGGGGCAATTATGTCCTGCAAGATGAGGTGGGACGAACACCCCATAGATACATTCAGGCGATCCAAGAGCTTTGACGCCTTGAAACCCGTGAACCATGGGACATAACAGTAGCAGTGTTCTACAATATATTATGCCAGAGGCTGCCAGAACCAGTACAGAAGTAGATAAAAAAGTTAATAGGCATGGAAGACAGGTCTTGGACAGATTTATAGCTCACAGTCATCCACCCTTGTAGGTTATTGCAAGAGAAGCTTAAGAAAACGGAGAACAGAAAGATAGACAAGGAAAAGTTAGTGCAGAAGCAATTATAGAAGTACTCCATAGAAGGGGCGTTACTGACGTGCGCAAGCGCACAGAGGACACAGCAACCCCAGCAGCAGGACACACAGCTGCCCATGGGGGCAGGGTTCATGGGGCAGGGTCACATGCAGCAAAGATTTAAATGAAGAGTGGGGCCATCGAGAGGCCGTGAGTATGGACCAAAGGCACATCACAACCAAGTGGGATTTCCAGGAGGGTTTCAAGGGTACAGACAGCAGGTGCAGCAGGGCTCAGGGGATTATGCAGGGAGTTTCCAAAGTCAAGGAGGGAACCACCACAGTGCTGGTCATGTGGGCAGATGGGACACATTTCGAGAGCCTGCAGGAACAGGGGGATGCAGCAGAATTGGGGAATGCCATACCAGCAGATGTATCAGAGGGACCATGATGATTATTACTCACATGACCAACCCCAGATGCAACAAGGAAAGACACAGGGAGTGCCACAGCAGGCACACCAGCCCATGACACAGATACCACAGATGCAAGTACCCATACCACAATACTTGCAAGCATCATAGATTTGAGGGGGAACACAGCAGGTGCCACAGATACAGGACAGCGTGCACTAAACTGACAGCACCGGGCCACTCGTGGCCTCTATGGGCACTATATCCATTAGGAAACTGGGAGGGGTCACCATGATAGGGAACAACTCATTTATGGGGAATGGGATTTCCATGTATCCTCAATAGTACAGCCCACAGACAGACATGATGTGTTCCATCCTGCCGATCACACCCAACCCTGCAGGGGAACCTCACATAGGGGTGGCAATAGGTGACAAAATGTTTTCCTTTCTTGTTGACACAGGGGAAACTAGGTCCTGCATTCGAATCGGAACAATTAGATTGTCAGGCAATGCCATGAATACTCAAGGATTCTCTGGGGCTCGGGAAGTGATTCCTTTTACTGACAATGTATCCCTTTCTATAGGGAAACGCAGTCTGTCTCTACCTTTACTTTACTCTTGACAGGCACCCGTTAATATACTGGGATGAAACATTATGAGCAGACTGAACATGACAATGTCATTCACTGTCAAAGGGATAGTGTGCTCCACACCCGAAATACACATGCTCAATGTAAGAGAGACCATTCAAGCCTATTGTGGATGGAAGGTGCAGAGGGGGGTGCCAGTGGACGAGGAGCTGTTCCAGTATGGAACTGATATGGCAATTGCATGGCTCTCAGGGATTGCAGGAAAGATGTGGCGGATGCCAAATAAGTACTTATTCAGACCAGTGATCCCCCTGGACGCGAAGGAAGGGGCAATAGAGACTAGCGAGATAGAGGCAGAAATTCTGAGGGATGAGTGGATAGCAATACATGGGATGGACGACTCCAAACAATCATGGTGAGCAGTGGTCACAGTGGCAGAAGGGTGCAGGCTAACCATGGTGACAGATGAAGAACTCTTCAGAGAAGAACAATCAGGACACCAGATGGTGTTTGAGATGAGTGTGACATACTGGCTGAGAAAACATTACAGGGAGGTGCCACAGAGGATGGTGATGGCGCAGGAGACACCACAATCATTCTGTGAGGAGGATCTGACCAAGGTACCTAGCATCCTATGGACCACAAGTCCCTATGATGTGAGGCTTCTGAAAGGAATAGGGGAGTGAAACTAAGCTAAAATCAGGAGCCATTTTACCCATATTGAAACAATATCCACTCTCAAAGGAGGTAGACAAGGGCATTTATGAGACAATTGCAGCATGAGTGGATTGAGGCATCCTAGTACCAGCAGAATCACCATGCAACACGGCTGTGTACCCTCCCAAGAAATCAAGGGAGGTTCATGGTGTTTCATCCATGACATATGCCCCCTAAACCACATTTTTCTCAGTACCACTACACCCAGAATCACAGGAATTGACTTCCTTTATGTATAGAAACCAGAAGTGGAAACATACAAGGCTCTCACAGGGGTACTGTGAGTAACCCTCTATATTCAATAGGGTCCTCCAAATGGACCTAGGCAATGTACAGACGGAAAGCACGGTCCTGCAGTGTAGATGACATTTTGATTTGCAGCATGACAGAAGACACATGTAGAAATGATTCAGTGCACATGCTGACAGTGTTAGCAGACAAGGGGTATAAGGTGGACAAGGCCAAACTGCAATACTGTCAGAAAGAATTACTATACGTTGGACATAGAATTTCCCAAAATGGCCAACAAATAATGTCATAGAGGGTGGAGACAATACGCAAGAAAGCCAAACCCACGACAGTGAGAGAAATGAAGCAGTTCTTGTGGTTGTGCAATTACTCAAGGGCATGGGTATTTGACTACAGTACATACATGAGGCCATTACTGGACGCTGTGAAAGATGCACAGAAGAAACAAGGCACTAAACTGGACGACGGAAATGACTGAGGCATTTGCGGAGCTTAAGGAAGCTATATGCACAGCTCCAGTGTTCGGGATCCCAGACAACAAAAAGGAATTCTTCCTGTTCTCACACACTGACGGAGTAGTGATGAAAGCAGTACTGACATAGAAGACAAGCTTGGGACACAATCCAATAGGATATTATAGTGGAAAACTTGACCCAGTAATGAGAGGGCACTAACAGTGTGAACAGGCTTTGGCGGCTGCCGCATTTGCAGTAGAGAAATCTGCAGGGACTACCCTAGGGTGCACCACCACTCTTTACGTGGAGCACACCCTTTTTGCGATACTGCAGAAGCCAAAGAGCACATTGACAACTCAGAGAGCATCATGACATGAGATGATACTGTCAAACGCTTCACTGAAGATAGTGAGGTGTAGATTTGTTAACCCAGCAATTTTCGTAGCAGACATTTTACAAGAAGGCGACTATGCACATGACTGTGCAGAAAACTTACAGGAATTATGTGACCCTCGCAAGGTACATGAGGACACACTTGATGGGGAGATGTGCTGTGCATTGATGGGTCTTCAACAATTGACCAGACAGATGGGGTCAGACATACAGGAACAACAGTGGTAAGATTGAGGGAAGATGGAACTAGGGAGGTAGTGGCAAGTGGGTGATTTCCATCACATTATTCAGCACAAGCAGCAGAATTAATGTCCTTAATACTAGCATTATAACACAGCAGAGGAAAAGATGTGACAGTATACTTTGACTCTGCATACGTGAAATCTACAGTACAGGACAGTAACAGGACAGTCACGATGGATCAGGAGAGGATTTAGCTGGGCAGATGGGACACCAGTAAAGCATGCACCTTTACTGGGCAAATTGATGGAATTAATTGATTATCCTGTGCAGGTAGCTATAGTGAAGTGCCAGGCACACACGAGAGGGGAAGATCCTATTTCAAGAGGAAATGAAGCAGCAGACTCAGAAGGAAAGCATGCAGCATATTTTGGAGAGTTACTAGAGATGGTGGCAGCATCAAACATCCATAGTGCAAGGACAATGATACTAAAGGAAGGATACAATGTGTTACCAGAAGCACAGATCATGGAGTTGCAGGAAGCGAAGGAAATATGGACTAAAAGGGAATGTTCAGTATCTCCAACAGACACACTATGGCGGCAAAATAACACAGGGAAGGTGGTGATGCCTCTGGCACTATTGAACACAGTATTGACACAGTTACACTATCCAACGCACACAGGGAAAGAGGTCATTGCCGCCAATATTGGAGAAACATGGTTGTGTCTTAATTTGGCAGAACACAGGAGGACACACATTGAGAGTTGTGAGAGGATCCATACCACATTCTGCATGTCAATTTCAGCATTTACATGTTTACTAAGCCAATGAGATGTTCAAGCACATCACTACGATGCTGGGCATTCAACATATGTTTCCGTGTGCTTATCGACGACAAGCAAATGGGAAATGTGAGCGCCTGAACGGCCGTCTGAAAGAAGGTCATAGCTAAGTCAAAGCAAAGCACATACAAGAACTGGCAGCACTGCCTACCACTTGTGTTGTTTGCACTGAACACCATTTAACGCCCCATGAGGTGGTGACAGGACGACGCATGCAACTCCTGCTGGCTCCTCCCAGTAGGGCGTTGAAGGATGCTGACAGTAGTGCAGTTGTGTTAGGTCAGGAAATGTATGATTAGATTACTTCCTTGATTGCTAGTACATCTTTTAACTCTCGCCAGGCATAACATTTCCAGTCAGGCCCAGAAGACAGCAGAGAAAGCAACAGTGACAATGGACAAAAGGAAAGGTTAACGTTGGAGAAGCAGTTCTGCTATGCAATTTTCTCAGAAAATAGGATGCACCCAGATTTACAGGTCCCCACAACATTGCAACAGTAGCAGATAAGGCTGTTAGACTGGATGGAAAGATGGTCTGGAACAACCTGTCAGCCATTAAGCCCTACCAAGCAGCGGCCTCGCCTGGCAACGAGATCGACAGGGCCAATGATCAGCAGCAAGAGCAACAGTGAGAGAATTCTGAAATTCCTCTGCCGAGTGGAGGACACCCAATGGTTACTCACTCAAGGGCAGTAGAGTTATGGAATGGACTACTTATCGACTTAGAGTGAGGATACACTGTATATTTATTTTATTCTTTACATACTTTCACCGAGAAATCTGACAACAATAATGACCATGTATTCATGTTAACCACTGTCTATCACCCTGACACTTTCTCTGACCATTTTTTCCAAAGTGTGAAAAGGCCCAGGAGATTTTGGGCCAACTCACCTAGAGTGCATTTTCTTGCATTTGTAGAATATGAATATTTGGTCCAAGCCTAACCACAACTGGAGCAAGGAAACCCTTCAGTTATCTCAACCGTGATAGACGCTGCAATTAGAAGGGTGTGGGAGCATACATACTTTTTTGCTGTTAACCATTATTTGATTTACGGGGCTTAAAAACTAAAGGCACTATCTGAATAATGCCTATTCTTGCACATTTCAGGCGGGTAACTATAACTTCAAGCTGCATGGATCAGGCAGCACAGGTAAAGATGGGTAAAATAATAAAAAATGTGATCATATTGCTGTGTCTCTTTATTCAAAGTGGTGTTTTCGCATTTATGTTTTGGAGGATGTCACTTGTTGCTAGTGCTACCTAAGTATCCTCTACTAAAATTCCCCTGACCCAAGCAGGTGGAACAACCATATCAGGTGGACAGGGGAGCACTGTAAGCACAGTAATGAGAGGTAAGTGCAGTACTGATACAGACATGAAGGGGGTAAACATGTATCTCACCGACACTGCTCGAGTGTCTAACAACATGTTGTACAATCACATGACAAAAGTAGGTAAGGAAACCACCAGGGAGAGCTGTTATGTCTGCTCATTAATCCTCTATGCCATGAGTACCTTCAGAATGTGTATAGCAACTGAAATATCAGCAGCAAGAGCCCAATGCCTGGTGTACCTGTCAATGGTAACAACTCAAGGAAGATTTTGTTGGAAAACAGGAACACTGAAATTTAAGTCCTGAGTAACATTTTCGTCCAAAGAAATTACATAGACATTAGACATGATGAACAATTATTGACAGACGAAGCAATACAGTATATCACTGATGGGCCAGAGAAAGTTGAGACAAGGACTATAACACTGAAGGAATTGCCATGCCCATGCACAAGAGTGAAAGAGACGGGAGGAGAACCTGGGTGCTGGGAGAGACCACATATGCTCGTTTATGGTCAAGAGTACACTGAAGATGGATGGATGGAAGAATAGAGTGGTGGGAAGCAAGCCGCACACCCTGGCACAATCCCCAGTGAACAAAGTATAAGAAGAAAATGACATGTGCCTGAAGCAGTGGGACACAAGTGCAAAGTTACTTACATGGGTGGAAAATGAAGCTGAACCAATGGCAATAATACCCTTGAAGACACCTGCACTGTGTTACCAAAATGACAGTGAAGTGGAAGTTGGAAAAAACACAAGATGCCGAAGCACAGAAAAGCATACATCAATGAAGATAAGCACTCCAGTTCTAATGGATCACTACTGGGCGTGCGGATCCACAGCACACGAGAAGCTGCCGCCGAAATGGGGAGGCGTGTGCTCACTGGTGCAAATCAATATGCCATAATTAATCATGCGCGAAAGGACGTGAAGCTCGATGAGTTCCCAAAAATGGACACTAACAGAAGGAAGAAGAGGTCTGAAGAAGAGGAACAGATAAGCAAGAGTGAGAAGCCAGCAGAGTTGAAAAGAGTAAGGAGATGAGGTAATTACTTCTCAGAAGTATCAGAAACAGCACTGGACAAAGTACCAGCCGTATCAGCCATACACCCGCTGTTCAGCAGGACACAGATGTTTGTTGCATCACTTATCCCATCTGTACAGATTTATATGAATGCAAAATGGCTGCAGATTACCCGTTGGGAGCTGATGATCAATTCCACAGTGAATGGGTTCAACACAATAAAGGAAGAGCTCCGAGCAGTAAGGTTAGTGGCCCTCTATGTGGGCGTGGCTAAGAAGCCATGGAGTAGGACGTGACTCTGATGGCTCCTGTAATCCGTCTATGATCCTGTCCTGTAGAGGAGGTTGTGGGCAAGTCTCTGTGCCCATTGTTTTGGCATTGCTCCGCGGTTTAGGACGTCTATGGCTGGACACAGCAAAGGTACCTGAAGTGCCCAGCAAACACCATTGGCACCGACCGAAGTTCGAGACTCGTCCCGAAGAAAAAAGCAAGATGGCTTTGTGGAGCGGATGGGGGATGGCGAAGCGCCGGAGGACTGTGGCAGGATAAAGCCTTGAGAAGGAGCGGATTAGGAGAGACAGGAACAGGACCGGCAGCAGAGAACGAGGCACGTGGACTAGGTGAAGCTGGGAGTACTTGAAACAGCTGGTCCTAGCACACGCTGCATGTATGGTTTCTGTGTTTGCCATTGTGGAGATCCTGAAGGTGCTACAGCGGGAATCTGCGTTGCGAGCACCCATAACCGTGGCCTCATATAGGACAAAGGAGGAGGTGACTGCCTATAAGGGCTGTGGCAGTGAAGAATGCACACACTGGAGCGAGTGATCTGATGGGCGGCGGCACACAACGTCAGTGCAGCCACTAATTAGTCAGTCTGAAAAGAAATGCAACACTAGATATGTGCCATAGCTGCAGAAAAGATTAAGAATAGCAGCAATCCAGCTGGAGCCGGAAAGACAATAATAAGGACTGGTGTGGGCTGCGGGGTGTTACGCGGGCGAGCAGTTTGGGGGGAAGAACCAGCCCGACATGCAGCAGGCTGCTCAGGGTCCTGTTGTTACCCTGATACAGACGCAGCCACGGGAGACCCGCACAACAAAATCTGTGTGGAGAAGACCAGATGCTGAAACCATACGCATAACAGTAGCAAACACTGCGTACTAGCTGGCAGTGATAGCAATCCTGGAGAGAGCTTGGGGGCGAGCCAATTAGCGCAACAAGCTTCTCAGATAAACGCTGGGAAGCAATGGGAGGCTACCATATGGGCTGTGATACAGCCCAGCCCGGACTACTTCTGACTAAAGGCAACAAGGGAGGCATCTAAAGTAGGTTGACCTTTGCTAGGAAGCGAAGACGGCACTGGGCAGACCAAGATGTTGGGGAAGAACACACTGCCTGCTTGATGGCCTGCTGCACCTGGGCAAAGTAGGAAGCAAGTTAGCGGGGCGTAAAGTCACGTATAAGTGACGATTACCGCCACAAGCACAAGGCTGTGGGTCCAAGCAATGCCATAATATGGGTTAGCAACCAAGATCAGTAGTCCATGCCCATAATTAGATTTCCCAATATAGGAGCAGAAGGAATTTGCACTGAGTACATATCACCTGGGACTACACGAGAGATGCTATTGCTGAGCCTGTGCTAGCCGGCAGGGCCCGAATACAGACTCCCCCCCACCTGAGTGTGTATAACTATCCGGAGTACTGCTGAATGAGGAGCGTATCCAGGAGAGGGTGCATGTCTAATACTGAAGGCCTGCAGTGGCTGACCCCCAGCATACAGTAGGTCCTGCAAGGTACCAGTTGGCCACAACACGTAGCAGCACATTTAGCCATTAAGGAGTATGCACTGGGCGTCTCAGCGGTCTTGATGCAGGTGACCTATGCAGGATTTGGACAGAATATCCGAGCACTGCCAATACCATCTGAGAATTCACAAGTAGAACCTGCCAACCACGCTGGAATACTCAAGTGTAAAGGTGGCGTGAAAGTAGCGAAAGCAGCCTGCAAAGACTGGACAGTGAGCAGCAGAATCGATGTGTCCTGGTGGCACAATTGACAGTAGTTGTGATGAGGAGCACTGTAGCAACATGCCATGGAGTCCAGAATGCAGAGAAGCAAAGGAAAGCCACTTACTTTAGAGGCGTGCACCAAGGTCACGCACCAGGCAGAGAGCCCTGCCTTAACATCTCAAAGGGAGCAGATGCTCAAGAAAGGATATCAGCAGATCCTAGAAGCCATTGCATCTCTGAAAGAGTCTTCCAAGGCTAAAATAGAGGCCATCAGTATAGATGTGAACTTGCTGAGACAAGACGTGAAGGCGCTTGCTGAGCGTACAGGAACACTTCAAATGGCAGTGGCCGAGAACACAAGTGGCTTGAAGTGTACTGCAACAACAGGTGCGAAATCTGGAAGACAGGGTCAAGGATGCAGAAGGCAGAGCAAGATGCAACAATGTACAAATCATTTAGTGCCCGGAAGACGAAGAAGCAGTGAACCCGATGGACTTCATAGAAACCCTGCTGCTGCAAGGAATCGGCCCTGGAGCCCACATTCAAGGCTTCACGGTTGAAAGGGTGCATAAGTCGTTGTGGAGAAAGCTACTGCCAGGAGCCCCTCCAAGGCCAATCATAGCTCGAATTCTGAACTACTGGGACAGGGAAAAGATCCTTGAGCACTTCCTTAAAGGAGGGCAATCCAACGAGGCGTCAGCCATGATAACTGCATGCCCGGATTACCCCTTACAATTGCAGAAGCAACGGATGAACTATATAGCAGTCAAAAGAAGACTACGAGCTGCGAATCTGAAGTACATGTTGCTGTATGGGGCTAGACTAGACCTCCAGATGTAAATCTCAGGAATTAAGAGTTGTCAAATACAGGAACAACAACATGGTGCTTATTTAAGATCTCACTACGTAGGAATGTCCTGTACCCCAAACTGGATTTGTGTTTTTTTTTTTTTTCCGGACACTAGCAGTTACGTATCTGCCCGCTGCGCCACATGCACCGGAATAAGACCCTGGAGCAGAGGCAAGACGTGGGGATGCTTGAGAAAAAGGAATTGAGCTGGGCAATTGTTGGGGGGGGTGTGCTGGGGAGTTGGGATGGTTAGAAGGGAGTTAGCCGATGGGTCCATACTGCATATGCTGAACTTGAACACTGGACAGCCTGTATATGTCAAAAATGTTAAGTGCGATGGGGGAACTTAGAATTGTATCTTGGAATATCAGGGGCCTTAGTAGTTATATCAAATGAAACAGAATTATGTCTTTCTCAAGGCATCAAAGAATTAATATTGCACTCATGCAAGAAACGCATCTCACAAAAGAGAGACAGACTGCCCTGGCTTAAAAATTGAGAGGTACAACTCTGGGCTCACCATACTCTGCATACGCTAGGCATGTAATAATATGGGTGGCACTGCCAGTACCTTTAAGGATGCGCAACACTTTCAGGGATAAAGAAGGTAGGATGTTTGTATTGCTGGGTCGGTGGAACACAGTGAACTTTTTATCATCAACACATATGCACCAAACCAGGAGACTGCGGCCTACTTCCGCACCATATACCCACTTATAAGTCCACAGTCAATCCTACACTGGGCAGATCTGACGACAAGTTCACTCACCCGGCACCTTCCACCAAGGCCCTGAATGCATTGTTGCAAGCATATAAACTTTCAGCTATATGGCGGACACTACACCCTCTGACCCGTGGATATTCGCATTATAGTGCCCCCCAAGATCTGCAAACCAGATTGGATTATATTTCTACTGGAGAGGACACCTCGGGTGAATTTGAAAAGTTGTATTACAAAGCACGGGTGTTGTCAGATCATGCCCCGATGGTGGTTACATGGCAGACTTCACCCCAAGAGCACGTATCCTGACATGGAGACTCTGAAATACGGAGCATTCCGGGAACACCCACGAGAGGGGGGTGCAAGATTACTTTACACATAATACAGGTAGTGTGGCCTCAGCGGGCACATTATGGGAAGCCTTCAAAGTGGTAATTAGGGGATCTGCAATTTCCAAGGCAAACAGGGATCACGCCGCAATAGAGAGTGACTTACATAAAGCGGAAATGAAATTAGAAGCTATGAATGGTCAGAAGGATCTACCCAGTGGGAAGACTTTTGAGTTTGTTGCCCTACAGCATGAGTGCTTAGAACACTGGGATAGATTGGGCATGCTGAGTTATAGGAAATATGTGGAATGACAGCATGCTGAAGGAGACAAACCAGGACGTTTACTAGCCTGGTTATACAAAAGCAAAACTGAGCTTGATCCGAGGGAGTAGTGAGGGATGGGGGGATCTGCGAGACACAACCGGACATAAATAAATGCTTTTATGACTTTTATAAGAGGCTATATGAGGAGATGTCAGAGACTCCAGTGTCGGAAATAGAAGAAGCCGTACAGCTGATTGATCTCCCAAAGCTAGATGCAGAAGCAGGCAACAATCTTGAAGCCCCCATAACTAAAGAGGAGCTAGAACATAGTGACAAGGGTTGCCATCGGGTACGGCTCCAGGTGCAGGTGGACCAGTACTGCGTTCTATAAAGAATACATGGCAGAGATTACACCCTCGTTATTGGCAATGCTAAATGAATCACTTGATAAAGGCATTTTTTCACTGTCATTAAGGGAGTCTATCATTGTGCCACTATTAAAGCCTAACAAACCAGACACCAAATGTGGCTCTTACAGACCCCTCTCACTACTCAACCAAGATGGGAAGATACTGACAGCTCTGATTGCCAACAGGTTGAAGCCAGTGATTCTCAAACTCATACACCCAGATCAGTCAGGTTATGTCCCAAATAGGAATATCACATGCAGTTTTAGACAATTGCAACATGTCATTGACCAGACCCTGTTGGGTGTCCTGACCCACGTTTAAGCTATCATGCTACAACATTTGGTGCTGTGGGCTCAGAAAATTCAAGATGGCGGAAAACCCACATGTGCGCCGAAATCCAGGAAAGCTGCGCAGTTTGTGCGCACACCAAAATGGTTGCCTCACTTGCCACCCACCAGTGCGAGAATGAAAGGCCGGGTTGCCATGAGGGAAATGGGTTGCCAAAGGAAAAACAGTAGCGCCGGTTAGCTTCAAAGCGCTTTAAAACCACCATTGGACTACCCGCACAGTAGTCTGAAACCATTGGGAATGGCAATGCTGATTGCCAAATGCAACTTAGAATTGTGGGGAATTCATTTGTTAAATCCCAAAAATGGGTGCAGTACCAGTACTCACCACTATCCAAAAGCCGGCGTTTTAAAACCACCCTGTGTTTCTCTGAAGGCAGGCTCAAAATGCCTATTTTCAAACATTACAATATGTGCAAAATATTCACTGAACACCAGCAGACATTTGGCAGAATGGAGTTTTGTGTGCCTACAAAATCTGGGAAATGAAGAGCCCAGAACAATGCTTATAACAAAACTGGCTGAGCTATGGAGTCAGCAGTTTAAGTTGCACTGGATTTAAAGACACTAAAATCGAAAATGTTTAGATTAAATGAGTGACCTATGTTTGGTGTCACATGCCTTTGTAACTGTTGAAATGTCATAGTTTTGCACTTAGAATCAGCATTCTAGCTGCATGTGTAAAATTGCAAGTTAATTTAAAAAGCAACAAAAAACATGACAGTTAGCTGAAAGTCTGGCTTAAGGAACTTGATTTTGCTTGACAACTACCCCCATCAGGAGTGAAACTTGAGTCACAGCTGTGTTCCCAGGACTATCTGCCTTTTTGCTGGCCACACTAAGAATATACCATCTATCTGATAATTGAATTACCTGTGCTCTGCAGGAGAGTGAACAATGCAACTCCCTTCACCCAGGCAGAGGGTTTATTGAGAGGATCATAAATGGCTTCCTCTTGAACAATGAGCCTTTCAGGACCCAAGCAAATCTTATATTGCAGGGGTCGTAAAAGTGGCTTACTCTTGGCAGAAACTGGGAGGGGGAGAAACTGGAGACAGAAGCTGGCTTGGCAGAACTGGATAAACCAGTATTTCTACCTTGTGCTGAGAGGAAACCACACCCCTTTGGAGCCAGAACATAACTTTAAAAAGATGGATCATTCATAGAGCGGACATGTGAAAATTTTATAAATGATACCATAATTCTTGTGATTTTTCTGCCCACAGTTTAAGAGGTTTTTAGAACCGGTGGTATGTTCAGGGGGGTGTCAGCGGAAAAGTGGATATTACTCTAAATGTATGCATGTTAAAAATCTGAAACTTCATCAGTTAATGTCCATACTCCCTGCGCACATGTATGTAAAGTTGGGTCAATGTCAGAAATTGAAAAATCAGTTAAAAAGTCAATTATGTGCCATTTCTGAATGCAAGCTCTTAGAAACAACAGATTTGGACAGAGACATGGCTAAATTCAGCCACACCATGTATATGTAATTTCAAGCAACTGTGTAACTGTGAAATATGTCTTTTGTTATCAAATATAGAATGTGTGCAATCTGACAGAGGAGTGTCCTATCTGCAAGCCATAAAATGACATCACTCTGACACAACTTAGCTTCGCCAATCAAGTGAGGAATGGAAATTTGACCAATGACAAGTGAGAGGGGCAAGTTTAGTTATGACCAACATACCCACCCACTCTCAAAACGCATAAAAGCAGACAGACAGGACAGATAGGGACCTTCAATTCCATTTGCTGCAACGCGCTCTGCCGGACCATACAACATCCAGAGATCCAGACTTCAAATTCATCAACCTCCAGAAAGCCAAACTAGAGACTTCAATCTATCCAGAACTAAGAGACCAGACCAGAGAGCGAGCAGTTCCAGAGACCAGACGCTGTGCCCAGAGAGAGACCAGAGCCCAGTCTAAAACCCTGACCAGATCCGTGATGAGGCCCATTTAATTCAAGAATATAGTGTGAGTACCCAGCAGAACTGTGTAGAACCAATCTCTTAGTTTAAATTCATCTAATTCAATCTATTTAACCTAAGTAGAACTGCCTGATAGCTCCAAATCTGTCACCTGTCATTCTAGCTGCAAAATCTGTCACTTGTCATTTTGAGCTTTTAAAATTTCAAATCTGAAAAACGACCGTTATTTAATCACTCATATCTCCGCAACCGTTTGTGCTAGAGACTTGCAATAACTTTCATCTGAAAGGTTAGAATCGTGGCTTTCCTACGAACCTAGAACCGCATTCCTAGCCCCTATAGTTTTACCGCAATCGCGGAACACGTATCCGCGAATTTTGCCGCGATTTGCAAATTTCTCAACGTGTGAAACAGCAGTTTGCTTGCCTTCTATTTGCCAGAAAATCGTTTGCCTCAGAAAAACTATCCCTGAATCATTGCAAGAGTGAGCCTGAGCTAATATTAACTAGATACCACTCACCCTGAACCTCTGAAAGGGAATTAAAAGCATTTTAGCATATTTTTTAATTCATTGCCAGCACATATCAAAGCAATTTGGGCCTGTGTTTTCAAACTTCTGTAGTCTAAGCTTGCTGGGGTGAACTGAATCACATTTGATTGCATTTCTGAGAACTGTGTGTTTTCCTTCCATTTCCTTGCCTTGCATCAAGGGGGGGAGGGGATTGCCAGAGAAAAGTGATTACATTGTTTTGTTGAAATCATATTGAGTATTTCTATACTGCATTTCATTCATTCAACCTTGCATCCATTTGAACTCTATAAAGCATTTTGTACCACCTTCTTCTTTTGTTCCTATTCACCTGTGTGCTACCTTATCCATTTCATGTCAACTCCTTATTGATTATAGAGAAGTGTGCTAGTGCCAGATTCTCCGTTGTTAATCATTATCATATCAGATTAAGTGTGATATTCAATTATTAATTTATTATAAAGTGTGATATATATATATTTTAAATTATCAAATAAACCTTTTAAACTTGCAAAACAGAACTACTTCTTGGCTCAGTGGGGTCAGGGGGATTCCAAGAGAGGGGTGTTATATAGGGGTAGTCATCCAGAACGCAGGAACTGGACATAAAGATATATCAATAAGGGTTTTCATTCAGTATTCTAGACTAGGCGTTGACTTAGCTGTAGTGCGGGATTGAATCCTCTTACAAATTGGGGGCTCGAGCCGGACGTTTGGGTTAGAATACCACTTGTGCAGCTTAATACAGTGTGCTAACTGACGGGATACATACATCCGGTCGGATCACCACGCTGCATTACGCTGTGAAGCATTCCTCAAAAGGGACACTCCAAGAAAAGTTCTGTTCTGCAAAAATAAAATACTAACTTCTGTAAGTCAGGACAGAGACCAATCTCTAGAATGACGACCTTGGTAGATATGAAAATAGCCAGAGAGCACTTCTTACATAAATTATTTGTGAGAGGTGAATGGGCTGAGCAGGGCCAGGATGCCTGGTTGCAGGCCATCACGCGACAGGTCACTGAAACAGGGTCAGACTTATGGAGAGATCAGGGTCCATTACATGTGGCCCTGAGTGAACTATATATGGCTCCTAAAGCCAAAGAGGAACACAATAAGATTGCTAGGATAGCAGCATACCTGTACCTATATATGGGAGACATGCAGGATAGATGTGCTGAAAGCCAAAATCTGGCAAATAAGCAACAGATGGTGTTAGAGAAGGTCCAATCTGACCTGGTCTCTTCTGAGCAGAGGCTGCAGAGGAGCCAGGAGTCAGAAGATTATAGTAGGCAGCACATCATTAAAATAAAGAAGGATATGGATGTGCTGCAACAGGAAAAGGTAGAACAGGATACCAGATTTCTGGCCTTGCAGAAGGAATACCAAGAAGGTTTGGACTCCCTACTGCAAAACCAGAAAAAGCTGGAGCAACAACTGGACTTCAACAGGGTATGTGCTGAGCAGGTAGTCACCCTGCAAGGCCACCTAGATAGAGTGAAGGCAGAGAGCAACAAACTAATTCTGAAAGACCTGGATACCCAGGCAGAATTTGATCAGGAGCGCCAGAAAGCTGGTGCCTTCCAAAGGCAAAGGGACGACCTGGCAGCACAGATGCAGGCTCTCAGTCAGGAAAGAGACACCATAGGCCAGGAAGTCTGCCATTTAAAAAGGAAAATGGAAGAAAATCACCTGGCCCTCCAGGGGCTGGGTGACCTCCAAAAAGAAAACCAGAACTTGTTAGAGCACACCAGGAGGGTGGAAGAGGCTCTGGCAAGAAAGGAGCAGGCCAATAGGGACACAGCTCAGGAGGTAAACCTCCTGCAGCAAAGACTGGCCCAGTTCTCCAGGACCAACCAGGAAGCACAGAGGGAAAATGAGGCCCTCTGTCAACACAATGATAGGCTCCAACAACAGGTAGCAATGCAGGAGAGACTGATAGAGTCTAGTAAGGCCTTGACTGAGGAACTGAAAGCACAAATGCAGGCTCTTGCATTGCAACAGGGAGCAGGGGCGGATAGAGATGAGGTCCGCTGGGAAAGAGAGACTCCTGACCATAACCGCAGGAGCCCTAACATCAGGGGCCTTCATCTCCCCCAGTCCCTGGACTCTACCACCCCCATGTCCCCTGGCGCACATGAGCACAGGGCCACAGGGATGGCAGATTACTATCCAGCTAAGAGTATGGGGCTCATAGGCCAGTACCACTCAGGAATGGAGGGGTGGGCATCCGGGTATGGGCACCCAAGTACAGTACAGTTCAATGGGGAACCCCAGGAGAGTAGGCCCATTAAGGGCATCCTGAAAACCTCTGCCCAGTTAGGTCAGTGGAGGGGGTACCCATCAAATCCTGGCAGCAAGGAGGAATCTGAAGACTCCTCTGAACTGCGCAGGACACAGGAGACCAGGTCCCCACATTCTGCCAGCCATTCCCAGGCTCGCAGAATCCGGGAAAACCTGGAAGAACAGACGGGAACCTCTGGGAGCAGTGCCTCTGAGTCCGAGGACGAATGGACAAGGGTTACCCGAACCAAAAAGGCCAATAAGGCAAAAAGGGCCTTGCTTAAGGACCCCTTAAAACAGATTAAGGCAATCAGGAGCGTCATCACGCCTTACCATAAGAACGCTAAGTATTCTGTTTGGGAGCACTTAGAGCTGTTTGAGCAAATGATGGAGACTTTCCATTTGAAGGACAGCCAAAGCTGTATTCAATATGTAAAGTGGACCTTCTCCCCGGAATACTCCAGTTTCTTTGCGGGGCTGGAGGACCAAAATCATTTAAGATGGTCCACCTATAAGGCGGCCATCTTGAAACATTTTTCTGTTCACAGAAATCCTCAAGAGGCTCGCAAGGCAGCCTACAATTTGCAATGTGGGGAGGATCAGGCCCCACAAGAATTTGTGCAGGAGTTAAAGCGTGCTTTTGCACAGACCACAAGAAGGGTGCGCACGGATAGCAGAGAATTTATTAATACGTTTTTCCATGCCTTGCCCAAATATATCATGACCCTGCTCGTGAGGGATTTTCACGAGAAAAGATCTTTAGACTGGGTCCTTGAACAGGACCCAGCAGCCAACAGCCAACAGCACCCCTGCTGCTGCCAAGGTGGCAGAGGTAAAGGTCACCCCCGTTTTAGAGTTGGAGATGGGGGGGCCTAAAAACCTACCTGCACCTAATAATGCTAGGCCCAGAAGGTCCTCGGGCCAGTCACAGACAGGGAGCCAGGGAGGCAGCCCCACAAATGGGGTCCCTCGCTCTCCTGATTATGTAAGTCCCCGTTACAAGGGAAATCGACCCATCCTGGGTTATGTGTGGACTCCTCCAGCCCAAGGGGGGGGATCCAGCCAAGCACCTAACCCAGGGAACTTCCCTCCCAACTTCCCACAGGAGGGCAGAAATTCTCCGAATCCTGGGCAGAACTTTTTCCCCAGGTATCCACCCAATTTCCAACCCCAAAATCATCCATCCTTCTTTCCCCAATTCCCTGAGCCCAGACAACCTAATCCGGGAGAGAGGAGGCCAAGGGTGGAGGGGTACCCAAATCTTCCCAACCCGGGGTATTACCAGAGGAGGGACAGCTACCCTTCCCGGGATCAGCCCAGGGGAGAAAACAGGGCCCCGTATCAGCCTGAGCGGGTTTCCCAGTTAGAGCGCCAGGTTCAAAACATGGCGCGGGATCTGGGTCACATACTGAGGGCTCAGCAGAACCCTCAGATCGGCATGCCGGCGCAGAACGCACCCAACTCTGGACCTGGTGCTCCAGAACAATGACGGGGGCAGCACCCCGATAACTCACCGGTTCCCAGGGAGGAGGCACAAAGGGAAGGGGGGTGTACAGCCTTGGAGGAAGCTTCCTTCCTCACTTGTAAACAGCCCCTGGAAACCCAGGAACCGGAAACAAAATCTCTTGCCCCTGAAAGTCTGCCTCCTAAGGAGCAGAGGGGGGGTAGGAGAAACAAAAGACCCAAACAGACTCAGTTTGAGGAGGAGGTACAGATCTTCCAATTTGAGGGAGAGGGATCCTCAGAGGATCCTGAGAAAAGGATCTTCTCCTTCAGAGAGGGGGGAACTCCTCCCAAAGAAAAATGGGTCCCTAGGAATGCAAATCCAGACTGGGGAGATGTGGAGACTGAGCTACCGCCGCCCACCATCTCATCCCAGAACCAACAGCAAGAAAATCCCCGGGTTCAAACCCATACTGGGGACTGCCTCCAAAAAGGGGGGGCGGCCCAGAACTGGAACCAGGGGAACCCACAATGGCTCTGATCTCCAGTTGCCAACTTTTTCTTTCAGATTCCCAAGGCTCTCCACAGAATTCTGCCCAAATCTCTTCGCTAGCAATGTCCAAAACCACAAAGTTAGCCCACCAGTTGTCCAAAAATGTACATTACCTGTGCCCCCTTGAGGAGAAGGAGGGAAGATATTATGCCCCGGTACAAGTACAGGGGCAGGGTACAATCTCGGCACTGGTGGACACTGGATCTCAAGCTACCCTTCTGTCCAGAAGGGCCTTTGACGAACTGAATGCAGGAAGGGGAGAGAATTACCAAATTCCTCTCACCTCTCTTCCGGGACAACTACAGAACTTTGACGGGAAGGAAATTCCCGTTGAGGGGACTGCAGACTTGAACATTAAAATTGGGCGACATAAGTTGAAACACCCGGTCATAGTTGTGACCCCGGAGGGCACCCCTTGTTTACTAGGGAATGACCTCCTGAGAAGGTTGTCACACCTAATAGATTGTGTAAACAAGGTCCTCTGGACCCAGACTAGCCGACCAATAAAATTAAAACAGAGTGTCAACCATGTTAGTTTAAACGGCACATGCCACATGGTTGAACAAAAATCTGACCAAGTAGAATTTCACTTCCAGAACAACCAGATTCCAGACGTGACAGTAATAGCAGTAGGACAACAGACTAGTGATGGGGGGTCCTCTCTATTTCTGAAAATCAACCTTCCTTCCAGTTTAAGGTGGTATTCCACGCTGGAAGGAAACACTCTGAAATTCTTTACTAATCCACAATCAGAAACTCCCACTTCTATAGTCCAGGAAGATGTGAAATCAGCTCAGAGCCTGGCTGATATTCAGCAAATTGGAGAGCAGCTGTTCATCCCTGTTCAGTTAAATGATGGGAAGGACTCTGTTCTCGCTCGAGTGTGTGTGAACAACGGTAAGAGCTTCATCAGCGAAGCCATGTTCCGCCAACTCCCAAAAGATCCAGCCATTCCCACCTTCAAACTGATAGACAAATGGGAAATGGACCTGGAAGCACCTAATTCCAAACATCTCCTGCCAAGCAGGTGTATGCTCAAAATCTCCATTGGCAACAAGAGCATAGTCCACAATTGTTGGGTCGTGCGAGACGTCCCTGCCGCCTTTTACTTAGGCAGTGACCTTCTCAATCGCTTTGCCATTAGTTTGGACCTAATAAACTTCAAAGCTTGGTCCCGATTAGCGGATAATCCCATGGGCTTTGATGATCCAGAAAAAGCATTTAGGTCAGCTCAATTGCTACCTTATGCAGTTGAAATTCAGATCAAAGAGGAAGTCACCATCCCAGAAAGGACCCGACAATTCTCCCTGGAAGTGAAAGTTAAAAGAGGACAATATTTGCAAAACCCTGATGCTTACATACATCTAAATGCTTCTCTCCAACTGCAAGGGTTAGGGGTAAACCCAACTCCATTAGTCAACATAGAACATGACACCATTCTAATAGAGGTGGATAACAGCGACTTAAAGAGTATTACTCTAGCCGCAGGCACCATTATTGGAATGGCGGTTGATGACCGACATTTTTCCATCGACTTAGTAAATGAACTGTTAGGACCAATCCCCAAGGACTGTTTTGACAGTGACAGTGATGACAATACAACACCAGACAGGATTTTTACCCGGCATGGGGGGAACTTCCTGGTGTACACTTCCTGCCCCTATGGTAAGGAAGATGTGACTTGTGACTTCAGGAGGGAGGAGGTGATTTTCCAAGTCCATGAGGGCTGCCTTTTCCACCTGAAGCCTCCAGTCCAAATCAGCACTCTGACCAGGGACTTCTCCACCCAGCTGGAGGAGGCCGCTGAAATAGCCAAACCAGAAGTCTTTCCAGGCTTCAGGCAGATGGTGGAAGAGAGAGTCAACCTAGCTGATGCCTGTGTGACTCTGGAACAAAAGCAAAAGTTGAAACAAGTTTTCTTGGATTTCCAAGATCTCTTTGCGGTAGACTCATATGACTGTGGTCGCACCGACATCCACACCACAACAATCCCCACGGACCCTGGCATGACTCCTGTGTTTGTGAAGCAATATCGCTTGCCTCTCGCATCAATGGAGTCCCTTACTGAAATAATTAAGAACCTTGAGTCCAGGGGAATAATCCGTCCAGTCCACAGCACCTTCAATAATCCGGTGCTGGGAATATTAAAGCCAAACGGCCAGTGGAGACTCTGCGCTGACCTTAGGGAGCTCAACAAACGGGTCCATACTTCCCGATGGCCTCTGCCCTACATTGACCAAGGGCTGGCCCAGATCCAGGGGTCACAGGTATTCACTGCAATAGACCTGACCAATGGATACTGGACCGTGCCGGTCAGTAGGGAGGACCAATACAAGCTGGCTTTTACCTTTGGGGGCCAGCAGTATACATGGACCCGGACTCCCTTCGGATACCTCAACTCCGGTAATGAGTTCAACATTTTCCTACATAAGGCCATGCCCGACCTGGGTGCGAGGGGTAACCTGGCTTATGTAGATGATGCCCTCATCAAAAGTTCATCTGTGGAGGAACACATAGCGGAGATCCGTTATGTTCTGACACAGTTGAGGGACGCCGGAGCAAAACTTTCCTTTCAGAAAGCACAGTGGTGTAGAACCCGTGTTAATTTCTTGGGGCATGAGATTACTCCTCAGGGCCTCTGTCCCCAGGAAAAGAAAGTGGAAGCACTTCAGAAACTGAAAGACCCCACAACTCTGCAGGAACTAAGGAGCCTCCTTGGACTGACTAATTACAGCAGAAAGTTCATTGAGGGCTACGCAGAGATCACCAGACCCCTGATTCATCTCCTAAAGGGGGGGGTCAAGTGGGAATGGGGTCCAGAACAATCCGAGGCAGTAAGACAACTCAAGAGAAGCCTCTCACAAGCGCCTTGCCTAGCTTACCCTGTCAGAAACAAGGAGTTCTTCCTGGAGACAGGGTTCTCTAATACGTGCTTGACGGCCGTATTATACCAAAAGCATGACAAGGTCAATAAAGTAATCTCCTATGCGAGCAAAACTTTATCCTCTGTGGAGGAAAAATTCAACGATTGTGAGAAGGCACTCCTGGCAACGGTGTTGGCATTGAAGAATTACCGCCCGTTTATCCAGGGGGAACACATCATAGTGGAGACTCCACACCAGCCTCTGCAATATCTCCAAAGTGACAGAATCCGGGCCGGAAATGTGAGTAATTCCCGAATTACTTCCTGGATTCTGTCAATGCAAGGCTTTCCTGTGGAGGTCAGATATGGCCAAAACAAGAAGAGTCCCCTCGCGCAAGGTCTGGCGGACTTGCATGATTGTGCCAGAGAAAACTGTCTCGAGGACGAAAGTCTAAAAATAAAGGACAACATGGAGGCATACCTTAATTCCCCCCACAAAGTCTTTGAAGAAGACAAGTGTGAGGGAATGCCCACTGTGTATGTGGATGGATGCTCTTACCATGTTGACAACAACGGGGAGAAAGAACTGGTGGCCGGCGTAGGGAATGCATGGGTAGTCAAGGCATTTCAATCAGGCTACTGGCAGTGTTGAAAGGTTTCGGGATCGGTCCCACATATATTAAATGGGTCAAGCTATTAAACAGCAACCTGGTGGCAAGAGTCAGGACAGGGACCACTATATCGGAACAATGAGGATTAAGTAAAGGTACTAGGCAAGGATGTCCATGGTCCACTATGTTATTTATATTGGCTCTAGAAAGACCAGCGATGTACTTATGGAAGGAAAATCATGAGGCGGGCATCAAAATACAAGGTAACACACACTTGATCTCCCTGTATGCAGATGATATGCTCCATTACCAACAACACTTACTTACAATATATACTGGATGTGTTTGAGCGCTATGCTGATCTTTCTGGGATTACAATAAATGCACAGAAGTCAAGTTTGTTCCCCCATGCAGGGTACTTGGGAAAACCCCAGAGCACATTGCCATTGTTAACAATACAATGGGAAACAGACCCATTTAGGTACCTGGGAGTAGACATTTTACATGACCCTAAGGCAGAAGACACACGTAACACAATAAAGGCAGTGAATACAATAGAGAATTCCATGACATTTTGGGTCAAGCTGCTGCTTTAGTTAATGATGGACCGCAGTGATTGTGGTGCTTCCAGGGCTGCTTCATTATTTTCCGAACGTTCCATATAATATTCCAAAGGTATTTTTTAGGACACTGAATACTACTTGTCAGAGCTTCTTGTGGCACAACTTGAGATGTAGAATGTTGTTGGAGAAATTGCAGCGGCCATATGAACAGGAAGGGATAACAGTGCTGGATTTTGAGGGGTATTTTGTGGCATGCCAACTTCAGTTTGCCATGTATTGGCTGTCAGACGAACAAACACAAGACACAAAATTACGGTAGTCAGCATGCACCCCGTTGTATTTTAAAGAAATGGTGTGGATTATGACATCACAGGATTCCAAGCCCCCACTGTTGCTGAGGCTAGGCAAAATGATGTGGCAAAGTACTTACCCCTTCCTGGGTAAAGATATGCCATACTCACCACAGATCCCATAGGTGGCACGGAAGAGCGAGGGTGCATAGCTAAGGTTGAATGTTAGGAAGTACTGGGAGCCTAGAGAGGTAGTGACATTAGGCGAAATACTAAAAGAGGGGTGACCGATGACTTTTGGTACAGTCGCTTCGGATTTGGGAGTGCAAGATGGGCAACAGATAACCTATGCCTCGCTCCTCCATAGCATAACATTGAAATGGTCGGGATCAGATAGAATACTGTCTGAAGATGAAACGATAGAAAGATTCTATGACATCTCTGAAAAAGGACATGCAATATCAAGACTCTAGAAGATACCAATGGCAAGGCCAGATAGCAACCTAATACAAACTAGTGAATCATGGGAAGCAGATTTGCAGGAGCAGCTGTCGGATGCGGCTTGTTGTAGGACAATGGGGTATCATAAGGAAGTGTCCAGAAATGCGAAGCTACAGCTGATCCAATTAAATGTCACCCACAGAGCATACTTAACTCTGGGGAAAATTGCTAAATTCAGTAATACGATGGAACAATCTTGTCCGAAATGTGTCCTGATCAATGCAGACATGGTGCATATGTTGTGGGCATGCTTGGAGATTAGTCAATATTGGGAGGGAGTTGCCCTGGCCCTGACTAAGGCTGGCTTGCCTTCAGATTCAATTTCCCCCAAGGCATGCCTGTTAGGAATCACGTTAGTTAACTGAGAGACGTAGCATATATTTTGGCGAAGCGTAAGATAGCAATGGGTTGGAAAGCACGCAAAGGTCCAGTGATAAGTGTGTGGGTGAGGGACCTCCAGAAATGGTCATTGGCAGAGACCGCAGGTTTGCAGGAAGTATCACGTTAGGGATAAGACGAACAAAACGTAGAATGAATTGCCAGGAAACAGTTGTTACAAGAACTGACAGCCCCTACACATGTGGACACTCTGTCTCAGGTACATGCACCAACACTATCTGCGGAATAAAGATATATGGATAAGTTCAAAGCAGCTTCACCCATAATATGGGAAGACATTGCAGTGGACTAGGCTGGCGGGTAGTGGGGGGGCAGGGGGGACTGGGACAAGAAATAGGCCCGGACACCCAAAAAAAGTGGCCCACTCCTCACCTCGAAAAGCGGCCCACCCCTCACCTAAAAAAAGTGGCCCTCAAACCATCATCCTTATGGAGGGTTCCTGTGTCTGTTGCATGTTGTTATGCTTTGTGTAAACCCTTGAGAAAGTGATAATTTTCCTTTTGTTCTTTTTTAAAATAAACATCATCATCACATAGCTAAATACTTATTTTGCAGAAAAGAACCAGACTCAAAACATGTCTACTCGTTGCCACCAGTAATGAAAATAGAGTTGCATTTAATAAGCAGTACAGCCAAATGATGACACTGGAAAGTACCAGTTCCCAGTTGTATTTATGCTCAAATAACAACACAACTCATAAAAAGACATAACTTTGCATACAGTTCTGTGACAGGGTCCACAGATCCTGGAAATCCTGCTTCCAGCTTCATGAAAATCCTGGAAATCACTCAATCAAGAGTTACTGCAACAATGCGTTTTATATGCAACCAGGTTGATTATGTCCACCAGGCACACCGAACCCCGCTTGGCAACAATAGGATGACAATTTACAAGTGTACTTGGCATCCTTAGGCCCACACCGGAGTATGCACAATTGCAAACAAACAGCCCTTTTGGTTAAATCTCTGGGGATAGACAGCCAAAGGGTGGTGTTCAGCGCCCTGCCAAATGAAAAACAAACATTGTCAATGTCAACAGTTTGGCCTTTTGTTTATATATGGGAAAGGCATTTGCCAGGCGGTTTTAACTGCCCATTGATGATAGCAGGTGCAAAATGATGTGAGTACTCTTGCAACTAACAACACCGCCAGGCAAATGCCCAATTTATTCTATACAAGCCAAAACTGTTGGCTTTGCCAATGCTTGTTTTTAATAGGACTTCAGTGAAGGACATGCATAGTGCTTATAATTTGAATGGCTGAACGCAGACCTGGCTGTATTACACTAGTAGCACTTTACTGCTTCATTTAAGTCATTAACTCGCAGAAAACTGCTTTGCAAAAATACTGGCAGGAACTTCAAGTGCAAAGTGCGAAGGTAAGGCAAAGTTTGAGAGGAAGGTAAGGTTCGCCAAATTATCCTTTATCCCTGCAGCTCGGAGGAAATCATGGTGGCTTTGGAAAACGCCACTCAAATGGACTTTAGGCAATGTGGTTCACTTTAAGACAGGCTGTGTTACTGAAAATCAATGCTGTATTATATATACAGAGTGATGCATACACATAAAACACAAGCCCTCCGGCTGCATATTATTTGCCCAGGATCATCATCTGGACCAATACTTCATTATACATACTGGGAACTTTTGAAATACAGTGGCCCAACAACACTTATATTCTAATGGTAATAGACTACACCTCTACTTGGATGGATTGGGTAAGCCTAGGTTTACATTTGTTGACACACTCAACAGAGGACATACCAGATTTAAGGCTGACTGACATGCATGCAGCTCTGCTGCTCACAAGAAATGCAGACCTTTCTTAGGAAAATGGGTATGGCGCACAGGTGGATTGCACTGCATCATCCGACCACCAATGGGCTAACGGAAAGGCTATACATTACAAGGCTACACCCCCGGCTGGTGTAGCATTCCAGGGACCCACTTTCATTGGCCGATTTAGACGGCATCATGGTTGGTGGATGGTGGTCCTTGACCTTTGTGTATTGGCTTTAGGCTGTCAAAGAGTCTGTCAAAGTTCTCCACTTACTGACCTGGGCATTGATAGTTCTACTGGTGGACCTAGTGCTGACGGAACCTGTAACAGAAATTGTAAGTGAGGAGCTTGTCCACTTTCCATGAAACCTTGAAGAGCTTCTAAATACTTACTACACATCCTCTTTCATATTTCAGCATGACTGTTTACATGCACAACCCCAGAGTTAGAGTGCATGTGCCTTGGTTCCCGAATTCCTTTTGGATATGCTTTTGACTCCCTGTGTGATCTTGCACACATTTCCCTTGCCAGTATCCCCTGCCTCGTTTCTCCCGGTGTCAGTTTCCTTCTAAAAACAACTGTAGCTTTCGGGTCTTCAGTAGAAGAAGAATGGTGTTGCCTTGCATTACTGGCTGCTTCTTCATTGTCCACGGATGTAATCACGTACAACAGAAGAGGAAGATTAGAAACTGCGTTGTGAGCATGACTGTGATCACAAGCACTGCACGCGTGCAGATATGGGAGATAAGCGGGCGCGCAGATAGAATGCAGCCTGTGAGTGCGGACGCTTTCAAGGAGATATAAACCCACTGAACCTTGCACGCCATTGTCACACTTAAGCAAAGGGGCCATGTTGCAAGAAAGCTTTATTTACAAGACACAAGATGTTGACTTTCTTATAATTCATTTTGTTTGTGATTGTACGCATCACACACTCTGAAATGTAAGAAGTCTTTGCATCACCTTAGTAACAGAGTGAGGCTTACTCTTGTTCTCATTCAGGCGAAACCAAATCACACTGCGTATACATTCAGTTAAAACAAACATTTAAGAATGTGAAAAAATTAATGAACCCTTCCACCGGCGGCACCTCTATTTTTTCTCACTGTTGAGTCCACAAAGCAGGATAGGAGCCATACCAAAACTTAAATGAACACAGAATAAAAACATGCTAAAGGCAGCAGTTCATCGAGTTTCTGTTCAATGTTCAGGAGTTGGGAGCGTGGTTAAGCCACATTTGGTGCCAGCCAATTCACGGGGGTGCAAACCAAAAACTAGGGAGAGCCTGCCATTTTCTAGCCCCCAAGCGATGCTTCAATCTCCCTGACACAGGCAAGGCGTTCCAGCAGTGATATGTCACTGATGTCAGGACAAGGCCTTCCTCAAGATGTAACACTTCCAGTTCCTGCACGCACCCCTTTTCTTTGCCGAACTGAACGTATTCCGAGTTCCCCTCTTTCTTTCATCAGCCTTGGGCACACGCTGCAAAGATAGCTTTGTTGGTTGTGCACATGTGCCATAAAGAGTAAAAATCAACTCTCCCCCTAGGATCTCAAAGATATAATTACTGGTCAGGGTGGGTCTTACTTTTAAGTACAGGGTCTTACCTTTAAGTACAGTGTACCTATGTACACATACGTGTAACTGCTGATGGGTTGCAGGGGCTATAATGTCAGTCACTATAACAAAAGAAAAACAGCTTTATTAGGGATATGGTATTGTCAGGTGAGGTCCTCGCCATCCTGGCCAACCCTATCCCTCCACACAAGTATTCACCTACTCCCACTCCTACTCAGTGCAGCCTGGCAGTTGTTTCTAATGAAACATGTGCACAGCAAACTGAACAGGCCATGAATGCTCCCCCACATGTGAAGCTGTCCCAGCAAAACGTGAGCACAAAGGGTTAAATCCATAAAGCGGCAGAACCTCAACCTCTTCCTGCAGACATGCCCGCCTTATATATAGAGTGATGATGCATTGCATACACATAAAAGATAAAACACAAGCACTCCGGCTGCATATTATTTGCCCAGGATGAGGAGAAGATTGCATTGACTGCACTGCAGTAAAGGCTTAAAGGAGAGTTCCGGGACTTTTTTTTTATTGTCCCTACGGTTCGGCCATGTGTTTTTAAGCATAACTCGGTAGATCGTAGAAAACTTTCCTATGGACCTTACCCGACTTTTCGTCCATTAACGCACTCGAAATCAGCCGCCATTTTATGATAATCCTATCACTTGCCGCATCGCCCTGGCTCACCTGCTTTTGCGGCACTAAATCAAATCCCCCGCCCCTGAGCCTGACATCAGCAGACGTGTACCGCCCATTTCCCAACGCCAAAGCACGTTTCGTGTCAACAATCGCTGCGCCTCAGCTAATGAAGTGTCGCCATGGAAATGGCAGGACGCCTCTTTCCTCAATAAGTATAAACACACCGTTTCACAACACACAGCAGCAGATTTTCGATTCCATTACTCTCTCTGTGTTACTTTGAGTATTCTGTGACTCGTTTCTGTGCTCTGGTCAGCTACCTTCGCCGCTTCTAGGCCTTGTGAACACCTGTACCATCTCTGTAAATTATTTTACTTTCTTTACCACACAATGGCTACAATAATGCCGTATATGTACGAGCCCGAGTACACCGAGGAAGAACTACTGGAAAGGCAAGCACGCGAAAACGATGGGGATTCGGACGGCAGTTGGGAGGACCAGTCAACGGATGAAGAGCCTGGACCATGTCGCATGGACGGCGTCTCCACCTGGTGCACGTGCAATCGGTGCGAGCTAATGCCAACTGAGGAGGAGAACTGCTGCTGCCGTGAAAATTCCGGGTGCTTGGCCTACATTTCGGAAGGCGAGCCAAGTCCGCAATGCATCACCGAGCTGCCAGAGTTCAGGGAAGCCTGCCTCTCACGGACCGTGTTGAGGATGATGATGGTGCTTATGCACGAACTTTGCGGCACTGTTCGTCCGCGTAATCCGAGTAACGAGTAAGTATACTCTGGTTGTGATGTCAGTGATGCCACTACTATTTCATGGTCGTCTCCCACATATAAAACTACATCTACATATCATTCGAATGCATGTAAATTGGTTCCATGTTGTGCATTTTCTAGATAGAATTTTTTTCAAAGCAGAATGACATTTTTTACCTGAATCGACAGTGATAAGAAAGTTGTCATTTTAATACAGTTTGCATCTTTCATTTTCACAGGTGGTACAGGCTGGTGGCCTATCGTTGCTTCACTTGGTGGCTTCACGGGAGGCTCGGACACCGCGTTCGGAGAGTAATACCTGCCTGTGCGGTACTTGCCATTAGACAACATTTCCCCAGCGACAGTGGACAATACCGAGGATTTTCCCGGGATGTGCTGCAACCGCAACTTTACAATGTGTGATGTTTATTATTTATGTTCAATTGAAATTAAGATCTAAAATAAAACCCAACATATATTTTAACAATGGTTGTTTTGATTTTTTAAATGAATCTAGTGTGTCTCCATTGAATAGTCTTCCTGTGCCTTGTCTTGTCACACCACATGTCTCCGGCCAGCAACCTCCCTCACGCTGGCCGCCCACCTTCAATCCACATAACCGTTGAACCCATATGCAGCAGACATACATATGTTATTTTGCGGGTTGGCATCAAGCCTAGGCATCCAGGGTCTCCATGGTGAACTGCACCCATATATTCTCCTGGGACGGTGAGGTATTTATAAACTCACCCCCCTGCCTTCCATGTACTAGATCCTGCAGCCTGCCTCTTACATGCAGTTAGATGGCCTCTCCTTGGTGAGGCCCTGCGGCAAACGAGTCTTGTCTGCACGACCACCGCCCCAATCCACCCCCCGCCCTATCAAAGGCAGTTCGCACCGGGGTACTTGTGCTGGCAAGTGGAGCTGTCAGGGAGCGATAAAGGCCAAGAGGTGCCAAAGACCATGTACACTTCAAAGTGGTCTATAGAGCATGGGTTGTTGTTCCCATGTCTACCTCCAGACCCCGTGTCTCCTGCCAAGCATCCCCCTCACGCTGGACGGCCCCCTGCAATCCACATAAGTGTGTCTCCATTCACGAGTCTTCCTGTGTCTTATCTGCACGACCACCGCCCCAATCCACCCCCCGCCCTATCAAAGGCAGTTCGCACCGGGGTACTTGCGCTGGCAAGTGGAGCTGTCAGGGAGCGATAAAGGCCAAGAGGTGCCAAAGACCATGTACACTTCAAAGTGGTCTATAGAGCATGGGTTGTTGTTCCCATGTCTACCTCCAGACCCCGTGTCTCCTGCCAAGCATCCCCCTCACGCTGGACGGCCCCCTGCAATCCACATAAGTGTGTCTCCATTCACGAGTCTTCCTGTGTCTTGTCTGCACGACCACCGCCCCAATCCACCCCCTGCCCTATCAAAGGCAGTTCGCACCGGGGTACTTGCGCTGGCAAGTGGAGCTGTCAGGGAGCGATAAAGGCCAAGAGGTGCCAAAGACCATGTACACTTCAAAGTGGTCTATAGCGCATGGGTTGTTGTTCCCATGTCTACCGCCAGACCCCGTGTCTCCTGCCAAGCATCCCCCCTCACGCTGGACGTGATTCATACACGTCATTCATTCACAAACACACCCCTGTTTCGAATTCTTTATAACCCACTTGATATTTATAATGAGAACTTCTTTGCACTTTGCTAGTCAACCCGTGAAGGTGCTGGTTATCTGCTCTTCGTCTCTGTGAACTTCCGTGACCACTTCGAGGAAACTCGTCAGTTTGCAACCTGTGAACTGCTCCCTGTTCTTCGACAAGAAACTACTCTGATCCCTGCATCTAACTGTTTGCTCGTCAAGGTAAGGCCATGTACCATACTCATTTTGCGTCCAATTTCTTTTCGTTCAAGACAGTACATGCAAGGAACTAGTCATATGTTCTGAGTTTAGTCAAATTATTTTTCTATTTTTTTAAAGTTATTCAAATACTTATCCGCATGTGAATAACGTGTATAGTTCCAAGAACCAAAACATACCTTGCATTGAACCTTTTATGTGTCATTTAATTTTTTAACACATTGGTATTCATAGAGAATTGTTGATCTTTACTTTTCAGAACTTTCCACAATGCCTGCCTGTTCCATTGGCGGTTGCCCTTCGAAGACCCATAATAAATCTGAAGGTACTATAATGCATGTTTTCCCTAAGACAATAGATCAGATAAGAGAATGGGTCCGATATTGCGGATATCCACCCTCTGAGCTTGAAAGTAGAGTCCTAGAAGTCTTTGCGGACAAGAGGGGTGATCGATACCGCATCTGCAGCAGGCACTTTACCTCTGACATGTACTCCACATCATTGCTAATAAAGAAGAACACACCGCGAGCGAGGCGAAAATTGCTCTCCACCGCTATTCCCACTCTATTCGTCCACATCCCTCCACTGGTGAGTCAAGTTTACGTATTTATCTCTCGGCCTTGCGGTAGTGTGTAGCATTAGCTAACAATAATTTCCCCATTTATGTATCCACTCAATATGAAGGCGGAAGATTCTCCATCCGTGTCGTTATTGCAGTCATCAGCCACTTCAAGCGCCTATCGGGTAATCTTACTTAGCTATTCTGCCATTGACTTGTTTTAGGCATGTAAATCAACAGTTTTAATTTATCGTGTAATTATTTTACCTAATGGTACACCCTTGTACTCGTCCTCTAGTCTTTGTTTTCAGTTATAATTATTGTTATCCAAAATAATTCAAGTACTGTCTTTCAGGGAGATGCTGAGGAGTCCAACGTATTGACGACTACCGTTGATGTCACTCAGATGCTCGAGGTACGTTTCAGGACAGTTCCATCTTGCATTCTTGTAGCGTGATTGTTACACACAATGTTTCTTTCGTTTTTAGCCATTGATATGTCCTTATGTCGTCGCCCTCGTATGTGTCTTCTTTTTTCAATATTGTGTTCATTACTAATGAAAGTCCTATGTTTCAGGGAGTCGATGGAGCATTAGTCCAAGAAGAAGGGGGAGCGTGCAGTTACGGGTCGGCGCAACAGCTTGCAGAAGTGTGCACCGCAGTTACATCGTCCCTTGATGTTCTTATGCATTTCGAGGTATGGATACTGACAGCTCGATCAAGCGAGATCATATGACGTGATTACATCCGCTATACTTCCTTCTTTATTAACGCAAGTACTATGTTTCAGGGAGATGACGGAGCTTCTTCTACAAGAACATCACCCCTAGTAGTTGATGCAGATTTCTGGGTGGTGACACTTCCAACGATCGAGCAAATCGAATCATATTTAGATATCCATTATTTATTTTAGACAACTGATCATTTGTGCAGGTCTATTTAGATGAGCCGTTCACGCCTGCACAAACTTTATGTTCTTTTTATCAAAATAGAAAACCATACTAATGCAATTACTGTGTTTCAGGGAGTCACTGAAGCATCATCTTCAATAATATCATCAATGGAAGTCTATGAGGAGCCCAAGGTATGGATCTTGACAGTTCCATCTAACTAGATCAACAATGCGTGAATAATTGTCGTTTGAATGTTCTACACAAAGCGTTCATTCGTGTTTTGCTATTGAGATGTACGTGGGTATTGGTCCCCAAGTACATTTTGTGTTTTCGATATTATTATACATACTAATGAAAGTTCTATGTTTCAGGGAGTCGATGGAGCGTCAGTGCGTGATGGATGTGCTTATCAGGAAAACATAGTCGTTGCAGCGCAAGAGGAAGTGGAGACATGCACACACGAGTCGGAGCAACAGCGTCCTGATGTTGAAGTTCGAGGCAAGAAAGTTTCAAAGAAAAGAAAGCAAAAGAAGGTTAGTGTCCTGGGCACTATATTATGTTGTTTTTCACTGTTAATAGTTCAATACTGTAAGTTGTGTTTAAACTGAACACCCCTTTTCCAATCTGTCCTCTAGTTGCGAGTGGGTGTACGAACTAGATCTACACAGACAGTGAAGCGAACGAGAGATGTTGCTTGTCAAACCTTTTGGCAAGGACTTGAGACTGGAGAAGCATCGTGCCAATGGGAAGAATATGAAGTGATTGACAACGGAGCTATACCACCACCAGCCATTGATAGTGAATGTCCTCCTGGTAGTTCGGATGCAGTCGGAGATCAATTCACAGAATCCACACCCGCAAAAACTAAGACCGCGAGAAAGTTGAAGAAATTGTTTTATTCACCCATCGCCGGAGAAGGAACAGATGTTGCAATGGAAGAGAATGAAGTAGACGACAATGAAACACCATCAATATCACTGAACATAGCGGAAGACGATATCAGAGATTCTACCTTTCATGTGAGTGACATGTCCTCAACGTTACAGGCCGAACCAGCTGGGATGCAGAGTGACAGTATAAGGAAAGAGGCCAAATTCATTGTATTCGATAGTTGTTTGATTGATATTATTATTCGGATTAAATGTGGGCATTTGGTAGGTGGGGAAGTATGTGGGGAGCCATTGATTAATGTGACTCGTGCAATACAAGGCACTAACCTTAAAATACATGCCACCTGTACAAAATATCATCCTTTCACATGGTCTGCACAACCTATGCTGGGACAACTGCCAGCAGGCAATCTACTTTGTGCAGCGGCTGCACTTTTTAGTGGTTCAAGTTTTAAAAAATTAGAGTCTTTCTTTCAGTTTGTGGGAATCCATTTCATTGCGAAAACTCAGTTCTACAAATACCAAACCGATTATCTATTTCCAGCCATTAGCGAAGCTTGGAGAATGGAAAAAATGTCTATTGATAGTACATTCGCGGGCAAACGGTTCAGGCTAGCCGGTGATGGACAGTGCGACAGCCCAGGATTTTCAGCCAAGTACTGCACCTACCACTTTCAGGACATGGAAAGTAAGAAAATTGTGAGTTCGGTGGTCGTGCAGGTGTCACAAAGTACAGCCTCAGTGGCCATGGAGAAAGTTGGCTTTGTAGCATCATTGCAAGAACTACAATCGCGGGGAATGGTGATCGACCTGATAGCCACGGACAGACACGTTTCAATTGCCAAGACAATGAGAGAACAGTACAAAAATATAAATCACCAATTTGACGTTTGGCATCTTGCAAAATCAATCAATAAAAAATTGTCGGCTGCAGGTAAAAAAAAAGAATTGCAAGGTATTTCACAGTGGTCCAAGTCAATCAGCAACCATCTTTGGTGGAGCTCAAAAACATGTGGAGGGTCGTTGGAAATTCTACTGGAAAAATGGCGGTCAGTAATGCCACACTGTACAAACGTTCACCGATGGAACACGAACCAACATTTCCACAATTGTGAACATGGCCATTTGTCCACAGAGGAGGCACGGAAGAAGAAGTGGTTGATTCCTTCATCACCCACTCACAAAGCCATTGAAAAGATTGTATTTGATAAAACTATAACAAAAGCTTTGAGGGGACTCACGGAATTCTGCCACACAGGAGATTTGGAGGTGTTCCACAATATGTGCCTAAAGTACAGGCCAAAACGATTGCATTTTGGCATGGAGGGCATGATAAATCGGACTCTTTTAGCGGTCTTGGCACATAACCATAATGTTGGCCGTCAACAAAGTAGGACGACCGGAACTTTAGGGACGCTTCGCTACAATAAGGCCTTCACTAAAAGAAGTAAACAATGGGTGATCAAACCAGTGTTTGAGGATATGCAATATGAGTTTATTGAGAAACTTATTGTTGACGTCCTAGATAGGCACATAAATGGAGTTGTGAACGAACCTGTGCAGGGGACAACTGCATTGCCACCCAACATTGCCTCTGTTCCATGTCCACCTAAAGAAGAACTCATTGAGAAATACACATCACGGTTTAAATGATTGTAATTTGATTGTCTGTTCTCTCGAGTCTCCTCATGTCGCAGGCCCATTGAATATGTGTATCTATCCAACCTTGTTCATTTGCGCATTAAATTAAACCAAACAGTAATATAAATCATTTTTCAAAAAATATAGAATGTCTCCGTATTTATGGTTCTGTGGGGCTGCAAAGCACGCAGACAAAATGCAAAGATGGAGTGTAAATTTCAAGTCCTGTGAGAATGCCTTACACTTAATGTAGCTAACTAGGAATGTGTGCTCGTTCAAAGTGAAGGTCAGCTGCTTTGATTTTTTCTCGGGTGCCAGAATGGCCCACGAATCAGTGTAAGGTTCTATTGTATTTTGACCTTGACAGGCCGGGACCACGTAAGAAACGATAATGAATATAATTTCAGAAACGAAAGCCATTTCATGTTCGTTCATTAGAAGAAATAACGTTGGCATAGAAGGAGTGGTATTTCGGGGCTGCCCTACGCACAGACACAATGGAAAATGCAAATATAATGTAAGTAACTCTTTAGATGAGTTTATACCGCAATTTAATTACTATACAGTAGCTTTAAAGACGGGTTAAGTTGTACTTGTTCGTTCTATGTGGCATATTGTTTTGTACCGCGCACTATCTTGGGGAGAACCGTCTACTTTTACGGAAGCACCTCAAAACATTTGCTTCTGCTTTCTCTCTCCCTCTCCCCTGCTACAACTGGTCCACTGTCTGCGATCTCGGTCCTGGGCCCTTCCACTCTCCACCTGAACTCCCTGTCAACCCCTGCACTGAGGTACTGTCTCAGTATCCTACAGCCCCCCCTTGACGTTTAAAACCCAGTTGCACTGTCCTAGCTATGAAATAATTTCCCGACCGAATATATAAAATGAATAATTTTAATAAAGATCTGATGGTGAGACTAATTTAATTTTTTATGTTTTTCAAACAGGTACTTCACCCATTATTGTCTGTGTCACGAGTACCAGACACCGGCGGATGGATTTTATAACCGCCAGTTGCTTCTCCGCGTGAACAACGTTACCACCCTGACCATTTTATGGGACGATCGCCAAGTACAAGTATGCCCTTACGCGGTACTAACGGCTAGATGCAACATACAGACCGTTGTGGTGGCCTAGTGCCTCGTCGTTGGAACAGCCATGCGATTATCAGTGCGACCGAAGAGCTTATTTTATCGTAAACCAACACCCTGTGTACTGCACACGAACATCGCTTGCCTCAAGACGAACTATTTTGGATCGAGAGCAAATAAAAATGAAAATCGCTGAATATTCTCTAAACATTTGATGTCCAATAAATGTACTTTGCCAAATGTACAATCTTGCAGTTTGCTTTTAAACCACAGTTTCATATTCCGAATTGTGGCGCTGTATTGTGAGATGATCTAAGACCCTGTGTACAGCAAAGGAACATCGCGTGCCTCAAAACGAACTTTTTTGAACGTGAGCAAATAAAAATGAAAATCGCTGAATATTCTCTAAACATTTGATGTCAAATAAATGTACTTTACCAAATTTACAATCTTGCGGTTCGATTTAAAAGTACAGTTTCATATTGCGAATTGTGGCGCGCTGTGTTGTGTGAGCTGATCTGTGTTGATTTCCGGGTTCTGTGTGGAGTCGCGTAGAAGACGCCTGGGCGCGTTTGCCTATGCAGCACAGTCACGTCACGGATAGAGGCGGGAAATATGAATGTTTTGATAAAGTCTGTTTCAGGGGCGGGGGATTTGATTTAGTGCCGCAAAAGCAGGTGAGCCTGGGCGATGCGGCAAGTGATAGGATTATCATAAAATGGCGGCTGATTTCGAGTGCGTTAATGGACGAAAAGTCGGGTAAGGTCCATAGGAAAGTTTTCTACGATCTACCGAGTTATGCTTAAAAACGCATGGCCGAACCGTAGGGACAATAAAAAAAAAGTCCCGGAACTCTCCTTTAAAGCATCCCGATCCGATCCCAGCACACAACTCCCTGAATCATAATTCCAATCCATACCGTGCAAAAACACAAGTTCAACATGCTCTTACTGTAAGTTACTCATATTGCTGGCATCAAATCTGGCTTCCAGTCCAGTCCTACCAAACTGTCACCACCCACATGACTCCATAACCAGAGACTAACGCTACTTGTGTGCAAATTGCCCCCAAAGGGCCAGGATGCTATTCTAACAACAACAACAACACAACATATTCTACTGGCGACTTTGTGCACTCACTCACCGTCGATACTTCAACTTCTGCGACGTCGCCGACGTGTGGCAGGTCAGGTCTCGATGCGCACAGCAAAGTGGGGGCTCAGCCTCAGTCTGCCTGCTGCTGCTGAGGTGGGGGCTGGGCTCAGGGGCCACTGGCCAGGGCTGGCAGTGGCCTGTGGGCGGCTGCCGGCCTCTAGTCTTCTGGCCTGCTGGCTGCAGTGTCTTTGTCGTGTCCACTCGTCATCAGTCTTGGGCAAAGGGGATTATGGGGGCACTTGGCTGGCTCAGCTGGTTGACTCTCTGTGGGCTGCTTCATCGACTCGTGGCCAAAAAATAATGCCAGGGTCAGGAGGCCGCCCACTATATTACAGAGAGTCACCCATGTGTCCACCGATTTTGGCGGCACGGAGTCTGTCTGAGACTGTCGCCGAACCAGCCCCCCACAGGCACAAGTTGCTTTCAACTTTGCAGGGCAACAAATTAATTGTTGTCACTTCCTGAAAGTTGAAAGCAACTTGTTGTGTGTGAACCTGGTGGGGGCAGCCCTGCCCCCAGACCAGCAGGCCTGCAGGCAGAGGAGCCGGTGCCCGGAGGGAGCGCAGCCCAGCCAGCAACCTCCTGCTGTGCAGTCTGCAGAGTGTAGACAGTGGTTTTTTTTATATATTCGTACACTGACTGTACGTTCTAAAGGGGGGGCGGGCCCCCACTGCTCTGCGGCCGGCCGGCCCTCTAACACATGCACATAATTGTGATGCAAATCATCAAAGCAAGGTAACAACGTGTGTGTTGTTGTAACCTTGCTTTTATGAATATGCTCCCTCCAGGTCAGGAGGACCGCTGCCCCTGGCAGCTCCAGGCTGAGGCTCCCCTGGGCCCTGGCTGGTGGGCCGGCAGCCTTTCCATAGAGAGAGAGAGAGAGAGAGAGAGAGAGAGAGCATGCGTCGTGTGTGTCAGTTTCCTTTTCGGGACTGGTGCCCCAGGCGAGCTGAGCTGGCTGCTCGGGCCACGCCAAGCGGCCCAGGCCGGCACGGCACAGGCACTGTTTGCACACACATTTTACAGTTACATCTACAAAAAAAAGACCCAGCTTGGACCGTGGCGCAGGCTAGCAGGAGCAGAGCAGCAGACACATGTTTGTGTCTGCAAAAATGATAATGTAAACACTTACACTAAAAGGAAACATTCACCAGGGTGGCCTCAGGAAAAAAACAGGCCCCAGGTCCCAAAGGTCATCAGCCAGTGGCCGACCGGCCGATACAGCCAGTCTAACCCTGCTGGGGGGATGTGGGGAGGTTTGAACAGACTAAAAACGTGATGTTTCATTGGATGTTATTGACACAGTCTGTAAGTTACTGTGTGGAAAATTTTAATTAATAAAATTGTTTAAAAAAAATGAAATAGGTTGATGGCACTCGAGAATCAGCTGACAGCAATGGAAGGAGGAGTTTGCGGAAAAATAGGAAGTTCTAGTTGTACATTCGTACCTGCCAAGGAGAAGATACCAGTACACTTACGGAAGCAGTAGATGAGCTATCCCAGATGCATGCGAAGATTTAGGAAGAAGCCAAGGGGACTCGAAAGGACCAGAGTCGGATAGCATACATATGGTCATGGAGTCATCATGGCTATCAAATGGGCTGAAGGTGATATTAGGAGCACTAATATTGGTTGGAGTGACATTGTGTGTGGTAAAGATTTGCCTCACCCAGTGCTGAAACAGATCAGAAGAAACTATTGGAATGAAGGTCTTGATGGATGTGAACAAAGGAGGCGCAAGAGACCTGATTCTGGAACAAAGAGACAGGATAAGGGAATGTATAGCGAACTGTCAGTTATTCCTACACGAGGCAATGAAGCTAGACAACCCAGCTGCTGTGATGGGCCCAACTTATAAACAGTACCGCAAGTCTAGAAGACCTGTTTACTTCTTGTGCATTTGAATCGTTTCAATGCTACTACTCACAAATAGAAAATAGTTTCAAGATGTATCCCATTATTACCTCTAGGAATATGTCCTCACCTTCTCGTAGCTCTCTCTCGTCATCACATTTGATACGTAACATAGTCAAATGCAAGATTTCCCTAGGAGTACTGACCCAATAAGATCAATCAACAGCCTGGAAAACTATGCATCTTTTCATATGTGACTAGTCTATTGTTTCTCAATACAACATTGTGTCTCAAGTTGAGCGACATATTTTATACAATTCCTTGAACTTTGAAATTCTTCAAGTTTCAATTTCTGATGTGAACAGTCTTCTATCCTCCACAGCCCCAAGCTCTACCATTGGGCAGTACCGCTTATCTGACCAAGGTAATGACAGTAATAAGAAATCCTCCCCCTACAACCTCGCAGTATTATGTTACCATGGCTCTAGCCTAGCCAAATCTGATCCTTTCTGAAACAGGTTTCATACAGTTTGATATTATCAGGCCTCCTCTTTCACAAAGATGTATGTAAAATGAAACTTGAGGCTCTTATTGTCAGTAGAAAGAAATAGATAGAAATAGAGCAACTTGGTCCAATAGATGTTGATTGGATTGTTAATGTGTAGAAACATGTAAATAAATACATGAAGGGAACTTCATAAAATAGAACCAAACAACCAAATACTTTTAAACAAATAGCTACAAGCCTGAGAAAAAGTCCAAATATATGATCCTGGTCCTGGTTTGAACAGGTTTCTCTAGCTGGGTGAGAGGGTAACAACTAAAACAAATAAGTCAAATAAAATAGATTTTGTCCCTTCAGCGAAGCAGGAAGTGGATGGCAAGAACACGCATAGGAAATTCCTGTGAGAAAATAAGGAAGTTTGGATTAGGAAGGCCAAGAAGCAAAGTAGAGGGTTTAAGGTAACCCATGACATCACTGAGCTCAAGGGTCTTACACATTCCCCAGTGAAGCTTTCTTTGTTCAAACATATATTGGAACTGTATGTTTGGAGAAAAGGCTAAACAAAAAACGAAAACATAAACCAGGCTAAAGACAACAGCAGGGCTATAATTGTATGAAGTGGTGGTATGTACATCCACAATGTGGGACAGAAACATGAGCAGAAAGCAGCAGCGGCAGTGAGAGGGGACATAATTCTCAGTTTCAGTGTGGCTCCATGGGAATAAACATCCTCCCATTCAGGTGCAACCAACCCCTGTTCTCACTGTGTACTGTCAGTTCAGTCATCATTAATTCCCCTAGCTGAGAGGCGGAGATAAACATTACAGAAGGAGCTACCTGTACCTCCTAGTTCTGCTTCTGATGGCTCCCAGCCTTCCCAACTCCCAGCGTTATTCGTTCTGCAAGCAGTATTCTCATGCCCCTCTGGATCACCCTTTGCCCAACACTCCTCCACTGATTCCCAGGGCCATTAGGTCAACAGAATGCCTGATGTGTCACTTCCTCTCCAGGCATGCTATGTAATTCTACAGCCAATTGCCTGCCACCATCACAGCGCTCGATCGCACCATTGTAGATGGATACAAGCCCCATGTCTTCCTCCTCCTTAAGAATAAGAAAACAAGCAGCAATGTAGTACAACTGATTCAGCTGAAGCAACAGAGCCCAGACCAAAGGGCTATATTATGTGGTAGGTGCCTGCCGGCCAAATTACTGGGTCCAAGCTGAAGATGAGGGCTCATAAATTTGGAAAATATCACATAGCACACAATAGAGCCTGATGCTAAGGGCTGTAATGGTATTAGAGCTTCTGCAGGGTTGAAAAGGGTACCTTCGCTTATTATTACTATTATTTTTTATTTTTTGTATTATTGAGCACAAACCTAACTTTGGAAGCAATGGAGTGCTTTACAATCATAGGGGGAAGAACATGGTGAGGGAGGCAGAGAAACAAGTGAATGAGGAGTTTACAGCAGGGCAGGGTTAGAGCAGGCAATTTGTCAGCAAGGGATCTAGAAGCAACCAGGGGAGGAAACGGTGGGGATCTGATCACACAGTCTCAGGGTAAGGAATGTAGAGTGTTTGTACCTAGGTGTTAGGGAGCAGCCATTGCTTTCAGAGGAGGGTCTTCAGGTCCTTCCTTAACTGTTGAAGCTAGAACATAGGGCTTTCGGTGACACAACTTTTCTGTGTTGGCTTAACGATTATACACATCACAAAGGGAAGCTAGAAATGCAACCTTTATGGGTGGTTAACGACTCCATTCTGTGACTGGTTAGCTGGGGAGCTGATAGCTGGGAGAAGAACAAATTAGAAGCATACAATGCAGGCTTCCAGTGTTGAACTGTGACAAACAATAGGCCCAGGCACCACAAAACAAAGTGGGCCACATGACATTCATTAATCAGTGTATGCGTAATTTATTGTGCACACATTGGAAATGCCATAGGTAACCTTCCTTTAGTTCTTTGCTACAGAGGCAATAACATCACCAATGCATGTACTTATTTTCAGAGCCAGAAAGGCATGTCTAATAGTTGCTGCTCATCATTATATATCTTAATTTAACAAGCAGTACAGTCAAATGATAACACTTGAAAAGTCAAATAAATTGTGGTATTTAAGATACATACTCTCATGTGGGGTGCTGCAAGGGACTTGTGTGTCGCCAATTCTGTTCAACATTTTCACCATGCATCATTTTGAGTTGTTGGATTCTGAAGGTGTAATATATGCCAACTATGCAGATGATACACAATGCCTTATATCTACCACTCAAAGGCAATCATACTCAAGACACGACTATCTACAACCACATACACACATGGATGCTGTGCAACAGGCTGGCCCTTAATAATGCCAAAACTGAGATTATGATTGTCGGCACTGCACACACAATACTTAAACTGGATGCTGCATATCACTTTTTCCAAATTGCAGATTGCACCTCAGCGACTCTGCCCAAAGTCAAGACTCTTGGAGTTGTCCTTCACCAAGAACTCATTATGAAAGATCATATTAGTAGCCTTGTATCAAGTACATCCTACTACATCAATTTTCTAGCCCACATTGGACCTTTATTGACATCTCCAATTGTGCTACTTTACCCCGTGCCATCATAGGAGCTTGCATTGATTACTGCTCCAGCATGCTCCAGGCAATAGGTAAAGGTGAAATAAAGTGCCTACAAGTGGTACAAAACAATGCTGTCCGAGTTGTCAAGGGGCTTCGAAAAATGATCTCCATTGGTTATTTATTGGTAAACCGATTACCTTTCAGGACTCTGTGGGCCTCATTACGAGTTGCCCGGTAAAACCGGGCTCATTACCGGCATGCCGGAATGAGCGTGTCCGTGCACGTATGAACCCGCTAATTGCGGGTCATCACGAGTGCGCGAGCACGCGTGTTGCCCCATGCCAGTAGTGGCAATACCGCCATGCCAGTAAAGGGCCTCCAAGTCCCCTATACCGGCATCGCGGGGCCCGCCCATTGCGCTACCGCCTCACACTAACCCGTAAATACCGGCACGGTAATACCGTCATGTTATTACCGTGTTCGCAAAAAACAGACCCGGAAATTACGTCATCGCGCAGGAACGGGAAATGGGCCGGCGGCCATCTTTAAAAACACAATCCATTGCCATCCTCCATTACTACCACTACACCCATGTTGTTGAGTGCCAAAACACAACCAGGATGTCAAAGGCCACTGGAAAAAGCTCACAAAGGAACGAAGAAGCAGCGCTTTTCAGATGCAGAATTGACAATGCTAGCAGACACCCTACAACAGCATGCTGACATAATCCGAAGCACGGACCTGAAGCATGCGGCCCAAACGAGTAAAAAACAGGTGTGGCAGGAATTGCGCAGAGGGTAACAGCAGTGGGGTGCACCCCAAGGAGTGTCCGGGATTGCAGAAAGCGCTGGGACGACCTCCGCCGTGTCCGGAAGATCCTTGCGGAGAACCGGAGGGCCGCAATGGCGACAGGCGGTGGCACACACTCCCTTATTAAGCTCACTACATGGGAGGAGATTGCAAGTGGATTCATCGATCCAGAATCCATAGAGGGGATCGGAGAGCAGGAGTTCGGGGCAGCTACCTCAACAGAGGAAGGTGAGTGAACCATCACATCCACCAATAACAAAACATGATGTGACACAAGTGAGGTGGGAGTCCAATTAGGCAAGGCAATTCCTTTACCCAAGGCAACATCAACTCACCAACAGAATACTGATTGCCACCCCCTGCACCACATGCATGCTGCGTGAAATATGTAAACCCAACAGAGGTGCAACATGACCCATGCCCATGCCCCCCCACCTAGACAATCCATTGCCACCAGCCATGCAATCATTGCCAACATGTCCCCTCAGTACACCAAATGCCACACAACAGAAATTAAATCATGCCTGAATGTATCAAGATATTACACTGCAACAAATCACAGCTGCCATTTGGCAATCTCACTGATGACCTGTATCTCTTCTAACCCCCAGGCACCGATGAGCAAGGTGGAACCCAGGACAGGGGGTCAAGCACATCCAGTGCACGCAAGGGGACCAGGGCCACCGCAACCCCCTCCTCTGAAAATGTGCCTGCGACCACTCCCAGTGTGCCACACAAGGCATCATCTCTGCAGGGTGCACCTGCTGCGATAGTGCCAGCTGTACCACCGGCCACCACGGACGTCGTGTCCACAGAGGTGGTCGAAGAGGCCGAAGAATCTTTGGGATTGCCCAGCCCAACACCCATTGGAACCCCCTCCCCCCCTGTGGAGACAGAGAGCCTGGATGACCCATGTCTCCATGACTCTAACCTAGGAGATTCGGACATCGGCATTTTCGCGGACGACAGTGCCCAGGACGAGGGCCCCACGCAGGTGGCGCCTGCCACCACCCAGCCTTCCACCACCCTGCCTTCCACCACCCTGCCTTCCACCAACCTGCCTTCCACCACCCTGCCTTCCACCACCCTGCCTTCCACCACCCCACCAGCCACCGGTACACCTGCGACAGAAACCACCTTTGAGGTCCGTCTTGCAAGGGTGGAGGCATGCCAAGACGAGATGCTGCAGATTATGTGGCAACAGGTCGTTGCCGGTAATGAGGCCATGAAGGCCATAGCCACGGCCATTGCTGCAAATACAGCTGCCGTGGAGGTGTCCATGTCTGCATTCAGGCAGTGCATGGGGTCACTGACCGAGGCCCTACTAGCCAACATCAGGCAAGTTCAGCAGCCACACTATGGGTCTGCAAGGGGATTGACAATTGACACATCCACCACGTCAACACCTTCCACCTCTGTTCAATCTAGCCCTGTGCGCTTAACGCGCAGGAGCGCACGGCGCATGGCCATGGAAACCCCAGAACCTAAAGTCACCAAAAAGTGACTTCCTGAAAATTGTAAAAAATGTGAGGAGTAACATTGGTGAAGGCAACACTGTTTGTTGCGCACATGGGGACATTTGGGATCTGTGGGGTGGGTGAGGGAGTTTGATTTGGGATTGTGGGAGGGGGGAGTGGGCACAGTTTTGCACTTTTATATAATACACAAGTTTTCTGGAGAACAATCCCTAGCTGGACAATGTAATTTTCGGTGTGCATCCATTTAATGTGTTACAGTGTTCAGTGTCCAAACTACAACATTTCCTTTGTGCATGTTCACATTGGCCCAGTGTCTGACTGACAATAGTCATTCATGGTCCCTGTGTCTTAAAAGTATTCGTCAATTAGTGCTTGGCGTACAGCATGGTCGTCCCGTGCATCACGTACTGGCAGGGGTGCTCCTTCAGCTCCATCTCCATCCCCATCATCGTCACCTGTGCTATGTATGTCGATGTCAGGTGGCAGTGGTACATTCCTTCGGACGCACATGTTGTGCAGCATGACACAGGCCATGGTGATCTTTGCCACCTTCTCAGGCCTATACAGGAGTGCCCCACCAGACCTGCTTAGGCAGCGGAACCGCGCCTTCAACAGGCCAAAGGTCTGCTCAATCACAACACGGTTCGAGTGTGCACACGATTGTACTCCTCTTCATGGCTGTTCTGCGGGTTCCGCACAGGGGTAAGTAGCCACGGCCTCAAGGGATATCCTCCATCACCTGCAAGCAGATACAAATAGGTGTGTGTCACTCTGAACTGACACCTTCGGTCATGGCAGCAGCTATTAGGTGTGAGCATGCACATGTCCCTGTACGTGTACCAAATAGTCACCTATATGGAATGTATACTGTAAAGAGGTGTGGAACACTGGATGGGGTTGAATAGATGATGCAGGGTGTAAGCATGCATACTGAGGCAGATGTGCTGTGGCAGTGCGACAATGTTTAGCCTCCAAATCATGCAGTATACTGTTTGCTATGCATGGTCACACTGGCCGCATTGGCACAGTTGCCATCCTATTCAGTCATGCTTTGCTTGCCATCACCATGGTGGCCTGGTTGTGCCTCTTACTTGTTGTCATCCATTTGCATCATTTGTGATATGTGGCCCAGTGATGTGTCATTTTCAGTTTGGCTGTGTCAGGTGAGGAGTGTTTAGCTCTGCATTCATTCTACACTCACTGGCTATTGCCACCCAGGTGTACTATCCCCCACCTTTCCCACCCAGGTGTACTATCCCCCCGCCTTTCCCACCCAGGTGTACTACCCCCCCCTTCTGCATCCGCACACATGAGTACCCCACAGCATGGCCATGGGCCTGTTGGGCAACTCACCGAGCAGCCAGGCACGTGGTCCAGCATGCCGCTCCATGTGACGGGGTAGCGTGGAGTTTCGCAGTACCATGGCATCATGTGTGGATCCAGGAAATCGGGCGCAGCAATGAGTGATGATCTTGCTGGAGTCACATACCATTTGCACATTGATGGAGTGGTATTGCTTGCGATTGCGGTACACCGCCTCTGTGGCATGGGGGACTACCAATTCCACATGGGTGCAGTCAATGGCACCGACACAATTGGGCATGCCTGCCAGTGCATGGAAGCCTACTTTGGTTTCGGCTATCTCCTGGGCAGTCCGTGGTAGGGATATGTGGGTGTTTGCGTGCTTCAGGAGGGCATCTAGCACTTGGTTCAGCATGCGTGAGAATAGTGGTTGTGAAATGTCATGCAGCTGGCCCACTGTGTGTTGGTAGGTGCCTGTGGCCAGGAAGTGTAGCACAGACGCCACCTTCAGTAGTGGGGGGATGGCAGTGCGTATTTGTATGTGGCTGGCAATGTCGCTCTGTATCATGTCCACTATGGTGGTGATGGTGTCACGGTTCAACCGGTACAGGGTGTGGATCTGCTCAGGGGTTAGGTTGAATGGGCTGGGTCTGGTGCGAGGGATTGGTGGCTGCCTACGAGGCGCTGGTGGCTGCGCTCGTGGTAATTGCTGGGCCTGTCTCACCCTCCTTCTCCTCCTGCGTCTCCTCTGTGCTGCCTGTTCTTGCTGCTGTTGTTGTTGTTGTTGTTGTTGTTGTTGTTGCTGTAGTTGTAGCAGTATAGGAATGTCCTCCTGCGCCATGATTGCAAATGCTAGTGGTAGCATTTTGGTGTAGGAAGGGGTGTTTTGTGTGGGTGTGCTCCTTTTGTACTGGCGCACTGTGCATTGCCTACACCTGTGGGGGGGTTGTGGTGTGTGGGTGTGCTCCTTTTGTACTGGCCCACTCTGCATTGCCTACACCTGTGGTGGGGGTTGTGGTGTGTGGGTGTGCTCCTTTTGTACTGGCCAACTCTGCATTGCCTACACCTGTGGGGGGGGGTTGTGGTGTGTGGGTGTGCTCCTTTTGTACTGGCCCACTCTGCATTGCCTACACCTCGGGGGGGGTTGTGGTGTGTGGGTGTGCTCAGTTCATACTGGCGCAGCCTCCTTTGACTCCACCTGTGGGGATTGAGTGCACCTGTGGCAGCTGCCTTGTATCTTGGTTGCTGTTTGCGGGTGGTCCGCGATGCCTGTTTTTCCGGCATCATGCAGCCCGTTGTTACCGTGTTCGCGATGCCGGTATTTGCATGTTTGCGTGGGTTGTGATTGCCCCCTATTACCGGCATGCCGGTATTTACTACCTGAAGAGGCGCGTGTACGCGCCTATGCCGCTATTAGCGGCACCGTAAATAACGGTGCCGTTCATACCGGGTTTGCGGGTCAGAATGCTACGGAACGTTAAATGATGCCAGTATTTACATACCGGCATCATTTTTCCCTTACCGGCATGACTCGTAATGAGGCCCTGTCTATTATACATGCCTGCCTTTATGTGAAATTCCCAGTTTATCTTTATAATCAGCTCTCCTGGCTACCCCTTAGGCATACGCCGAGGTCAAACTACTCATGCCTCCTGCAGAACCCCAAGGCAAGAATGACTCTTGTCTCAGCTCGGTTTGTTCCCCTGGCAGCTCCTCGTATGTGGAATACTCTGCACCCAGACCTCAGATCCTGCTAATCAAAACCATCTTTTAGCATAAGCTGAAGACCATTTTCTTTGAATAAATCTCTCGGGACTATGTTGATTTCTGTTTCAGCTGATTGACCTGATTGGTTTGTGTTCTTTGTTTCGGTCTTATCTCTTCTATACCTACAGGCTTCGTCCCAGCGCTCTATAAATAAATAAAATAAATAAATAGGCATTACACGTCCCACCCATGAAACCGAATATCATTTGAAAACGTAGAGAGTGGAAAATCTTTTTTGGGACAGTCTTGTAGCTAGACTCAAATTTTGATAAACAATAGAAAGCTGCATTGTACATTTCTTTCTTCCATTATGACAGTGCAGACATGTCAACATTATTTTCTTTACACAGGTACCATACTCTAAAAAACAGAACCTTTCTGTCCCTGACTTATCCTGCTCTCTGTGGTCTTTGAATGAACATCTTGTATATTCTTTTCCTGCTTTTTATTGAAGATGAACTTGACACTACTCAGAGTGTATGATGTGTCGGTGGGTACATGTGAATCTTGTACCAAGTTGCATTTACTTTACACTTATACTTTAAGAAGTTACTTGGCATTCAGAACCCAAACTCAAATCTACAGTTTTACTGCAGAAGAACATATTCAACTGTTTGCACACACAAATAAACTTGGATGTGAAATCTAAGAACTTCTGTGCATGGAAGGAAAGGATGCAGAAAACTCCACCTGAAAGCATTGGATATTACTGTGAGGGGTCGGAAATGCGAGGTGGACAACCAGGTAACGTTTTCTCAACAAATGCCATTTCATTATATTTAAAGGTTGGATGAATACCTCACTATACCTACCCTAATGAGGATTTCCCTTCCTAAAATAAACTAAAGGAAACACTCTAACAAAAGATATCTGTCCCTCACACTTATACATTTAACAAATGAAGAAGGAAATACATGGCAATTCAAAATAACAAATAATTGAATTCACAATGCAAACACAGTCTCCCTTCACAATCTGGGTGAATTCCCTTTCCCCAGGTTTAAACGTTATTCTGTGCCACAGTTCAAGAAAAGAACAACAGGAAATCTTGGATTTCAATAAAAGTTCTAACACAGTCTTATGCCACTTCAACTTGTCAGCGTAAAGTTACACCACAAATAAGGCTTTTCCTCCTCCTTGAACAAGTTCTCCGTTCATAAATAGTTGCAATAATTGTTTGTTTGTTTGTTTTTTTTTTTTATTCATTTGTAATGCACGCCGGACCCAAGGGTATCGGAGCGCAGTAGCAGCAAGGATATTCTCAGCTTGGTTACAATGCTGTATAGTAATTTACAGGTATGAACATAGGCAAGTACAGGTATAGGAATAAGGCAGAATCATAAAAAATGCGATTTACAAAATGTGCAAATGTAGGTACAGAAAAGGCAGAAACATAAGAAGTGCAAATTTACAAAATGTACATAAGAGAGGCAAGCCTGGGTGAGATTAACAGTCGTTTTCCTTTATCCACTGAATGTAATTGCACCTAAAGTGGGAATAGGATTGAGGTGTCTTTAAGGTGGGTGGCAGGGAGTTCCAGTGTTGGGCTGCTTTTACCTGGAAGCTATTACCACCAGTTTGGGCTTGTTTAAATCTGGGGACTGTGAGTAAATTGGAGTTTGCAGTTCTGGTGGATCGGTTAGGGGTGTATCTCCTAAATCTGTCGACTAGGTAAGGGGGGGGGCTGCATTATTGACGCATTTGTGCGTCAGAGAGGCTAGCTTGAGCATGATTTTGTCAGTTGTGATAAGCCAGTTATGGGCTCTCCTAGTATTGGCGATGTGTTCTTTTTTGGTGATGCTCAGAGCTGCTCTGAGAGCATTATTTTGCAGAAAATGGATTTTGTTTGTGACATATTTGTTGGCTTCAACGTATAAGGCATTACAATAATCCAGCTTTTACAAGATTAAGGCTCTGGCTAAGGTAGTGCATCTCTGGGTTGACAGGAAGGGTTTAGCTGCTCTTTTTAATTTACAGGTGTAGACTGTAGAGGAGGCCATGGAACTAACCTGTTTACGGAAGGATAGGGTGGCATCTAAGTAGAACCCTAGCATTTTAACTTCTTTGGCTACTTTAATAGAATTGCCATCTATACTAAAGCTAGTGTATTTGTGATTCTTAGGGGTGGAACCAATGATAATGAGCTCAGTCTTGTCATCATTCAAGCATAGACTGTGTTAGGCCATCCATGCCTGGACGATGAGGTACACTTTGTTCACCAAGGCCAAATCCTTGTTGTAATCTCCCGACAGCGGGATGAGGATCTGGGTATCATCGGCATAGTTTGTGTAGGTGATATCCAGACCATCAAGTTCATCGAACAGGGACTTCGTGAACACGTTGTACAGAGTGGGGGAGACGCATGATCCCTGGGGAACCCTGCAAGTGATCGGGATGGGGTCAGCAGAGACTGAAGTAGAGAAGACACGCATAGACCTGTTATTGAGGAAGGATTCAATCCAGCCAATAGCCTCTTGTGAGAAGTGGGCAGCCGAGCCTAGGTGTTTACAGAGAACTTTGTGGTCTACTAAACCGAATGCTGCTGAAAAGTCAAGTAGAAGTAGTAGAGCAGTTTTCCCATTGTCTCTAAGGATGTCAATTTGTGCCTTAAGGTTGATGAGTGCAGTCTCTGTCTCATGCTAGGGTCTAAAGCCCGACTAACGGATTCCCAGGAGGTGGCTATTTTCTAAGCATTTTTGAATTTGCAGGTAGGCTGTTTTATCTAGTATTTTAAGTAGGAAGGGGACGGTTGTGATGGGTCTGTTGTTCGTGGGTATTGATGGGTCCAAGGAGGGTTATTTGAGTAGAGGGACGACCCATGACTCTTTAAGAGTGCTGGGGATGGTCCCTGAGGAAAAGGAAGAGTTGATGAGCTTGCTGATGAAGGGTGAGAGGTCCCAGGCAGCATCTTTGATGATTTGTGATAGGCAGGGGTCGCCCTGGCAATTCGATTATTTGAGGCTAAGAATGATTTTTTCGACCTCTAGTGTAGAAACTTTGGAGAAACTTAAGCGAAGGGGCGGGTTTAGGCGTGGAGCTTAGGGGGGAGGTTGGTGTTAGATGCACAGGCTGCGCCGATGAGAGATTCTTTTTTGTTATTGATTTTGACTTGTAGACCTGTGACTTTATTAGAGAGGGCATTTTGGACGCTGGTGCACCACTGTTTGTCTTTCACACAGGTGTCAAGATTGGGATGGGGGTTTCCAACTCTTTAAGAATAGTAAACAGTTCTTTTAAACTGGAGCTAGCTTGCAATATTCTCAAGTTGTAGGACTCTTGTTTGGTGATTATGATTTCTTTTTTGTAGAGTGCAGTTATTTTGTTGAGGTTCATCTAATTATTATCTGAGGGTGATTGTCTCCAAGCCTGTTCACTTTTAAGTTTTTCTAGTCTGGGAGATTTCAGGTACGGGGAGAACCATGAGTTCAGGTGTTTTTTAGGTTTGATAAATTGTCTTGGTCAGGATGATTTTGCCACAACTGACAAATTCCAAATAAATATAGTTTCTTTGCAACAGCATTACTCAGCTTTTCTTTAAGCATCACAAACAACATAAGTGGTCTCTGTCAGGCCCACTCCATAGCACTTCTCCAACTTCCACCTAGTTTAATCTCATGCCAGGCCTACTTCTCCAATGTTTTGACATCCGGGTATACTCCCCTGCCCAAACAATGTTTCACAACAAAGTGCCTTTGTGGTTTAGATAGACTGACAAGAGGTTCATAACAACATCACAGTGTTCAACAAATTGTAGCTTTAGCTCTTGCAACAACTCTTTAGGGAAAAGGGAAAACAAGGTTGACATTGGTGCTTTTTTGATATTCTTCTACAAATAATGCTCTGCTCCCTCTGCATATCTCTTACCGAGAAAGGCAGCCCTTTTGTCACTCTTGTTTCCCCATTACACCAGTAACCAATGACTGCCAAACATGGGGTTTCTTTCTGCTCCTCCGCTGGCTTTGGCAAGGTGAGTTTCTACCAGCTTTCACCGAATGTCGGAATGTATAGGCAATACCTCTCCCACTCTGTAGACCTTTCATTAACCCCCTTCTGCTGCTGACAATGTTGATTAATTTGTTATTGTCTAGGTTTTAGTCTCTCTTGGCTTGGGCATTGTTTGTAGGTCTTAGCTTCTAACAATAGTGTCTCTTGGCTTGGGCAATGTTTGTAGGTCTTAGATTGTAACAATGATGTCTCTTGGTTTGGGAATGCTTGGAGGTCTTAACTTTTAACAATATTGCCCCCTTGGTTTGCTGGGTTTCCAGTCTCACATCACCTTGGTTACAACATGTTGCTTTTCATAAGTTTGAGATTCAAATTCCACTTCTACGTGAGTACTGCGTCTGCTTCTGTTCAATCGTTCAGTATTCAAAATTAAGATCTGACCTTCTGTCATTCAGATGCGAGCATCGCTCACTTGCCGAATGCCTGCCTGAGCCAAGTGAGGAGGAATGAAGCAGTCCAAGGTCACTACAAACCGGTGAAGTCACTGGGTAAGCTATGCACCTCCATTTATCTTGCTGCTTGCAGGACATCTGCTTTGGCGCTTCTCGCTTCTCAGCAAACTCCTTCCTTCAGTCTACCTTCACCTGTGCCACCTGTATTTGGAGCTTCCCTTGCTCCAGATGCATGCAGAAATCTCCTCAAGGCCCACAGGGCCCAGCCACCTGATGCGGCATCACGGGAAGGAAAGCTTCCCTTGCCTTTGCATCCCGCTGCGCAACCTCTGCAACACGTGTCTCAAACCGGCATGCTTCTTTCCTGCACGCTTCGCACTGCGCAACCTCTGCCCTTCCAACACCAGGAGTCACAGACCCTCTCAGGACCTGCAGCTGTAATCTGCCACACAGGGATCCTGGCATCCTTTCTCTCCTCCAGCTTCGGTACGGGCTGCTTGCTTCTTACTGCTACTACTCTTCTCCTGCTCTGCCTTGGCCTTGCACCTCTTCAACCCTCTTCCTTATTTCAGTACCTACGGCATTATGGGATTTGAAGTCCCTAATAATAAAGTTAGTTTTCTGAGATTGAGCTGCACTTTTAAACACATCTTTGTTCCTCCCAATATTCTTTAAAGGAATTTCATAGGAATTAGTTACCAAACTTGATAAACAAGGGTCGGGCACGTTTTTTCAAGCTGTTATTATTCATATACTTTTGTTCACTGTACCTTTGGGCGTCAGAGAAGTCTTTAGCTTTTTGTAAGGATTTTATAATTGGTTTCACCCCTATTTGCAGGCGGATCTTGTGGAATAACATGTTGATCATTGCAACAAGCTATTACATATTTTGGCATTGTGGAGTTGTCCTCCCTAGCGGTGGGCACATGCTGTGTCTCGTCCTCTCATTGCCCTGGGCCTTTTCTCCTCCAGGGCGATCCTCCCGCAGAACATCACCCCCAAGGTCAGAATCAGAAAGCATCTGCCTTTCTCTGGCCCCCTGGGAGGAGACTTTAGGCAGGGAATTAGTGAGGAATCTGTCGGATTCATCACATACCACAATCAAGACTTCCTGAAGTCTGATAGCTGAGGTGCTTGCGAATTCCTAATGTCATTGCATCCAATGCTGTATGCTATGTCTCATCCCTGTCTATCACCAGCCTGACCTGCTATTCTGGTTTCTTTTTTTTTTTTTTACTGATGTTCAGTATGTATGTAGCATTCTCCAAAATGGGGTGGAGAGTTGGCATTTATTTAATAAGGGAAACACTGTATTAAAGCATATTTCACTCAAAGTATCATTTTACAAATGGATGTCTCATATGACATGTGAACACTGGGCATATGCTGTGATTATCTATTTAATGTATGGCCGTGTTATTGATCGATTGCTGCAACAATTTCCTGGTGTGCATTCTGTGCTAATCCTATGCACCATTCGTGGAGAAAGAAATAATTGTATTGTTCTGCGCTCGCTCGATAGTTTCATTTCCCTGAACCCTTTATCCTAGACTGTAAAGAGCGGGCCACAAACAGTTTTGGAAAAGTTTTAAATGGTGAAATGATCTGCAAAAGCAAACATGCAGTTACAGATGTGAAAGAAATGTACAGTGGTGTCAGATGAATAATGCAACATGAGCATTTTTGTTTTAATTGGCCAGCGTGAGCAGTTCCTTTGCTGACAATGAATTTACTACATTTTTCTAATGCTAATGTGAAGTCACTTGATTTAATTATGAAGTTAATATTTCTGTGGCTTCAGTTGAAATATAGTACTACAAAAAAGATCATGCAAAATATATCGGAAATAGATTTTTAAAAAGTGCAGGTTGAAGTAGTGAGTAACGTCTTTTTGTCAGAGAGACGGTGGAAACACGTGTGGTATTATTCTTCGTGTGGAGGAAAGTCTGCCATTGCTGCTAAATGTGGCATCAGAAGTACATGTGTGTATGCGCCCCAATTACTCTTTTCAGAGTATTAGCTTAGTATGGCTGAGTTTACCAAATCTAATTCAAATGTGTATGTGCTATGCTAATCGTCTTTGCATGCATAATGAGGCTGCAGCTCACAGGCCAGTCCAAAAGAACAACACGCTCCAGAAGATTCCACTGACACACGAAACTGCCAATGTTGCAGTGCTCGCAGTGCTATCAGAGAGAGAGAGAGAGAGAGAAAGAGAGAGAGAGAGAGGAAGAGAGAGGGAGAGAGAGAGAGAAAACGAGAGAAAGAGAGAGAGAGAGAAAAAGAGAGAGAAGAGAGAGAGAGCGAAAACGAGAGAAAGAGAGAGAAAGAGAGAAGAGAGAGAGAGAGAGCGAAAACGAGAGAAAGAGAGAGAGAAAGAAAGAGAGAAGAGAGAGAGAGAGAAAACGAGAGAAAGAGAGAGAGAAAGAGAGAGAAAAGAGAGAGAGAGAGAATATGAGAGAAAGAGAGAGAAAGAGAGAGAGAAGAGAGAGAGAGAGAGAAAGAGAGAGAGAAGAGAGAGAGAACGAGAAAAAGAGAGAGAGAGAGAAAGAGAGAGAGAAGAGAGAGAGAGAGAAAACGAGAGAAAGAGAGAGAGAGAAAGAGAGAGAGAGAGAAAGAGAGAGAGAAGAGAGAGAGAATTGATGAGAGTCTGTGGGTGGATACTAAGGGTGGGTCGTGGATTGGATGGATTGATAAACAGACAGATGGATGGATGTAGTGGGTAGGTGCCAAACGGGATGTGTGCTTGTGTATGCATGTGCATTGGAAGTTAAGGGTTTCTGAACCGGGAGTAGAAGGACGAGTGGCCATTGGATGTGGATGGATGGATTGTGGCAGACAATTAAAAGTGTGGCTGTGTGGCTGTGATTGAGTGGTGTGCGCCATAAGAGAGGCAAGGGGAAATTAGCACCGTACTGTAGGGTCCGGTTGCTGCTGTGTATGGGCTCCATGTGTGTACATCGCATGGAGAGAGAGCAGACAAAACAACGAAATATGAAATGTTCGTACTCGAACAGAGGTGGAGTGGCTGAGCAGGAGCTGGGAGGGGAGCCAGCTAAGCGGCTGCTGCAAGAGTGATTGCATCGACTGTTCTAGTGTGTGGTAACCCTCATTGAACGAGCCACGACCCACGGCTATGTGATAACCCTCATTGAACGAGCCACGACCCACGGCTAGGTTGCTTTGAACTTTCTGGACTCTTTAGATGTTTTTACGTCCCCATTTTCTTGTATCTCGCTGGTCACTCCCCGCCTCTTACCTGTAGTGGTGACCCTCCTCTGCCTGTGCTTGCCCCACTCATTCCGTCAGGGCTTGTGCTGTGGCTGGACCCACCACCTGCAGTCTGCCAGTGGTTGGCAAATGAGCATTGTGCGGCAACTCAGCAGATACTTGAAATGCTGTTCATATGCTAAGCTGGCGGTGCCACGATGGTGGCTGGCTGCCCTGGCCCTTGTTTTTTATAAAAAAGAATTTTAACAAAAATACAGGCAGAAGAGCACCACAACAAGATAGTTCTGCTCTCCTGCAGACAGAGGAGGGAAAAGAAGAGGCAATTGAACACCTGCACCCTAATGTTTTCATCATCAGTTTATAATCAGTAGAATAATGGGTAAACAATGTGGCCTGTCATAGCCTGTGTGCAGGTTCTTGATGGTACCTGGTATTCTCCAGTTCCATCCGCTGATTATGAGTCTGAGCACGTTGATGATGGCCAAGGTAAAGGGTGGAGACCCTTCTAAGTCATGGCTCTTAAAACACATCCTTTTAGAATCCGTGATGTGGAGGAGAAGGAGGAGAATAAAGCCACAGTCACGGAGGTAGTACAACACAGCTACTCTTTCAAGTTGCAGACAGCCTTTAACATTTCAAGGTGCATTAAGTCAGTGAGTAGCACAACAGCAATGAATCCATCATCTCCAGTGGCAGCTTATGACCACAAGAGCCTAGGAGGCCATAGTTTATTTCTCAGGTAAGAACGTCCAAAATGGACAAGTTCTTCAAAATGGAATGCAAAACGTTACAGTATCCTTCAACCTGTTTTCTGTGCAATTAAACTGTGCGTCAGGACAGGAAACGTCTGAGACCCCATTGGGCACAATGATGAAACAACATGCAAAAGACTGGGATGAACCCAATGCACCTCTACTGCATCCCCCTCGCCTCCAGTAGCCAACCACCATGCTGCCAACAACCTGGCATGTCACGCCAGACAATGTTGCTACTGTTGTGCCATTGCTCTAGTCACTGACTGCAGTGGCGCTGACTAACTCGTTACATTTTAGCTACTTTTGTTAGGTACTTGAGTCCTGCTCTTACTTTTCTATAACCACAATAATATGCAGAGGGCCATAATCCATTAGAACGCCGATTTCTACACATGCAATATATTTAAGTTCTTCCTGTAAAATCAGGTGGAACGTAGGTCATTGGAAATCTGCCATCTAAAGAGTATATTGCAGTGTCCTAGCAACGTACGTTTGAAGATTGCAATTATGTGAGTCAGCATTTGGTCTACTAATTTCAGTGCAGCCTGGATTCGTTCTTTTTCTTAGCTCCCAATAGCTCTTTAACTCATTTAGCAACTTTTACAAACCTTTCCAACGTTGCAGACAGTGGTGAAACTAAGATACTTCAGCATCTTATTGTGATCCTCTAGCACAGCTAGAGAGAAACTCCCACAATATTTGAGGACCATCTTTCTGGCTCAATGGGCATTCAGTCTGCCTGCACCTTTTCCACTCTTTTCTCCAATGGCCAGTAAGTCACCTACAATAGCTTAGGGCGGTGCCAGAGCATGGACCCCTCCATGGAATCAGCCACTGCTTTGTTATTGAGCTGCCTATGACGGGCGTTAGTCTGGCAATACAGGCAGCTTATACCAGAATGCCACAATATTTGGTCCTCTGTGAATGCCTAAATAGCAGCAAACAAACACATACACAGGGCTACCAACAACAAGCTGTGGTGTGGATGGCAGTGGTGGCAAAATGGCAAACTGGTGGATTGTGCCACAGCAGAGCATGCCAGAAGGACATAGATGCGTGGGCAGGCTGAGAGAGGTGAGGTGACCAAGAGTTGCTTTTTTGGGTGTGCCTGGGAATGTGAACAGGGAGGTGTGCCCTCACTGACATCTACAATGTTGAAGGGTGTGGTGGGAGATGGGTCACAAACGCTAGCCAGCATGCAGGGCTTGTCATGACATCCTTCCATTCTGGGAGGCTGTATGTCAGCAATTTCCCCCAAGGAAAACCTTTCCTTTGGTGCAATCCCCTTTACTGGTGTGCTGCATAGGTGACAATGCATGGCAGTGCCATCCTGCCTCCTTGCTGCCATCCCGTCTGGCAGCCTGAAACGGTCCCAGGACCAGGTGGTCACTGTCTGGGCCTGAGATGACACCTAACTAGCCTGTAACTTGACATGGGAAGTCTGTGCCTCCCTTCCCTGTCTTCAGGAGTGAGCAGAGGTGCAGATACCTCAGCCTATTTCCTCTTTCTCAGACATCTGCATGGTAGCACGTGTTCTCCTCCACTTAGAACTCTTCTATCTCCTCCTGCACCAGGGGCGTTGCTAGGGGGGGCTAAGAGGGCTATAGCCCCTGATCTTTTGGTTGTAGCCCCGGATAGAATCTCAGGAGCTAGAGCCAAAAGACTAGCTAGCCCCCAGTCCCAACAGTTCCGACATCAGCATAGCCCCAGGTCTTTTTCAGACCTAGCAATTCCACTGTCCTGCACCATGAAGAGTTCCCTCTCTTCAGCTTGATCCGGACAGGCCTATATCCGTGATGCACCCACCTTGTTTTGGCCTTTTCCAGGAAGGACGATAGTGCCTTCTCAACTGGAATGCCCCTCACCCTGCCTGCATCATGTCAAGTATTTCCATCCAATCAACTTTTAACATATCCAATGCCTCTGGCATAAGGACTTACAGGGAAAAGGTTAGGAATATATATTCTCACGCTACGCACTGGCTGTGAAAAGGAAGATTCGACTCCTTTCGTTTGTGCTGTAATCCGCAGCTACAATTTATTGATGATGTTCACAAAAATAAATTCATAAAATATATTGCTGTAGTGTATTCTTTTCAAACATTCAACAAAGTTCATTCCCACTCTTACTTTTGTGTCATTAAGGTACAGTAAGTCTTGTTGTTCACATTAATCTCTTTGCTGTATATCATTGAATTGACTTGCATTGGGTGAAATGGTCCCAGTATGCTGCGGGTATGTGATGCCTTCCCTTTGCTTGTCCCTTGATGGATTTCGTTCTGTCTATGTGCTTGCTAAGCACATATGTTTTCTATGCACTTATTTTGACACTTGTCCTTGTATCTATGTGCTTTCTTGTGCACTAATTTCACTTCTGGTGGGCTACGCCATTTATTTGCCCTTTTAATTGTGGTGCCCTTACTTGCCCGATACATGTTTCCCCGCCTGAGTATTGGCGATTCTTCAGGGGATAATATTTGGTATGATTTTCTTTAATTAGTCAGTTCATGGTAGTTCTGCAAGGAGAGAAAAAAGCTTTGTTAGCCTCTTTTTACTATTTTGCTTTCTTACTGCGGTGTGTGTTACATAAAGTCTGTTTGCTTACTCGTTAGGTCTGGTATATCCTCTGTGTCTGCTGTGGGTCTGTGGGCTTGTTTTCTCGATTGCCGACAGTGAATCTTAAGAAATGTTCTTGGATTGAACTCTGTGAAATTAATATAAAGGAGTGGAACGGAACGTTCATTTTGAATCAGGGACATGTTTCTTTAGCTATTTGGCGACCCTTAGTTTAACTACATGTTTATAGTCTATTTCCAAACCTTTGGCTGTGTTTCTAACGTATTTGGCACCCTTATTTGTTTTAAGAATTGTTCTATAGGTCCCAGAAGTTACCTGCCTATTTCTTATACTTCTGGGTTATACTAATCTGTGAGGTGAGGGAACATACCTTGTTCACGAATGCAGTTTGGATTATTCACTGGATTCCATCGCTCCTCTCTGTGCGGTATGATTGCCGTGCGTGTAGTAATGACGTACTTTGTCATCATAGTGCGTGTTGATGTCATGCGTTCAACACATGATTCTGTTTAACTTGTCGGCCATCTTGGATAGGGATATTTAGCATGTTGTAGTCACTGGTTTGTGCTTACATAAGCTTACATACATTTCTTGTCACTTTTGTGTTGTCTTATTTATAGGGTTGTTGTGAGATACTTCATATAAATATCTCATTAGTGGAAAAACGTTTACTTGGGGCTAATAGTGGAATACTTATTTATTGTAGGGCATAAATCGTCCCAAATTGTTTAGATTTGTTTTTTTCTCATCTTGTTGTTACGCTTACCTGATATCCCTGAGGGGCGTCTGGAAGGCTCTGAGATCTGGAACCCTGGATGCGTAGTTGTCCAATGCTGAATAATGAATCTGCAATTACAGAATGGAGGATTGGTGATAACTGTTTCTAATGGGTGAATCTCCCACCTCCCTCTGACCGATTCCCTTGCCACTGGGTTCTTTTCTCATCTTAGTTATTTGTAGGGTGAGCTATCCGTCCTGCGTTTCTTGTGCAGGGGCACTTGACGTTTGTTGGCGAGCTTCCCGCGTTGCTTCACTGGTGCAGTACATCTTCCTTGGGCCCAGGCCTGCTGTGACCGTGAATCTGCTGGTAGGCAGGTAGGTTTGTTAATTGTAAGTCTTTGTTCTGTTTATGGTGGGAATTCGTTAATGTCTTTATCTCCTTATTTTCAAGTGCGAAGGTCTTGATGCTGGCGTGCCGGATGAGGAGGCACGTTACTAGGTAAGAGAAAGCACGAAGGGCAGCGCCTTTATCATCTTTTAAAGCAAACCTGTGTTTTCTTCTTCATCTCCTCACAGGCCACTGTGGTGCTGTGAGTGGATGAGAGCGCGATGAAAAATAGGACCCCGGAATCCGTTAAGGTAACTACAGCGCTTTGCAGTTGTTTAATATTGAAAGCGAACCTGAATATGTCTCTTTTCCTTTGCAGATGTTGCTGTGGTGCTCCAGATGGAAGTGTGGTGTAGTGTGATGGAATTCAGGTAGGACTGATGGACTTCAATGTTTTGGAAGTGCACGTTCTAATATTGTTTTTCCCTTTCTCGTTATTGCAGGTCACAATGTTCGAACAGCAGCTGTGGAAGCGGTTCACCGGAAGTCCTTAAGCTAGTACTCACAGTTGAGTGATGTTTCTTCTTCTCTCTCTCGGTTTCCACAAATTGCATCCCAGTTGAGATGCTGACTGCTGGATGGTGTTTTCTCAGGTAAGACAGAATAATCTTGTTCTTGTTCGTGCAGGATTACAGGAAGATGCTGAAGACCCGGAGCTGGACACGGTGAGAGTCACACTGCTGGTTGCAGAATAACACGAAGCATGTTCTGCAGACAGGGTGTGGTTTATATAGTCCAGATAAAGTAGTACCAGGGAAAGTAGTTCCAGGCTTGCTACACCCAAAACACTAGACCGCATGGATTGGTTCTTAGAACTAGACTGTGTGGGTGCTTCCATGTTTGATTTAAAGGCCCATGTACATAAATGGGACCTACTTTGAACAGCCCTTCCTTCCTACATATGAGCCTTGTGCCAAAGGCGCCAGGACTGGCTCCCGGAGCCCTTTTGCAGTGGTTTTAAGGCCCTCAGGGGTCTGGTGGTAGCCTGCTTGTGGCACAACTTGTGCCCCCTCACAGTGGTCATGACACTTGTGTTGTATTGCTATTACTCATATGGGGCAACTACATACAACAGATTTTAAGAGGCTTTGCTATCTCAATAGTATTTTTTTACTCGCTTCCCCCCAGTATTGATTTCTTTTTGTGTTATATGCTTATGAAGTGTGTTGTAGTACCTGTCTATGGTGGGACATAATAAAGACATGGAAATAAGACAAGAATACAGAAATATCACAGAAAATGATGTAGCTCTTGATCAATATTCAAAACAGTGTAATTAGTATCCATCATACAAATCCAGTATGCTGCTCTGTGGCACAGTTTTTCTCCATGTACCCTTCCCTACTTGGGTCAATATGTTTTCAATCCCGTAGCACTTGATTCTCATTATGTCTGTTTCTTGATGGTGTTCCTGAAAATGCCCTGCCGAAAGTGATTTGGTGTCCGTATTTGCTATGGCTCTTAAATGTTCACCAATTCTTATTTTTAGCTTTCTGATAGTGCTGCCTATTTATTTCTTCTGACATATACACTCTATGCAGTATATAACATATGTACTGTTGCAGTTGATATGATGTTTAATGATGGACTGGGTTCCATTGACTTTCACAATCTTTTTTTGCCATTTTCCATGTGTGCACAGATTTGGCATTGGCCACATTTATAGTTTCCTTGTGATGGTTGTTTAAGGCATAACTGTTGTTATTGGATTGTTGTCTTCTTTGATTTTTGGTATGTGATGTTATCAAAGAAAGATGGACTAGTTAATTGTTTTAAGTTTTTGCATCTGCGAAAACATATGTTTGGTTGGTTGTCCAAGATGTGCATCATGTCTGGATCTGTTCTTAGGATGTTCCAGTTCCTCTCTAAGATCTTCTTAATTGTGTTATTGTTTTATTGTTGGTACTGTACGTTGTCATGAATCTTATTTTTGACATGTCTGTAGCTGTTTGTAGTTTTGGTTTGTTTTCAAGTAATTTGTCTCTTGTTTTTTTGTAGTCCTTTCTATTGTTTTTTTTAGATTGATTTTGCTGTATCCTCTGCGTTCAAATTTGCTCACAGCTATGCTGCTGTGTTTATTGTACTCCTCTTCAATTGTACAATTTCTTTTGGTCCGTAGAAGTTACCCGTATGGTATATTTTGTATAATATGTTGTGGGTGGTTACTGGAAGCATGTAGGATGCTGTTGACTGCCGTTGGTTTCACATACAGAGTTGTATGGATAATTTGGTCTTTTATATATAGATGGAGGTCCAAAATGTCTATGGCTTGTTGGCTGTATTGGATAGTTAGTCGTAGATTGTAGTCATTGATGTTTAGATACTCAAAATAATGTAGGAGTTGCTTTTCTATACCATTCCATATGATGATGATATCATCGATATACCTTCCCCAAAAGGCAATCCTATTCTGTTTGGTGAAGTCTGGATGTTTCCATGTATATTGTATTTCAAAATGTCCCATATATAGATTAGCGTATCCAGGTGCGAATTTGGCATCCATGGTGGTTCCTTCAATTTGTTTATAGAGTTCATCACTGAAACAGAAGATATTGTTTGTCAGAGTAAAGTGGAGCATTTCTAATATCATTAAATTCTGTTCTTGAAAGGAAATTGATCTGGTTTTTAGAAAGTGGTTTGTGGTGGATATTCCTTTTTCATGGATTATACTCGTATACAGTGCTCTTACGTCAATGTTACAAACCAGTATTCTGATTCCCAAAATATGTTTTCCAATTGTTGGATTGTATGGGTGATGTCCTTGATATATGATGTCAGTCCGGCTGACAAAGGTTTTAAAAAATTATCTATGTATTCTGAAATGTGTTCTGTTAATGAGACAATACTGTTAATGATCGGTCTACATTGTAGTAGGTCTGTAAAAGGTTTATGAATCTTTGTATTTTCAGTCGTTGGTTCCAGTTCCAAATCACTTGGTGAGTCAGTCTCTGATGAGGATGGGGTTTTGGTCTGTGAGGTCTTCTGAGAGGTTTACGAATCTGTATATTTCCACCCTTTGATGAAAATGATGAAGAGAGCCTCAAGGACTGGGAGGAATTACTAATTAACACATCAAGGGATATGTTACATGAACATATACAGAACGCCAAGAAACAACATGACCTAATCATCAAGGACATAACTACAAACAAAGAGGCTATAGAAAAATTCAATATTCCAGAAAAGACCTTTAAAAACTATGAATTCTAGATGAGATGATAGATAAACACGGAAGAAATCAAAATAAAAAAACAAAGACAACTTCTAAGAGATGAACTAGACTACAAGTTCAAAATATAATATACATTCAACAAACCATAGGGAAGAAAAACCACCTCATATCAAGAAAATCTCCACAAACCAAACCACAGACCAAAACCCCATCCTCATCAGAGACTGGCTCAACAAGTGATTTGGAACTGGAACCAACAACTGAAAGTACAACAGGAACACAAGAGTCAGACACATTACCTAGAGAACAGACATAATCATTTTGAGAAGAATTCAAACATTTCAAAAGAACCACGACACCCCCAAGGCAAACCACGGAATGGGGACATTCCATGTTTCAAGCCTCAAAAAGCCCAGGAGGGGCTACAGGGGGAAACCCAGCCAATGTAGAAGATCAAACAACCAAAAACAATGGCATAAGAACAAGATAAAAAAATCTCCAATTAGGGAAGAGAACTTAGTATTGAACCTGACCAAACAGGAGTTACCCCCAGATCTAACTACAGCATTGAACAAAGGTTTGACGTTCTGTCCGACAAACACCTATGACTACTTTGAAACACTCACTGACTTATATCGTTTCTGCAGAAAAATTAAACTCAAAAAATACTTTCTCAACAACATTATACGGAGAAGACACACTACTCAATAAATCAGCTCTGACCTATCAACAATGCATGTAGAGAATACCATCAGTTTACTTGATCTATCGGAAGAAAGAGAGCTACATACTATAGAAATGTTTGTAGAAGAACAAGACATCCCTTTGGGACTCTCGGAACCAACAAAATTGAAACCCAAATCACATTTTACCCCCACATTGGCCACAATGAACACATTTTTCAAGGCGGTCCAACAAGAACTACACCAACTCTACCTAAGGGACAAAAAAACAAGAATTAAAGAAAATTTAAGTCACAAGCAAAAACAAGCCATACAGAACCTCAAGGCAAATCAAGATATGACAGTGAAAATTGCCGACAAAGGGGGAAATACAGTCTTGCTCCAAACAGAAGATTGCATCAGCATAGCTAAGCATCAACTGAACAATAAAGATTGCTACCAACTTCTTACCACAAACCAAATAAAAAAACTACGGCAAGACTGGAAACTTATGAGTACCCATTGGAAAGATCAAAGTATGATCACAGAAGAAGAACATCTTTACATGAGAATAACTCACCCAATACCTCCAACTATATATTTTGTTCCAAAGATTCATAAACCTTTTACAGACCTACCACAATGTAGACCGACCATTAACAGTTTCGCTTAATTAAAAGAGCACATTTCAGAGTACATAGATCATTTTTTACAATCTTTGGCGCAGGACTGACATCTTATGCAATCCAACAATTGGAAAACATATTTTGGGAATCAGAATACTGGTTTGTAACACTGGACGTAACAGCACTGTATACCAGTATAATACATGAAAAAGGAATATCCACCACAAACCACTTTCTAAAAACAAGATCAATTTCCTTTCAAGAACAGAATTTAATGACATTAGAAATTCTACACTTTACTCTGACAAACAATATCATTTGTTTCAAACATCCAGACTTCACCAAACACAATAGGATTGTCTTTTGGGGTAGGTATATTGGTGATATCATCATCATATGGAATGGTACAGAAAAGCAACTCCTACACTATTTTGAGTCTCTAAACACCAATGACTACAATCTACGACTAACTATCCAATACAGCCAACAAGCCATAGACTTTTTGGACCTCCAGCTATATATACAAGACCAAACTATCCATACAACTCTGTATGTGAAACCAACGGCAGTCAACAGCATCCTACATGCTTCCAGTAACCACCCACAACACATTATACAAAATATACTATACAGGTAACTTCTACGGACCAAAAGAAATTGTACAATTGAAGAGGAATACAAAAAACACAGCAGCATAGCTGTGAGCAAATTTGAATGCAGAGGATACAACAAAATCAATCTAAAAAAAACAACAGAAAGGACTACAAAGAAAACAAGAGACAAATTACTTAAAAACAAACCAAAAGTACAAACAGCTACAGACAGGTCAAAAATAAGATTCATGACAATGTACAGTACCCACAATAACACAATTAAGAAGATCTTATAGAGGAACTGGAACATCCTAAGAATAGATCCAAACATGATGCACATCTTGGATAACCAACCAAACATATGTTTTTGCAGATACAAAAACTTAAAACAAATATTCAGTCCATCTTTCTTTGATAACATCACGTACCAAAAATCAAAGAAGACAACAATCCAAGAAAAACAGTTATGGCTTAAACAACCAACACAAGGAAACTATAAATGTGGCCAGTGCCAAATCTGTGCACACATGGAAGATGGCAAAAAAACGATTGTGAAAGCCAATGGAACCCAGTCCTTCATTAAACATCATATCAACTACAACAGTACATATGTTATATACTGCATAGAGTGTGTATGTCAGAAGAAATATATAGGCAGCAGTATCAGAAAGCTAAAAATAAGAATTGGTGAACATTTAAGAGCCATAGCAAATACGGACATCAAATCACATTTGGCAGGGCATTTCCAGTAACACCATCAAGAAATAGACATAATGAGAATCAAGTGCAACGGCATTCAACACATAGTGACCTCAAGAAGGGAAGGACACATGGAGAAAAACTGTGCCAGAGAGAAGCATACTGGATTTGTATGATGGATGCTAATTACACTGGTTTGAATATTGATCAGGAGCTACATCATTTTCTGTGATATTTCTGTATTTTTGTCTTATTTCCAGGTGTTTATTATGTCCCACCATAGACAGGTAGTACAACACACTTCATAAGCATATAACACAAAAAGAAATCAATACTGGGGGGGAAGCGAGTAAAAAACTACTATTGAGATAGCACAGCCTCCTGAAATATGTTGTATGTAGTTGCCCCATATGAGTAATAGCAATACAACACAAGATGAGAAAAAAGCAAATCTAAATGATTTCGGACAATTTATGCCCTACAATAAATAAGTATTCCACTATTAGCCCCAATTAAAAGTTTTTCCACAAATTAGGTATTTATAAGAAGTATCTTACAACAAATCTATAAATGAGACAACACAAAAGTGACAAGAAACTTATGTAAGCAAAAACCAGTGACTAAAACATGCTAAATATCCCTATCCAAGATGGCCAATAAGGTAAACAGAATCAGGTGTTGAGCGCATGACATCAACACGCACTATAAAAACAAAGTACATCATTACTACACGCACAGCAATCGTACCGCACAGAGTGGGGCCACGGAATCCAGCGGATAATCCAAACTGCATTCGGGAACAAGGTATGTACACTCACCTCACAGATTAGTATAACGCAGAAGTATAGGAAGTTTAGCAGGTAACTTGTGGGACCTATAGAACAATTCTTAAAACACACAAGGGTGCCGAATTCGTTAGAAACACAGCCAAAGGTTTGGAAATAGACTACAAACATGTAGTTAAATTAAGGGTCACCAAATAGCTAAAGAAACATCTATCTGATTCAAAATGCACGTTCCATTCCACTCCTTTATATTATTTTCACAGAGTTCAATCAAAGAAGTTTTCTTAAGACTCACTGTTGGCAATTGGGATGACAAGCCCACAGACCCACAGCAGACACAGAGGATATATCAGACCTAACAAGTAAGCAAACAGATTTTATGTGATGCACATCGCATTAAGAAAGCAAAATAAAAAAAAGAGGCTAACAAAGCTTTTTTCTCTCCTTGCAGAACTAGCATGAACTGACTTATCAAAGTGAAACATACAAAATATTATGCCCTGAAGAACCGCCAATACTCAGGTGGGGAAACACGTGTCAGGCAAGGAAGGGCGCCACCATTAGAAGGGCAAATAAATGGCGTAGCCCACCAGGAGTGAAATTGGTGCACACGCAAGCACAGAGATACATGGACAAGTGGCAAAATAAATGCATAGAAAACATATGTACATAGCAAGCACATAGACAGAAACAAATAAATCAAGGGGCAAGCAAAGTAAAGGCAGCAAATACCTGCATCATACTGGGACCATTTCACCCAATGCAATTCAATTCAATGATATACAGCAAAGAGATTAATGTGAACAACAAGACTTACTGTACCTTAATGACACAAAATGACGAGTGGGAGTGGACTTTGTTGAATGTATGAAAAGAATACACTACAACAATATATTTTCTGAAGTTTATTTTTGTGAACATCATCAACACATTGTAGCTGCAGATTACAGCACAAACCAAAGGCACTGAATCCTCCTTTTCACAGCCAGTGCATAGCACGAGAATATATGGTTCTAACCTTTTCCCTGTAAGTACTTTAACATTTTTCCTGTACAGCCTCAGGATTGGAGTCACATCCGCAGCAAGCACTATCTACAATCGATTCAAAGCACAATATTACTAAAATAATACCATAGAGTAGTCCCATATCCTGCTAGGCTGAACTTTTGGACTTTTTTCAGCTCTGGCATAAGGACACCTGACACACGCATTGCTGCCTCACCTCCTCCTCCACCATCTCCTCCTGTGACAGTGCCACCACCTCCTCAATCAACCCCATGTCACTGGCAAACCCCCCATCAGCCCTGCTTCATCTGCTCTTCCTGAGGAACTGTATAATGGCTCTTGCTCATCAAGCAACAACTGCTCTGGCTGGGGCTGATTGGCAACTACAGGTCTGACACCTGCAATAGGCATTTCATTCTCCTTTAAGAGATCCACCTCACAATCAATATCCTAATACCAGGAGAAGTCACCCTCCTCGTCCACCTCCAAATCCCTGCCCAAAATGATCTTTTCAAATTACTTCTTCTGAGGAAGGACTAACACAAAATAGCAATAAAGTGGGATGTGGATATAAATGGCGGGAGTGATAGGACACCTACAAGAAGACACTCCCAAGAGGAGATTTCACCAAGACAGATGATGATTCTCCAAAATACCATCAGATCATCACTGAAAATTGCCTTTGCCCCATTCATCAAATTATACATAACACTAAATGATACCTCGAGAGATCAAGCTATTGACTGGCGACGGTTCTTTACAAACTAATTTTCTTGGAAACTTTCTCAAGCATGATACCGACAAGACTGGATATAGAAGCAGAACAATCAGCGCAATGGTGTGGGATGTATTTACCCATGCATCCGAGCCCTACCTCAAAACTGTGCAGTACTGACATGGAAAACATCATGATGGCCAGAGCTTCCCAGAAGATGCACAGGGAAATGCATGAAGAATAGGCTGCCACTCATTTTTGCCGATGTTATGGGCACAGAAGGACACTGCCTAAAACCACCATTGGACTACCCACACAGTAGTCTGAAACCATTGGGAATGGCAATGCTGATTGCCAAAAGCAAACCCATAACTGTTGGGAATTCATTTTCTTAAATCCCAAAAAGGGGTGCAGTACCAGTACTCACCACTATCCAAAAGCCGGCGTTTTAAAACAACACCAGATTTTACTTTTTTGTAGAAAACTGAATAAATGAACCCAAAGCAAGCCAAAGAAAGACTTACTGAGAGGTGGATCCAATGTAAAGTTATATTCTGAAGTGACTTGAAGGTTTATAACAAGACTGGCTGAGCTGTGGATTTCAGCAGTTTAAGTAATTTGGACTGAAAGACACTACAAATCTAAATGTTTAAATTGACTGAGTGACCTACTTTGGAGTGTCACATAGGTTTCAATTTTTTAAATGTCATAGTTTTAAACTTAGAATCAGCATCCTAGCTGCATATGTAAAAAAATGTCTTGACTTAAACTGGGGAACAGAAATGACATGTAGCTAAAAACTGGCTTAAAGAGATTCCAATTTTGCCTGGCAACTACCCCCCATCAGGAGTGAAACTTGAGTCACAGCTGTGTTCCCAGGCCTATCTGCCTTTTGCTGGCCACACTAAGGATATGCCATCTCTCTGATAATTGAATTAAGGGGAGCCCCCACAGAATACAAGAGCTCTGAACAAAGCCCTGTCCTGACCCAGGCAGATGGTTTATTGCAGATGTCGTAAATGTAGCTTCCTCCTGGAAGTAAAGGGGAGGAGCACTGCCTGTGAGAGCAAGCTGGCTTGGCAGAACTGGAAAAACCAGAAATTCAACCTTGTGCTGGGGGGAAACCACACCCCTTTGGGGCCAGAACATAACTCTAAAAAGATGAATAACTCATACTACGGACTTGTGAAAATTATTTAAATGACACCATAATTCTTGTGATTTTTCTGCCCTCATTTTAAGACGTGCTAGGACCCGGTGGTATGTTCAGGGGGGTTTTAGCGGAAAAGAGGATATTACTCAAAATGTGTGCATGTGAAAAATCTGACACTTCATCAACTAATGTCCATACTCCTTGCGCATATGTGTGTAAATTTGGGTTAATGTCCGAAATTGCAAAATCAGAGAAAAAGTGAAATATGTGCCATTTCTGAATGCAAGCCCCCAGGAAGAGCAGAGTTTGAACAGGGGATACCTCCTGTGATATGTGAGGGGTGCATATGATTTTAAAACAATATGTACCTCTGCAAATATGTATTTGGTTCAAATATAGATTATGTGCAATTTGACAGGGGAGTGTCCTCTCTGCAAGCCATAAAATGACATCGCTCTGACTCACAGTTCCTTCCCCAATCATGGGAGAGGGGAGAATTGGGCCAATGACAAGTGGAGAGGGGTAGAGCCTAGTGATGCTGCACACACACCCATTTTCAAAAAACAGATAAAAGCAGACAGACAGGACAGATAGGGGCCTTCAAATCCATTTGCTGCGGGACACGCTGCCGGGAAAATCCATACTTTACCTCCATCAACCTTCAGAGACCCAGACCAGACCAGCAGAGTAGAGCTGACCTGTTAGCAGAACCAGAGAGAGCTAACCCAGATCACTGTGAAGTGCAGAGACCAGAGTCCAGTCTAAAACCTGACCAGATCCGTGGCGAGGCCCATTTCACTCAAGAATATAGTGTGAGTACCTAGAAAACTGTGCAGAACCAATCTCTTAGTTAAAATAATATAATTCAATCTATTTTAATCTAAGTAGAACTGCCTCCTAACTGTCACCTGTCATTTGTAAAGCTGTCACTTGTCATTTTCTAGTTGCAAGCTGCACTTGTCTTTTTGAACTTTAAAATTTCAATCTGAAAAACGACCTTTATTTAATCGCTCATATCTCCGTGACCGCTTGTGCTAGAGACTTGCAGTAACTTTCCTCAGAAAGCTTAGAATCGTGGCTTTCCTACGAACCTAGAACCCCCTATAGTTTTGCCTTAATCGTGAAAAACGCACTCGCGAATTTTGCTGCGATTTGCAAATTTCTCCACGTGTGAAAACAGAAGCTTCTTGCTTTCATTTGCCAAAAATTTGTTTAACCTACCAATTACTCCTAGATCCATGCTAAAGTGAGCCTGGACTAATATTAACTTGATTTCACTCACCCTGAACCTCCTAGAGGGAATTAAAAGCATTTTAGTCTATTTTTTTTCTACATTGCCAGCACATTTAAAAGCATTTGGGCCTGTGTTTTCAACGTCTGTAGTCTAAGTTGCTGGGTGAACTGAATCACATTTGATTGCATTTCTGAGAACTGTGTGCCTTCCTTCCATTTCCTTGCATAGCATAAAAGGGGGGGGGGTGAATTGTCCAAGAAAGTGATTACATTGTCTTTTGCTGAAATCCTATCAAGTTATTTTCTGTACTGCATTTCATTCCACATTGCATCCATTTGAAACCATAAAAGTATTGTTGCTATCTTATCCATTTCATGTCAACTCCTTAGTGATTATCAAGAAGTGTGCTAGTGCCAGATTCTCCGTTGTTAATCTTTATCATATCAGATTAAGTGTGCTATTCAATTATTAATTTATTCTAAAGTGTGATATATATACCTATTGTTGAAACTATCAATTAAACCTTTTAACTTGCAAAACAGAACTACTTCTTGGCTCAGTGGGGTCAGGAGGATTCCAAGAGAGGGGTGTTATATAGGGGTAGTCATCCAGAACGCATGAACTGGACATAAAGATATATCAATAAGGGTTTTCATTCAGTATTCTAGACTAGGCGTTGACTTGGCTGTAGTGCTGAATTGAATCCTCTTACAAATTGGGGGCTCGTGCCGGACGTTTGGGTTAGATCTACCATTTGTGCAGATTAATACAGCGTGCCAGCTGACCAGATACACATATCCGGTCGGATCACCACGCTGTGTTACGCTGTAAAGCACTCCTCATAGGAACGCTCTTAGGAAAAGGTCTGTTTTGCAAAAATAAAATACAAACTTCTGTAAGTCAGGACAGAGACCAATCTCTAGAATGACAACCTTAGTAGACATGAAAATAGCCAGAGAGCACCTCTTACATAAACTATTTGTGAGAGGTGAATGGACTGAACAGGGCCAGGATGCCTGGTTGCAGGCCATCACGCGAAACAGGGTCAGACCTATGGAGAGATCAGGGTCCCCTACATGTGGCCCTGAGTGAACTATACATGGCTCCTAAAGCTAAGGATGAACAAGACAAGATGGTTAGGATAGCGGCATACCTGTACCTATATATGGGAGACATGCAGGATAAATGTACTGAAAGCCAAGATCTGTCGAATAAGCGACAGATGGCGTTAGAGAAGGCCCGATCTGATCTGGCCTCTTCTGAGCAGAGGCTGCAGAGGAGCCAGGAGTCAGAAAATGATAGTAGGCAATATATCATTAAAATAAAAGAGGATATGGGCATCCTACAACAGGAAAAGACAGACCAGGATACCAGATTTCTGGCCCTGCAGAAGGAGCACCAAGACAGTTTGGATTCCTTACTGCAGAACCAGAAAAAGTTGGAGCAACAGATCAATTTCAACAGGGCATGCGCGGAGCAGGTAGTCACCCTGCAAAGCCAGCTAGATAGAGAGAAAGAGGAGAGCAATAAACTGATTCTGAAAGACCTGGATACCCAGGCAGAGTTTGATGAGGAGCGCCAAAAAGCTGGTGCCTTTCAACGACAGAGGGACGACCTGGCAGCACAGATGCAGGCTCTCAGTCAGGAAAGAGACACTTTAGGCCAGGAAGTCTGCCACTTAAAAAAGGAAATTGAAGAAAATCACCTGGCCCTCCAGGGGCTGGGTGACCTCCAAAAAGAAAACCAGAACTTGGTAGAGCACACCAGAAGGGTGGAAGATGCTCTGGCAAGAAAGGAGCAGGCCAGTAGGGATGGGACTCAGGAGGTAAACCTCCTGCAGCAAAGACTGGCCCAGTTCTCCAGGACCAACCAGGAAGCACAGAGGGAAAATGAGGCCCTCTGTCAACACAATGATAGGCTCCAACAACAGGTAGCGATGCAGGAGAGACTGATAGAGTCTAGTAAGGCCTTGACTGAGGAACACAAATGCAGGCTCTTGCATCGCAACAGGGAGCAGGGGCGGATAGAGATGAGGTCCGCTGGGAAAGAGAGACTCCTGACCATAACCTCAGGAGCCCTAACACCAGGGGCCTTCATCTCTCCCAGTCCCTGGACTCTACCACCCCCAAGTCTCCTGGCGCACATGAGCACAGGGCCACAGGGATGGCAGATTACTATCCAGCTAAAAGTATGGGGCTCATAGGCCAGTACCACTCAGGAATGGAGGGGTGGGCATCCGGGTATGGGCACCCAAGTACAGTACAGTTCAGTGGGGAACCCCAGGAGAGTAGGCCCCTTAAGGGCATCCTGAAAACCTCTGCCTAGTTAGGTCAGTGGGGGGGTACCCAGCAAATCCTGGCAGCAAGGAGGGATCTGAGGACTCCTCTGAGCACCACAGGAAACAGGAGACCAGGTCCCCACATTCTGCCAGCCATTCCCAGGCTCGCAGAATCCGGGAAAACCTGGAAGAACAGACAGGAACCTCTGGGAGCAGTGCCTCTGAGTCAGAGGATGAATGGACAAGGGTTACCCGAACCAAAAAGGCCAATAAGGCAAAAAGGGCCTTGCTTAAGGACCCCTTAAAGCAGATTAAGGCGATCAGGAGCATCATCACGCCTTACCATAAGAACGCTAAGTATTCTGTTTGGGAGCACTTAGAGTTGTTTGAGCAAATGATGGAGACTTTCCATTTGAAGGACAGCCAAAGCTGTATTCAATATGTAAAGTGGACCTTCTCCCCGGAATACTCCAGTTTCTTTGCGGGGCTGGAGGACCAAAATCATTTAAGATGGTCCACCTATAAGGCGGCCATCTTGAAACATTTTTCCATTCATAGAAATCCTCAAGAGGCTTGCAAGGCAGCCTACAATTTGCAATGTGGGGAGGATCAGGCCCCACAAGAATTTGTGCAAGAACTGAAACGTGCTTTTGCGCAGACCACCAGAAGGGTGCGCACAGACAGTAGAGAATTCATTAATACATTTTTTCATGCCTTGCCCAAATACATAATGACCCAGCTCGTGAGGGATTTTCACGAGAAAAGATCTTTAGACTGGGTCATTGAACAGGCTACCCGGATCTATGAGGTGCAGAAACCGGTAGATAGCAAAAATAATGCCCAGAAAAACCCCAAAGCCAACAGCACCCCTGCTGCTGCCAAGGTGGCAGAGGTAAAGGTCACCCCCGTTTTAGAGTTGGAGATGGGGGGGCCTAAAAACCTACCTGCACCTAATAATGCTAGGCCCAGAAGGTCCTCGGGCCAGTCACAGACAGGGAGCCAGGGAGGCAGCCCCACAAATGGGGTCCCTCGCTCTCCTGATTATGTAAGCCCCCGTTACAAGGGAAACAGACCCATCCTGGGTTATGTGTGGACTCCTCCAGCCCAAGGGGGGGATCCAGCCAAGCACCTAAGCCAGGGAACTTCCCTCCCAACTTCCCACAGGAGGGCAGAAATTCTCCAAACCCTGGGCAGAACTTTTTCCCCAGGTATCCACCCAATTTCAAGCCCCAAAATCCTCCACCCTTCTTTCCCCAATTCCCTGAGCCCAGACAACCTAATCCGGGAGAGGGGAGGCCAAGGGTGGAGGGGTACCCAAATCTTCCCAACCAGGGGTACTACCAAAGAAGGGATAGCTACCCTTCCCGGGATCAGCCCAGGGGAGAAAACAGGGCCCCGTATCAGCCTGAGCGGGTTTCCCAGTTAGAGCGCCAGGTTCAAAACATGGCGCGGGATCTGGGTCACATACTGAGGGCGCAGCAGAACCCTCAGAACGGCATGCCGGCGCAGAACGCACCCAACTCTGGACCTGGTGCCCCAGAACAATGATGGGGGCAGCACCCCGATAACACACCGGTTCCCAGGGAGGAGGCACAAGGGGAAGGGGGGTGTAAAGCCTTGGAGGAAGCTTCCTTCCTCACTTGTAAACAGCCCCTGGAAACCCAGGAACCGGAAACAAAATCTCCTGCCCCTGAAAGTCTGCCTCCTAAGGAGCAGAGGGGGGGTAGGAGAAACAAAAGACCCAAACAGACTCAGTTTGAGGAGGAGGTACAGATCTTCCAATTTGAGGGAGAGGGATACTCAGAGGATCCTGGGAAAAGGATCTTCTCCTTCAGAGAGGGGGGAACTCCTCCCAAAGAAAAATGGGTCCCTAGGGATGCAAATCCAGACTGGGGAGATGTGGAGACTGAGCTACCGCCGCCCACCATCTCATCCCAGAACCAACAGCAAGAAAATCCCCTGGTTCAAACCCATCCTGGTGACTGCCTCCAAAAAGGGGGGGGCGGCCCGGAACCGGAGCCAGGGGAGCCCACAATGGCTCTGATCTCCAGTTGCCAACTTTTTCTTTCAGATTCCCAAGGCTCTCCACAGAATTCTGCCCAAATCTCTTCGCTAGCGATGTCCAAAACCAGAAAGTTAGCCCACCAGTTGTCCAAAAATGTGCATTATCTGTGCCCCCTTGAGGAGAAGGAGGGAAGATACTATGCCCCGGTACAAGTACAGGGGCAGGGGACAATTTTGGCACTGGTGGACACTGGATCTCAAGCTACCCTTCTGTCCAGAAGGGCCTTTGACGAACTGAATGCAGGAAGGGGAGAGAATTACCAAATTCCTCTCACCTCTCTTCCTGGACAACTCCAGAACTTTGACGGGGAGGAAATTCCCGTCGAGGGGACAGCAGACTTGGACATTAAGATCGGGCGACACAAGGTGAAACACCCGGTCATAGTTGTGACTCCGGAGGGCACCCCTTGTTTACTGGGGAATGACCTCCTGAGAAGGTTGTCACCCCTAATAGATTGTGTAAACAAGGTCCTCTGGACCCAGACTAGCCGACCAATAAAATTAAAACAGAGTGTCAACCATGTTAGTTTAAACGGCACCTGCCACATGGTTGAACAAAAATCTGACCAAGTAGAATTTCACTTCCAGAATAGCCAAATTCCAGACGTGACAGTAATAGCAGTAGGACAACAGACTGGTGATGGAGGGTCCTCTCTATTTCTGAAAATCAACCTTCCTTCCAGTCTAAAGTGGTACTCCACGCTGGAAGGAAACACCCTGAAATTCTATACTAATCCACAATCAGATATTACCACTCCTATAGTCCAGAAAGATGTGAAATCAGCTCAGAGCCTGGCTGATATTCAGCAAATTGGAGAGCAGTTGTTCATCCCTGTCCAGTTAAATGATGGGAAGGACTCTGTTCTCGCTCGAGTGTGTGTGAACAACGGTAAGAGCTTCATCAGCGAAGCCATGTTCCGCCAACTCCCAAAAGATCCATACATTCCCACATTCAAACTGATAGACAAATGGGAAATGGACCTGGAAGCACCTAATTCCAAACATCTCCTGCCAAGCAGGTGTATGCTCAAAATCTCCATTGGCAACAAGAGCATAGTCCATAATTGTTGGGTCGTGCGAGACGTCACTGCCGCCTTTTACTTAGGCAGTGACATTCTCAATCGCTTTGCCATTAGTTTGGACCTAATAAACTTCAAAGCTTGGTCCCGATTAGCGGATAATCCCATGGGCTTTGATGATCCAGAAAAAGCATTTAGGTCAGCTCAATTGCTACCTTATGCGGTTGAAATTCAGGTTAAAGAGGAAGTCGCCATCCCAGAAAGGACCCGACAATTCTCCCTGGAAGTGAAAGCTAAAAGAGGACAACATTTGAAAAACCCTGATGCTTATATACATCTAAACGCTTCTCTCCAACAGCAAGGGTTGGGGGTAAACCCAACTCCATTAGTCAACATAGAACATGACACCATTCCAATAGAGGTGGATAACAGCGACTTAAAGAGTATTACTCTAGCCGCAGGCACCATTATTGGAATGGCGGTTGATGACCGACATTTTTCCATAGACTTAGGTAATGAACTGTTAGGGCCAATCCCCAAGGACTGCTTTGACAGTGACAGTGATGACAATACAACACCAGACAGGATTTTTACCCGGCATGGGGGGAACTTCCTGGTGTACACTTCTTGCCCTTATGGTAAGGAAGATGTGACTTGTGACTTCAGGAGGGATGAGGTGATTTTCCAGGTCCATGAGGGCTGCCTTTCCCACCTGAAGCCTCCAGTCCAAATCAGCACTCTGACCAGGGACTTCTCCACCCAGCTGGAGGAGGCCGCTGAAATAGCCAAACCAGAAGTCTTTCCAGGCTTCAGGCAGATGGAGGAAGAGAGTGTCAACCTAGCTGATGCCTGTGTGACTCTGGAACAAAAGCAAAAGTTGAAACAAGTTTTCTTGGATTTCCAAGATCTCTTTGCGGTAGACTCATATGACTGTGGTCGCACTGACATCCACACAACAACAATCCCCACGGACCCTGGCATGACTCCAGTGTTTGTGAAGCAATATCGCTTGCCTCTCGCATCAATGGAGTCCCTTACTGAAATAATTAAGAACCTTGAGTCCCGGGGAATAATCCGTCCCGTCCACAGCACCTTCAATAATCCGGTGCTGGGAATATTAAAGCCAAACGGCCAGTGGAGACTCTGCGCTGACCTTAGGGAGCTCAACAAACGGGTCCATACTTCCCGATGGCCTCTGCCCTACATTGACCAAGGGCTGGCCCAGATCCAGGGGTCACAGGTATTCACTGCAATAGACCTGACCAATGGATACTGGACCGTGCCTGTCAGCAGGGAGGACCAATACAAGCTGGCTTTTACCTTTGGGGGCCAGCAGTATACATGGACCCGGACTCCCTTCGGATACCTCAACTCCGGCAATGAGTTCAACATTTTCCTACACAAGGCCTTGCCCGATCTGGGTGCGAGGGGTAACCTGGCTTATGTAGATGATGTCCTCATCAAAAGCTCAACTGTGGAGGAACACATAGCGGAGATCTGTTATGTTCTGACACAGTTGAGGGCCGCCGGAGCAAAACTTTCCTTTCAGAAAGCACAGTGGTGTAGAACCCGTGTTAATTTCTTGGGGCATGAGATTACTCCTCAGGGTCTCTGTCCCCAGGAAAAGAAAGTGGAAGCACTTCAGAAACTGAAAGACCCCACAACTCTGCGAGAACTAAGGAGCCTCCTTGGACTGACGAATTACAGCAGAAAGTTCATTGAGGGCTACGCAGAGATCACCAGACCCCTGATTCATCTCCTGAAGGGGGGGGTCAAGTGGGAATGGGGTCCAGAACGATCCGAGGCAGTAAGACAACTCAAAAGAAGCCTCTCACAAGCGCCTTGCCTAGCTTACCCTGTCAGAAACAAGGAGTTCTTCCTGGAGACAGGGTTCTCTAATACGTGCTTGACGGCAGTATTATACCAAAAGCATGACAAGGTCAATAAAGTAATCTCCTATGCGAGCAAAACTTTATCCTCTGTGGAGGAAAAATTCAACGATTGTGAGAAGTCACTCCTGGCAACGGTGTGGGCATTGAAGAATTACCGCCCGTTTATCCAGGGGGAACACATCATAGTGGAGACTCCACACCAGCCTCTGCAATATCTCCAAAGTGATAGAATCCGGGCCGGAAATGTGAGTAATTCCCGAATTACTTCCTGGATTCTGTCAATGCAAGGCTTTCCTGTGGAGGTCAGATATGGCCAAAACAAGAAGAGTCCCCTCGCGCAAGGTCTGGCTGACTTGCATGATTGTGCCAGAGAAAACTGTCTCGAGGACGAAAGTCTAAAAATCAAGGACAACACGGAGGCATACCTTAATTCCCCACACAAAGTCTTTGAAGAGGACAAGTGTGAGGGAATGCCCACTGTCTATGTGGATGGATGCTCTTACCATGTTGACAACAACGGGGAGAAAGAACTGGTGGCTGGCGTAGGGAATGCATGGGTGAAGGAGTTCCCAGAACCCTCCGCTGGATACAAAATTGGTCCCCGAAGTAGTCAGGTGGCAGAATTGATGGCTGTGCATCAGGCCATCCTCACTGCTGTCCAGCATCAACTCCACGAACTGGTCAGAATCACAGATTCGGATTATGTACGGAACGGGTTCGTGGAGCACCTAGTTAATTGGAAAACCAGAGGCATGTTATGTGCTAACAACAAACCCTTGAAACATGGGAAGTTGATCCAAAACGTTGATGATCTGGTCACCTCGAATGAGATGACCATCTATTGGAAAAAGATCAAGGGTCATTCCAAAGTAGAGGGACCAGACAAAACTGGAAATGACTTAGCTGATCAGCTGGCCAAAACCGGGGCCATCCAAGGGGATCTAATTGAGATTGAGTCCCTGTTGGGGGAAATCCAGGTCACTGCTATCACTAGGTCCCAGACAAATGCTCACAACGACCTTTCAATTGCACAATGGAGCAAGGAGACCCCTGATGCTGATTTGATTACAGCTCAGAAGGGGGATCCAATAATTGGTAAGTTTTACCAACACCTTGAGGACCCTGAGAACTTTCCCCTGACGGATACCGATTACATTGGGAAAGAGGACCTAAGAGTGTTGATGAAATGTCCAAAAATGTTCCGAATCCAAGACGGTTTGCTGGTAAGGAAATCCAAAGCTGGCCACGATCAGTGGGTGGTTCCTACCTCATTCCGAAGCCTGATGTAAAGTCACGCCCATGATGCGGCCACCGCCGGTCATAGGGGGTTTCACACAACATTGGAAATCTTAAGAGAGGTTGCCTACTGGCCACACATGGGGCAGGACCTTGACCAATACTTGAAGGGGTGTCTTGTGTGTGCACAATTTCAGCCATCATCCCTCACGCACCGTGCGCCTCTCCAAAAGAGGGGGATGACACTGCCATGGTCAGATTTACAAATCGACTTTGTAGGCCCTGTGATTCGCTCTGCTAGGGGGAATAAGTACATGTTGACTGTGACATGCTTGTTTACCAAGTGGGTGGAATGTCTCCCAGCCCCAAATTGCAAGGCAGAAACTGCAGCTGCCCTGATGATTAACCACATTTTTTCCCGTTTGGTCTACCTCAAAGGATTGAGTCAGACAGAGGTAGCCACTTCACCAGTGAAGTAATGACAAAGATGTGGGAGATACTGGGGGTCAAAAGGAAGTTGCATATTGCTTACAGGCCAGCTTCTTCTGGAGCAGTGGAACGCTACAACCGGACAATTGTGAGCATCTTAAAAAAGTTTGTGGCAGATTCTGGGCCAAGTTGGGATATCCGATTACCTCTGGTCCTAATGGCCATCAGATCTACCCCTTCATCTGCAACCAAAATGTCACCATTTGAGTTGATGACTGGGCGCAAGATGGTGCTTCCGCAGCATTTGCTCTACAGGACCCAAGAGCAGACACTGATAAATGCCTCCACAACTCACGAGTACGTGGAGAATTTAAGGAAACACCTTCAACATGCTTTTGCTTATGCTCAGCGGAATCTAGAAAGATCAGCTGATAGCATGAAGACCCACTATGACCTGAAGACTTCCAGGAAGGAATATCAGGTGGGGGACCGGGTCTATCTATACAACTTCCAAAGGAACCAGGCCAAGCAGCGCAAATTTTTGCCTACGTGGAAGGGACCCTTTGGGATCATCAACAAGATCTCCCCTGTGGCCTACAAGATCTGCATCCCCAAAGGCGGTTTGGCAGAGGGGGAAGACAAGTGGGTCCACATAAACCAGTTGAAATGTTGCCATCCCAGGCACACTCTGCAACAACTGGAGGAATCCTCTGGAATCCTAGCGGGTACTGTCTCAGACTAATTCAGTTCCAACCATAAAACATACCACATCTAGTCTCTAAAATATTGTGATTTGCATGAAACTGTCTCTTAGTTATACTGTTTTTTTTTCAAAATAAGAATGTAATGTTTCGTTATGATGAAATTTATATGCCACCCCACTATATCAATGGTGGGGAAGAAATGTCCATGAATAGGTATTGCCGCTCTTCCTTTGTCGTCCTAGGAGAAAGAAAACCTTGAGACGGGCCAAGGAGGACGATCCGGAGACCGGGAGCAGAGACGCAACGGGCCCGGGGTACCGCCCAATCTTCCCATCAGGACCGGCGAGGAGAACCGATCGATCCGACCGGATGGAGGAAAAGATGCTAGACTGTGCCATCTATTGGAAGAAGATGAGGAAACATCCCAGGTCTTGCGAGTCCCATCAGTGAAACCGAATGGCCATCGCAAGAGGGGGGCTTGTGGGATGTATTTACCCATGCATCCGAGCCCTACCTCAAAACTGTGCAGTACTGACATGGAAAACATCATGATGGCCAGAGCTTCCCAGAAGATGCACAGGGAAATGCATGAAGAATAGGCTGCCACTCATTTTTGCCGATGTTATGGGCACAGAAGGACACTGCCTAAAACCACCATTGGACTACCCACACAGTAGTCTGAAACCATTGGGAATGGCAATGCTGATTGCCAAAAGCAAACCCATAACTGTTGGGAATTCATTTTCTTAAATCCCAAAAAGGGGTGCAGTACCAGTACTCACCACTATCCAAAAGCCGGCGTTTTAAAACAACACCAGATTTTACTTTTTTGTAGAAAACTGAATAAATGAACCCAAAGCAAGCCAAAGAAAGACTTACTGAGATGTGGATCCAATGTAAAGTTATATTCTGAAGTGACTTGAAGGTTTATAACAAGACTGGCTGAGCTGTGGATTTCAGCAGTTTAAGTAATTTGGACTGAAAGACACTACAAATCTAAATGTTTAAATTGACTGAGTGACCTACTTTTGAGTGTCACATAGGTTTCAATTGTTTAAATGTCATAGTTTTAAACTTAGAATCAGCATCCTAGCTGCATATGTAAAAAAATGTCTTGACTTAAACTGGGGAACAGAAATGACATGTAGCTAAAAACTGGCTTAAAGAGATTCCAATTTTGCCTGGCAACTACCCCCCATCAGGAGTGAAACTTGAGTCACAGCTGTGTTCCCAGGCCTATCTGCCTTTTGCTGGCCACACTAAGGATATGTCATCTCTCTGATAATTGAATTAAGGGGAGCCCCCACAGAATACAAGAGCTCTGAACAAAGCCCTGTCCTGACCCAGGCAGATGGTTTATTGCAGATGTCGTAAATGTAGCTTCCTCCTGGAAGTAAAGGGGAGGAGCACTGCCTGTGAGAGCAAGCTGGCTTGGCAGAACTGGAAAAACCAGAAATTCAACCTTGTGCTGGGGGGAAACCACACCCCTTTGGGGCCAGAACATAACTCTAAAAAGATGAATAACTCATAGTACGGACTTGTGAAAATTATTTAAATGACACCATAATTCTTGTGATTTTTCTGCCCTCATTTTAAGACGTGCTAGGACCCGGTGGTATGTTCAGGGGGGTTTTAGCGGAAAAGAGGATATTACTCAAAATGTGTGCATGTGAAAAATCTGACACTTCATCAACTAATGTCCATACTCCTTGCGCACATGTGTGTAAATTTGGGTTAATGTCCGAAATTGCAAAATCAGAGAAAAAGTGAAATATGTGCCATTTCTAAATGCAAGCCCCCAGGAAGAGCAGAGTTTGAACAGGGGATACCTCATGTGATATGTGAGGGGTGCATATGATTTTAAAACAATATGTACCTCTGCAAATATGTATTTGGTTCAAATATAGATTATGTGCAATTTGACAGGGGAGTGTCCTCTCTGCAAGCCATAAAATGACATCGCTCTGACTCACAGTTCCTTCCCCAATCATGGGAGAGGGGAGAATTGGGCCAATGACAAGTGGAGAGGGGTAGAGCCTAGTGATGCTGCACACACACCCATTTTCAAAAAAACAGATAAAAGCAGACAGACAGGACAGATAGGGGCCTTCAAATCCATTTGCTGCGGGACGCTCTGCCGGGAAAATCCATACTTTACCTCCATCAACCTTCAGAGACCCAGACCAGACCAGCAGAGTAGAGCTGACCTGTTAGCAGAACCAGAGAGAGCTAACCCAGATCACTGTGAAGTGCAGAGACCAGAGTCCAGTCTAAAACCTGACCAGATCCGTGGCGAGGCCCATTTCACTCAAGAATATAGTGTGAGTACCTAGAAAACTGTGCAGAACCAATCTCTTAGTTAAAATAATATAATTCAATCTATTTTAATCTAAGTAGAACTGCCTCCTAACTGTCACCTGTCATTTGTAAAGCTGTCACTTGTCATTTTCTAGTTGCAAGCTGCACTTGTCTTTTTGAACTTTAAAATTTCAATCTGAAAAAAGACCTTTATTTAATCGCTCATATCTCCGTGACCGTTTGTGCTAGAGACTTGCAGTAACTTTCCTCAGAAAGCTTAGAATCGTGGCTTTCCTACGAACCTAGAAGCGCATTCCTACCCCCTATAGTTTTGCCTTAATCGAGAAAAACGCACTCGCGAATTTTGCTGCGATTTGCAAATTTCTCCACGTGTGAAAACAGAAGTTTCTTGCTTTCATTTGCCAAAAATTCGTTTAACCTACCAATTACTCCTAGATCCTTGCTAAAGTGAGCCTGGACTAATATTAACTTGATTTCACTCACCCTGAACCTCCTAGAGGGAATTAAAAGCATTTTAGCCTATTTTTTTTCTACATTGCAGCACATTTAAAAGCATTTGGGCCTGTGTTTTCAACGTCTGTAGTCTAAGTTGCTGGGTGAACTGAATGACATTTGATTGCATTTCTGAGAACTGTGTGCCTTCCTTCCATTTGCTTGCATAGCATAAAAGGGGGGGGGTGAATTGTCCAAGAAAGTGATTACATTGTCTTTTGCTGAAATCCTATCAAGTTATTTTCTGTACTGCATTTCATTCCACATTGCATCCATTTGAAACCATAAAAGTATTGTTGCTATCTTATCCATTTCATGTCAACTCCTTAGTGATTATCAAGAAGTGTGCTAGTGCCAGATTCTCCGTTGTTAATCTTTATCATATCAGATTAAGTGTGCTATTCAATTATTAATTTATTCTAAAGTGTGATATATATACCTATTGTTGAAACTATCAATTAAACCTTTTAACTTGCAAAACAGAACTACTTCTTGGCTCAGTGGGGTCAGGAGGATTGCAAGAGAGGGGTGTTATATAGGGGTAGTCATCCAGAACGCATGAACTGGACATAAAGATATATCAATAAGGGTTTTCATTCAGTATTCTAGACTAGGCGTTGACTAGGCTGTAGTGCTGAATTGAATCCTCTTACAATGGTAAGCGCGATTATGCGATTTGGCAAGAGGGAAAGACTCTGAAAGAAAGATCATGATTGCAGGCATAATAGATACAATGAAATGGCTGTGGAATACAAAAGTACTGAATAAAGTGACACAAATACGAAAATGGGTGCCTAACACTGGAATGGACTTGGAGCAGCTACAACTGATGAAAAAAAGTTGTGAAAACAGGAGTTATAGGAGCCTCAAAAGATCAGTGGCCCAAAAGATAAAGCAAGGTCTGATAGACATGGAAGATTGTATAGAAGTAAAATAGTTGAGTCCCTCAATGCCACAAGACAACAAGGTACAAATACTGCAGAGGGAGGTGACAGAGGTAGAGATAGAAACAGAGAGGGGTCAAAGTCAGTGCCAAACAGAGAATGAAGAGGTGGAAATGCAGGTGACAATAGATAAATATGAGACAAAAACATTCATAATATTTAAAAAAAGAGAGAAATGGAAAACAGGAAAACAAATGGGAAATCAGACAAAAAAAACCCAAAAATATAGTTCACCAACAGAAAGCAAAAACAAATGGTTCTCGACCTCTCAAAATACAACCTGCAACTTAGGGTAGTAACACGCATCAAAATAAGAAGAGCAAAACAAATAAAAAGAAGATTGCTAGAGTTAAAAATCCAGAAAGGGAGGGGCTGGAAGATGATAGCCGTGTGAATAGGTTTCTGATGAACCTTTCAACTTATATGATGGAAGACGACGAGCAGGAGGAAATTCTGGAGGAAAGGTTGTCAACTGAGGAACATGAAACTACAGAAGGGGAATGACAAATAACACTACAGTGAGAGAGCAGAACTAGACATGATCGAATAAAGACTGAAGGGAAAAAGAAAATATGAAGGAGGAGGAAGTAAAACGGCTGGAGTGTATAGGGATGGAGAGGAAAGAGAGGGAGTCATCGAACAAAAAACGTGAAGAGGCCAAATTAAAAGCACCAAAGAACTGCACACGAAATTGCACATTGGTTACTTAGAGAATACTTAGAGAATTCTTGGAGCCAGAGACGGGTTAATTCCGAATCGCGCACATGTGTTGAAACTCCTGCATTACATTCCCAAGCTTAGAAATTTTGAAACAGACGACAAAAAAATTGACCAGTTTGTGGAAGAATCAAGGCTGGACTAGGTAGTTCTACACCTGTACTCGTCGCTGATCAAGAACCTGCTACTAGAGGCAGCAAAGGACATGCTTCCTATGGGATATGAGTTAACGGAGGGGTCATTAACAATGCTGCTGCAATGAATAAACAAAAGAGAGGAAAATAAAGGAAGAAGAAAAAAGCTGAACAATAAACAAAGGAATGACATTACGCGCAAAGTGGAAAGGAATATCCCGGACAAGGAAGAGCTAAGCAGGAAAATCTTTAAAACTGTCCTTCATGATGCAATTGGTTTGATACTAAATGCCACTTTCAATGCCCAGAAGCAGGAGGCAAGTGAGGCAGAAGACCCAACAGTAAACCATGGTAGGAAAGAAGTGGGAGAAGACCGGCAATGGCTACGAAAAACTCTCTCTTTCAGTGACGATATCTAACAACCAACGCAAACGAAATGGAAACCTCTGAGGTGTGGCTCCTGGAACACCATAGGATTCATGCACTTATTTTCAGGAGGAAATGCGATACTGAAGTATAATAATATCTATGTCTATAGGAAGCATGGTTAAGGTCGACCCCGTTGTGTGGCGGATATACTGTATATCTAAACCCAGCAGAGACAGGCAAGAAGGGGCAGTCTCACTTGGGTCTGATTACCCTAATTTAGATTGATAGCAGGCTCAAAGTGATTAAAGAAGAGAACCCTAACCTCTAAACACAAGCATGAACAATAGAATGGTGGGACACTAAAAAAAAACAAATTTAGGAGGGAATCCCATCGATACCACCTGGGTGGAAACTGTACCTTGAGATGGGTAGTGAAAACTTTAAGTAAACAGGAGATAGATAGCTATTATTCAACAGTTATCAACATTAAACACATAACTGTTTTAGAAAAAATCAATTCGTAGTTTATTAAATCGTAAAAAATGCAAGTTATAAAAACTTCAACATTAATAAAACACTGTATAAAAATACAAATACAAATTCTAGATAGTGACAAAAACTGCCTTTTCAACTTGGCTTCGATCCTAATTGATCAGGGATCAATATAATTAGAGAGGTTCAAATTAGCTTCTCTTCAACACACACATCAATTAATTGACATATAATTGTTCTAAATGGAAAAAACATCAACCATTTTCATTTGCTCGACATGTTTCAGTCCTCTGTAAATCATTAAAGGGACCTTCGTCAGGAGTAGATTCACTGGTTATTCTATTAAAAAATAGTTACAAGATCTACTCTAAATGTAAATAACTATAAAGCTTCTACAGTTTCTTGTAAAACAGTGTAGCTGTAGTTTTCTTCGTACAGTAACCGTTGTAACTGTTGAAAAACAACAAAGAGAGAGGAAATCAGCTATAAATACTAAGTAGAATCTCTAGCAGACATTCATTAGACTGGAACAGGCCTAATGGTCATCATACCTGGTCTGTTCTGTGGAGAATATTAGAGAAGTAGCCTTGAATGTAGCAAGAAAAATCTTCTCTTAGGTAGAAAATCCCTCTATGTGTAGAGATCGTTCACCTGTTAAGCAAATTTTATGCTAATCAGATCCTGAGTGTTTTAGACCCCGGTGGGGCCGACATAACGGGGTACACATGCTCGTTTATCCTAAATTCCAAATACTTAAAATAGTTAAAAAATAAATAGAGAAATAAATTAAATTTCATCTATATATAGCATAAGTTATAAAGGATGTAAATACCTTGAGCTGGTGATGTGGTTCTCAACATTTCTTAGTTGTTGTTGCTGAATTAATTAGTGGTCAGGGACTTCTGGGTGTCTATCTTGCGCGCTGGTATTTACTTTCTAATTCTCCTCCTGTTTGTAGGCGGGAAAGGAGGTAGATAAGTAGTAAGCGGCTTGTCCTACGTTATTATAAAAAGGTTAGTTGTCGTATCTGTTATGTAAAAGCATAGAAGTAGTTTTACCTACACGTAGTACATCTCTCTATTAGTGAGCAATGGTAGCTGTGTCAGCGAGATGGAAATGGTCCTTAACTTCTGAACATTCAGTCTGCTTCCATTCTAAAAACAGAACAAGCAGAGACTATTATTTTTCTGCTTCTAGTTGCATCAGTCGCTCGACCTAGAGAATATTTACAACTTCATCCATAACCTTAAGGTAGCGTTTCGTTAGGTCTTAAAGGGATTTTTACCTCTAATGTTACTGTCCGTTGGACTAGATCTGTTGGTGGGGATGCTACTAGTTCTCCGCCTTTCAGTTCGCTATCGAGTGCTTACTGAATCGCGGTCACCATCTTGAGTAGACTATTTATAGGTAACCCCGTCCTATTTTAGTGTCTATCTTAGCTGAAAATTCTTTCATGACTAAAGAGAATAAGAGGAGCTCTAAGTCGCCACCAAAAGTATTATAAACGCTAAAACTCACGCGTAATTAAAAAATCTAAGTGTGGATGACTGAAAGGTCAACACCTTTAATATAGGATCAACTACGAACAATAGCTATATTCATAAGTAACCCATTTCAGCTTGTTAATAGTAGCTACATCTGTATTTTAAATTCCAGTGACAGAGGGTTTGGATAGAGAAATTCTAATCGGGACTAGATTTGATGCCATTCGACAGCCTCATTGAGCCCGAGTTGATCACTTTTTGTAAGAAAGATTCATCTCTGTTCTTTTTCAATTAGAGTTTTTTTCTTTTTTGTAGTGTCTGTGCCGGTCATTGTAAATAGAACAGTCCATGTGATGTCTTCTGATGTATGTTGGTTATCCAAACATTTTTTAACCATAGGCGTTGTTAGAACTTTGTTGTTAATACAACTACGATGTTCTATAATTCTAGTTTTAATTTTTCTGTTATTCTTGCCTATGTATCTTTTTCCACATGGACAGGTAATCATGTAAATCACGAATTCAGTGTTACAATTTGAAAACTTAGTCTGTCGGCATTTCTTTTCTAGACCTATGTCGATTTCTTTGGACTTATTGGTGTATTTACAAACACTACAATGACCGCACGGATAATGACCTTTAACTGGACCTAGACCCCAATTTTCTGTGAGAGTACTGTTTTGTTTCTGAGTAATTTTGAGTCTACTGCTACTAGTGGATTTCCTATAGGCGAAAAGTGGGCAGGGGATTTTCACTGTAGCTTTTTCAAAGATTTTCCAATGTTTCGTAACTATATTAGTAATAGTTAGGCTCAAATTAGTGAAAGTATTCACACTCACAATCCGTTCCTCGGGAGGTTTTTTAACTTTATCTTCCAGAAGTGATTCACGGTTGTTGTTAAATGCTCGTTTGGCTGCTTTACGTATTAGCTTCTTCGGATATTCTCTATCTTTGAGTTTATCTGAGAGTATCTTCGCTTCTGTCTCGTATGATTCTTTTTGGCTACTATTCCGTTTTAGTCTTAAAAATTGGCCGTACGGAAGGTTATCTTTTAGATGCTTAACATGGTGACTATTATAATGGAGGAGTGAATTTCTGTCCGTACTTTTATGATATGGTTAAACTAATAGTACTCCTTCCTGATGAAAAATAGTTAGATCTAGAAAGTTCATGTTGTTAAGATCAATGGTCATGGTGAACTGCAAGTATCTATTACATTGGTTCAACCAGATGAGGAAATCATTTGCTTCTTGTATTGTGCCTTTCCATATGACAATAATGTCATCTATGTAGCAAGCCCATGAAATGAGGTTCGCTACATAGGGATGCATGGTATAAATAAATGCTTTCTCGAAAAATTCTACATATAGGTTTGCTACACTGGGTGCCATTGTGGCTCCCATTGCAGTTCCCTCTATTTGTTGGTAATAAGCTCCCTGGAATTCAAAGAAGTTTTGAGTTAGTGCCATTTCAAGGCACCAGAGTATGAAGGACGTGGGGACTGGGTCATTGTCAGTCCGAGCCAGAAGTATTTCCTCTATAGTTTCAAGAGTTGCTCTCTGAGGGATATTGGTATATAATGAAATTATATCGAGCGTGATCAAATAATGAGATGAATTATCATATGGCTGATGTTCATAATTTTTAATCACGTCTTTGGTATCTTTTAGATATGATTTCATTTGAGATACATATATCTTGAGGTAATGATCCACATATTTAGACAGGGGTTCAAGAATAGAATTAATCCCTGCTACTATGGGTCGTCCAGGGGGTTTCGATAAAGTTTTATATACCTTTGGTAGGCAGTAAAAAGTAGGGGTACTAGCTTCTTTGTTAATCAAAAAATCACTTTCTTGTCTACTTATCCAATTTCTTTCTTTGGCTTTAGTCACCTTTGATTCTATAATCTCCAAGAGCTTCTTGCTCGAATTTTCCATTAGTTTTTTATAATACGTCGTATTATTAAGTTGTGTAAGGCATTCATCTATATAATCGTTTTTGTCTTGGATGACTATACTTCTGCTTTGTCAGCTCTTTTTATTATTATTCTTTCATTTTTTGCAAGGGTACTCAGAGCATCAGTTTCTTTTTTGCTTAGATTGTGAAAAAAACGACCGTTCTTTTTTTCAAGTTTGTCAATTTCTTGGAGGACTCTTTTTTCAAAAATCCTGAATTCCGGAGAAAAGGTCGAATTAGGTGGGCAAAATTATGAAGGATTTTTTTAAGCCCGTGTGATGAATCGTCTGACTAGTGTCCATTGCATTTGTGGGGTCGGCAAAGATGTATTTTACGCATCAAATTATTAAAATCAACTCGGAATTGGAAGGGGTCGTGTTGTTTACTGATCACGTATCCCAAGCCTTTGTTCAAGACTTGTTCCTCCATAACTGTAGGTTTGTATTGGGAGATATTAACTACGAGCGATTCCCGCTCCTTAATTGCCATTGGTCGCTGTTCCATTGGCCCCTCGTGGGGCCTTGTTGTAAAAAATTCCTTGAGCGATTGCCTTGTTTATTAGCTCCTCTCCTTAGGTTGCCTCGCCCTATGTTTTGTTAATGGTTTATGGGAGTCGAATTGTCAGAGTTATTACTACTGTTGCTCGAGCTATAGGAGGTGGCTCGAAAACGGACTCTACGGTTTTGTTTTGGTGCATTAGACATCTGATTGCCTGTTGTTTTGTATCCCTCCATTGTGTAGGGATAGGCTTTATCATGGTTGTATTTAGCTAGATCTTTTTTCAAGCGTTGTATACGTTCGTTGGTGTTGTTCACTTTAAATTCATTAATTTCTTTCTCAATTTCTTCCAATCTTTTTTTTTAGGTGTCCAATGATACTGATTTTTTGATGTCTTCTTCTACTTTTTTGAGGTCTATCTCGACAATTTGACAGACTAAGTTTTCAAATTGTAACACTGAATTTGTGATTTACATGATTACCTGTCCATGTGGAAAAAGATACATAGGCAAGAATAACAGAAAAATTAAAACTAGAATTATAGAACATCGTAGTTGTATTAACAACAAAGTTCCAACAACGCCTATGGTTAAAAAATGTTTGGATAACCAACATACATCAGAAGACATCACATGGACTGTTCTATTTACAATGACCGGCACAGACACTACAAAAAAGAAAAAAACTCTAATTGAAAAAGAACAGAGATGAATCTTTCTTACAAAAAGTGATCAACTCGGGCTCAATGAGGCTGTCGAATGGCATCAAATCTAGTCCCGATTAGAATTTCTCTATCCAAACCCTCTGTCACTGGAATTTAAAATACAGATGTAGCTACTATTAACAAGCTGAAATGGGTTACTTATAATTATAGCTATTGTTCGTAGTTAATCCTATATTAAAGGTGTTGACCTTTCAGTCATCCACACTTAGATTTTTTAATTACGCGTGAGTTTTAGCGTTTATAATACTTTTGGTGGCGACTTAGAGCTCCTCTTATTCTCTTTAGTCATGAAAGAATTTTCAGCTAAGATAGACACTAAAATAGGACGGGGTTACCTATAAATAGTCTACTCAAGATGGTGACCGCGATTCAGTAAGCACTCGATAGCGAACTGAAAGGCGGAGAACTAGTAGCATCCCCACCAACGGATCTAGTCCAACGGACAGTAACATTAGAGGTAAAAATCCCTTTAAGACCTAACTAAACGCTACCTTAAGGTTATGGATGAAGTTGTAAATATTCTCTAGGTCGAGCGACTGATGCAACTAGAAGCAGAAAAATAATAGTCTCTGCTTGTTCTGTTTTTAGAATGGAAGCAGACTGAATGTTCAGAAGTTAAGGACCATTTCCATCTCGCTGACACAGCTACCATCGCTCACTAATAGAGAGATGTACTACGTGTAGGTAAAACTACTTCTATGCTTTTACATAACAGATACGACAACTAACCTTTTTATAATAACGTAGGACAAGCCGCTTACTACTTATCTACCTCCTTTCCCGCCTACAAATAGGAGGAGAATTAGAAAGTAAATACCAGCGTGCAAGATAGACACCCAGAAGTCCCTGACCACTAATTAATTCAGCAACAACAACTAAGAAATGTTGAGAACCACATCACCGGCTCAAGGTATTTACATCCTTTATACTTTGTGCTATATATAGATGAAATTTAATTTCTTTCTCTATTTATTTTTTAACTATTTTAAGTATTTGGAATTTAGGATAAACGAGCATGTGTACCCCCTTATGTCGGCCCCACCGGGGTCTAAAACACTCAGGATCTGATTAGCATAAAATTTGCTTTACAGGTGAACGATCTCTACACATAGAGGGATTTTCTACCTAAGAGAAGATTTTTCTTGCTACATTCAAAGCTCCTTCTCTAATATTCTCCACAGAACAGACCAGGTATGATGACCATTAGGCCTGTTCCAGTCTAATGAATGTCTGCTAGAGATTCTACTTAGCATTTATAGCTGATGTCCTCTCTCTTTGTTGTTTTTCAACAGTTACAACGGTTACTGTATGAAGAAAACTACAGCTACACTGTTTTACAAGAAACTGTAGAAGCTCTACAGTTATTTACATTTAGAGTAGATCTTGTAACTATTTTTTAATAGAATAACGAGTAACACTACTCCTGATGAAGGTCCCTTTAATGACTTACAGAGGACTGAAACATGTCGAGCATATGAAAATGGTTGATGTTTTTTTCCATTTAGAACAATTATATGTCAATTAATTGATGTGTGTGTTGAAGAGAAGCTAATTTGAACCTCTCTAATTATATTGATCCCTGATCAATTAGGATCGAACCCAAGTTGAAAAGGCAGTTTTTGTCACTATCTAGAATTTGTATTTGTAGTTTTATACAGTGTTTTATTAATGTTGAAGTTTTTATAACTTGTATTTTTTACGATATAATAAACTACGAATTGATTATTTCTAAAACAGTTATGTGTTTAATGTTGATAACTCTTGAATAATAGCTATCTATCTCCTGTTTACTTAAAAAAAACACTAAAAAACAAGCCAGAAAGGTAATGAAAATAATACATCTATATTGGAACCCGTGTAGAAACAAAGAGGGCGCCTTTATAGAGCAGATGCTACTCTTAACATATGAGATGGATGAACAATTCCCAGTTACGCAAACAATAATCTGCAGGGACCTCAACATTATATACTATAATGCAAAGTGGGAACCCCTGCCCAAGGAGGAACTCTCCAGAAGAGCATCAGTATGGAGGAACTTTCACACCGGGGAATATTAATGTTCAGTGGGCAAGTTAAAGGTGGCATACCTGCGAAGATGACCTGGTCACAGGAGTCATGAAAATAGTGCTTGGATTATATATTTGTGTCAGCCAACATGCTCGACCATGTAAGAGAATTCACAGTGGGGCGTAATGATAAAAGTGACCATCGCCTAGTCTCAATAACATAAGAGACTGACCTAATAAACTGCAAATTAACTTAAAGGAGCAGATTTTCATCTTGCAGGGAATTAATCGGCTGAAAATCACCCCCAAGGAAGTAAAGAACCTAATAAATAGGCTAAAGGGATGGGTGGAGAACTCACCAAAAAACTTGGACTATTAATGGGCACTAGAGGGTTTTTTGGTAGGAAATAAGAGCCGTTTTAGAAAATGAAATAAGACCAAGACGCTGCTATATCCCAGACATTGTGGAGTTGGAAAAAATATGTCGATCAGACATTAGGAAGTTAAATAAACTATCTATGACGGGACAGATAATACGGAAGAAAAAAAGGTATCAAAGGTATGAAAGTAATCCAATAGCAATGAGAGCGCAAAGGCACCAGATGGAGGCAGAAAACATGCTAAGATATATTAGTGGGCAGAACACACAAAACCTGTGGACACTGATGAACAATCAATCTCTCCAAACAGCACTAATCACTTCATCGGTAGTGAGTCCACATGGATACCCCACTTTTCTGACCTATTTGCAAAAAGAGGCCCAAGATATAAGTAAAGGAAAGAGCCTGCTGGAAATAAATGGGTATTTTCTATGGCTAAAGAAGATAGTTTAAGGAAAATTAGAAAACTGAACAGATTGCAAGCAGCAGGACCGGATAGCATCTCAAATGACAAGCTAAAGGCCGAACCAGAAGGGTGGGTGACATTCTGCAAGTCGGTATTTAAGTGCATTATGGTGATAAAGAAAGTGCCACTATCCTGGAAAACAGCAGTAATTATACGGATATTCAAAAAATGAATCAGAACCAATCCCTGCAACTACCGACCGATTGCGCTGCAGGATTCCATGGATAAGAATTTCGCATCTCTCTGTTGGATAACTTAATGGAATGGGCTACAAAGAACAACAGAATAGATGCAAGACAGGCTGGTTACATCAAGGGAAAAGCGACGGGTTTGAACCTGTTCAACTTAAACTATGCAAAGTCAAAGCCATGAAAATAAAGCTTTAAACCACTTTTATCACCCGAAAACAGGCATTTGATAGTGTAAAAAGAGAACACCTTGGAATAAATTAAGGAGTGGTTATTGCCCAAGGGACCTGGTAGTTGCAATAAGTGCAATAATAATAATTTAGCATTTATATAGCGCTACGAACCCTCAGGCATCTGAGCACTGCTTATTATTACCCACAGGGTGTGGTGATCCTTTATCGACCTCGGAAGGGTGAAAGGCTGAGTTTGGCCACCCCGGGATGCAAACCTGCATCAGCAGGCTCTGCACAGATGTGAAAGCGAGCGCTCTTCTCTCTGTGCTATCGGACTGGCTATTGGCCATGTTCTTGAAAACCTCAATCCAAGTAAGACTCTCACAAAAAGGTATTCTCTCCAGAAAAATTAGGACTTATCATGGCCTAAAACAGGGGTACCCATGTCCCCGGTACTATAGAGCTTATTTATTCCAGATATGAATAAGGATCCGGGAAATACCCGAACCTTTCCACCGAGAATTAAGGATAAACAAGTGCCAAGAGTAATATATGTGGATGATTCAGTGATACTTTATAGAACTCCCATTGGCTTCCAAAGAAGATTAACAGTCTTGGAAACTTACATGAAGAATAACTTCCTGGAGATAAATGTAAAAATAAATGTGTTCTGGGTGGTGCACCCGGAGAACAGGCATAGAAAACTCATTCAAGTGGCACATAGCAAACAAAAACCTGGAACGTGTGTCTTCGATGAGGCATCTAGGGGTCCTAGTGAATGGAAGTATTCGTGAACATATATGTGAGGAAGATCTACGAATAAAAGAAGAACCCACAGGAAATATGGGAAGTTTACAATGAAACCGCCAAATTCTTTTACAAGCAGAAAGTGATACCCATTCTAACATATGGTGCAGAAGGCCTCCTGACACTGACATGGGAAATCTGGAATCTATTGGAGGCTCTATTCTGGCGGCAAGTCTTGCATATCTCTGCAACATTCCCAATTGCCCTAATAAGACATGCAAGACATGCAAGACTTGCCGCCAGAATAGATTGACTACAAGTGTATGTACAATTTCACCTTTGGTACAAGCATGTACTACACAGTAAAGTGTTAGCGATGGCTGAGCAGCCAGACTCATCTCAAGAGTAAAGTGAGCAGTAGAACAAGTTACACAAAGGACCAACAATTACAGTGATTCAAAAAACACTGACTCAAGGTTTCTTGGTAAAAGAATATACATTTAATTACACAGTCAGAAAACATAACACTAGCAAGAGCAGCTCGATATCACACACTAATAAACCAGAAATACACAACCGATAAGTAAATGAACAATTTTAGCCCCCCAACGTGGGAGCAAAATGGCACTTCAGATACTTTAAAAAGGGGTAAAAGACAGGGTTATAAGAATAGACAGCACAAATACTTGCACAGACAGGGCAAAGGGTTTCAGTAAACTACAACTAGCAATTCAGGACTAGGCTAAAGTCAATGGTTCAGCGTCTTTGTATAGGATAGCACAATTCTGGTAGTAAACGGTTAAGTCTTTGCCACAGAGTTTAGAAGAATTTGGCTAGGCGAAAAGTTTGACAAATGTGTTGGGAAAGGAAAAGCCTTCGAAGTTGAGAAAGTTTCCACGAACTTTCGCATTGGGCGAAAAATTTCCTACCAGAACCTTTGTATTGAAGAAGAGCTGTAGCTGAGGCGGTTTTTCCTGGCAGTTCAAGCAGATCTCGCTGTTCCTGAGCTTCAGTCATGGGGACAAGAAGGAGGACATCGGGAGGCTTCCTGCACTGCCCAGGGATGTGGCCAAAAGCTTTGACAGTAGTCAGCCCCAGAGAAGGTATTTAAACCTTGGGAAGTCTGAAAGACATCCCTGTGCCACTGCACTGAAGGTGCTGTGTGACACACAGAAAAAGATGATGCCCATGGAGTTGTTTTAAAACTCCATAACCAAATAACACAAAAGTAAAACATACATCAAAATACATGGAAGAGTGGGAAAAAAGGCTCACACTCTTCCCAGGTAAAAAAATCAAATCCTAGAAATCCAGCAAAGTTGCTGGGGGTCTCAAAGGGTAAGGGAAATTAGCACATTTAGAGAATTCTCCCTAACAACAATCTCTGCAGTCAGTGGTTGTATGGAAATCCCTAAGATTCTATCAGTAGTGCATATTGGATTAATATGTACCACCTGCTGATATTCTGAAAAGAGGGGTGACCGACTCCCATAGGGGGAGCCTGAGGAATAGAATGAAAGATGCTTATTAGGGCTGAAGGAGCTGGAAATATCTACTGAGACATTAAAACAGTGGGCAAAATGGAAACTAAGCGTACAAGATTGGATTAAAACTCAGGAAAAAAGAGCAAGATACAAAATGACCCTTAATTTCATCTATGAAAGTAGGGCGATTAACCAATTACCACTCTACCTGAGGAAATTCCCATGCCCGAAAGTAAGAGACCGATTTTTGAGGCTACGACTAAACACCTTACCAACGAGAGAAATCATGGCCATAAGAAAACAGCTGACCCCAAATTAAGCACATTGTAGATTCTGTGGAAAGGAGAATCAAGTAGAGTCACGTTCTAAATGCCATATCATATCATAAACATCTGATATTAGATTGCCCGGCATTGGAATTGATGAGAACTAAACACATGGGGGGAACAATGATTGAATGAACTACCTTAAGAAAAGACGAATGGTGGAACTGGTTCCTCATAGGAGAACAAAACTCACAAATATTTGTAGTAATGAAATTTATAAAAGAGATCATCCTCAAATAAACTGAGAGCGAGGGCAAAACTCGAGCAGAGAGATGGAGATACAGTGAAAGATGATGGGTAATGCGAGGGAGATGACGCATTGGGGAGTTTCCCTAGGGGTACAAATACCATGTCTAACCTAAAGAAGTGCATAAGGCTTGGCCTCGCACTTCAGGGGGCACCCGTTTGGGGAAATTAGCCGGAGATTGAACTTTTGAGCATTTTTAAATTGTGGATTAACTGGATCAATTCCAAGAAATTATGTGAAAGGAAAGATCATATATGTGAAATTGTTTGTTGTTTATGCAAAGTTTGAAATACACTAAATCATAATAAAATAAAAAAAAGGAAATACAAGGAAGACGTCAAACTAGGCCTAGTAAGGCACATACACTGTGTTCAGAATAAAAACATGAACGTTTTTTTGGTTTTCTTTTTTAAACTGTTTTTGTTTTACAAAATGAGATAAGAAACCGGAGAAAGGAAAGTGAAAACATTTTTAAGCAAGAAAAATTAAGGATAAAAGAAAGAAAATAAAGAGGGACTAAAAAAGACATAAACAAAATAGAGGCCAAGAAGCTCTCAAATCTATTCTATTGTGATAGATCTCTAATGGATCTATGTGATGTTACCAAATGAAATTTCAGAGAATACTTTTTTACTGAAAAAATATTGATTTTTGAATTTTTTTAGTTAGGCCCCCAAAACGTCGCTTTTCCCTGTGCTTCTAAATGCTCCCCCAGCCCCTCCCCACCCCTTTTACCCCTTAACCCCACACCCCACATACATTTCTAATAAAACATTTGATATTTTTTCGTTATTTCCATTTCGGTACAAAAGTTATTCTCTGTTTTCTATTCAGTAACATCTCCAATATCTAAAAAAAAACATCTTTATAACACAAGTTATGGCCTTGCTCTGTAAACCCCTGCTCCTACAGCAAAACACATATAGAACAAGTGAAAGTGGTTCTATCATTATGTAGGACTTCAGAAATCCCCACAGCACAGCAACTATCGCCGGACCATTCTGTAATTCAGATTGACCAAGCAAATAGTATTCGTCCCCCAGAACTGGTGAGACTGATTCTAACATTATTATCAATGGCTGCTGGCTGGTCCTGTGGGATCTTGCAGGAAAATAATATTGGAATTTGAATCCAGATTCTGTTGCGAGCAAGGCTGGTTGGAGGTTCACGCAATCTTAGTAGATACTCTGGGCTCTATTCTTCTTTGTGGCAGCCTTTACTACCAGTGTCTGTGTCTGGAAAACCTACAACTCTGTAAGATCTTTCCATTTAAAAAAGATATTCTGGCTCATTTTAAACTTGCACGTATCCTGGCAAATGATAATACCGTTACCAGCATTCGGTCTGGCAGTATTACCACTGGATTACGCGTACCAGTAGAGGCTGTAAATTAATGTTAAGACCCCCAAAACCAAATAGGAGTTCCCTCAATAGGAAGGTATGAGGTCCTGAATGACCACACAGTAGCCAAAGAATTCTTCCTACTGTTGTAATTCACTGCTGTTCAAAATAGAAACAGACAGGGAGATCTAGCAATCGAAAGAGAAGACACACCCATGACTCACCGGCTGTAGAGAAACAAAGGACAGTTTAAGAACTTTGAATCAATATACTAAAGACCCCTTCACCCACAATATCAAGTGACCCACCTTGATAGTATGCAAGGATGGATTTGGTCAGTCTAGGGCGATGATGGAAGGTCCCCAGGATCCAATACTGGATTCTATGACAAATAACCAGGAGGTCAGCATGAGAACAAGACAAGACTAAACAGAAAATAGACCAGAGGTGCAGTTTCTTACCACAGTTGGTTCTGGTGGTCGATGTCCGGTTTCTCTGTTGAAGTCCCAGCGGTCCGGCAGAATAAGGAATGTGATGTTCCACTCCCTGGAAACTACCCCGACGGCACAAGGACGCCTAGTTAAATCCCAGTAGTCTCCAATCCTAATACGACGGCACATGGACGTCTAAAGCACCTCCAGCAAGCATCTCTAGTCCTCAAAGCGAGTGTCAATAGTAATCAATAACACCCCAGATATGATAACGTGAAGGCAAAGTAAAAGTTCAAAGCGTAATGCAGTTGCAATCCGAGTGGCACTCCGGGTCTGGTAGCATGCGGCAACGTAATGTACAAAGCGTAAGGCAGCAGCAGTCCGTTTGGCAATCCGGGTCTGGTAACGGGCAAGCAATGTGAAGTACAAAGCGTGAGGCGGTAGCAGTCCATGAGGCTCTCTGGGTCTTGTAACGTGCAGGCAGGATGAACACGGTTCCGGAGACAAAAGCAATCCAGGGGCAGTCCGTGTCGGCACCAGGAAGTTAGGCAAGAGTAGGAGCAAAAAAACAAGCCAAGGAAAAATGAAAGGGGCAGGATACTTAAGGTCGTGGAGCAGACAGCAAAAACAAAATAATCACAGGATCAGGAGAAAACAGACAAAGTTCAAGAGGCACAAAACAAAGCGTGAACCAGGGCCTGGCAACTTCAATCAGAAGTGCCTGTTTGTTGCATGGAGCGGGTTTACATAGTGCGAAGTGCACATCTCTGCGCAACGTGACCCGCAGCTGTAGAACGACTTCCAGGTGCATTGCGTGACGGTGAACACGTTCCACGTCTCCATGGCAACATGTACCGAGACAGGAACGGAGAGTGCCGTTGGTGCTAAGAACCTGCAGACCTTACTTTGTATCTGAACCTGTATTCCTTTCCTGATCGGGGATGTTGTTGCACCCAATTCCTAACAGTAAATCCCCATCCCACTGAGTCCCGTTGGACTCCATGGGGGACTTTGCTGGTAAGGTACCTGACTTACCTCCAGCTCTAACTTGTAGTTGGCCGGGACAGAAACATATCAGTATACGCTAATACCGACATGTTAATTATGCACCAGCCAAGTCTAATGATCCCCATTGACGCCCCTCTTTGTCCTTGGGTCAAAGAACACACAAAGAATTTGTAAAACAAAAGGAGAAAACAATGTATTTCAATTCAGTCTCCTTTCTCCTAGTTTTGTGCATCGAAACTATGTGCAGCGGAGACCATGATATCCTTGGAAAGAACGCTGCACAGCCCTTTGGCTAACAGGCTTTTAAAAATAACAGAGACAGAAAGCATGTGTGCTATTAAGCAGATACAAGGGATAGAGAAAGAGGCACATCTGAAGCATGTTGAGGAAAATAACGTTTAGACATGTCTAACATGGGTAAATCATAGCTCTATTTGTTGTTGGTTACTTTCCAGGAGAGAGAAAAAACTACAAAGCATCTCACAGAGTGAAGAAGGCACTGGCATATTTACACTTAAACACGAGGATCAATGGGGAAAGTGTGGCCTTCCCTTGGCCTTCCCTTGGCACCTTCACTGTATGTACCATGCAGCACAGTGTCCTGCATGGATGACAAGGAAATACTGGCAAAACTTTGCACTGTTTCATCTGCCTGACCCAGAGGTACATCTGCCGGAATACGAGAGCAGGATTGCCGGTATTAACCCCCATCTGGACCCCGGGGGGAATTGGGCAGGCGGCAATTCTAGCCACAGTAAATCTACCATTGGATGTAGGTAAAGCTACAGGTTTTTTCCACTTTACCCCCACACTCAAAATCTGTTAGCGTGGTAAAAAAAAGGCAGAAACAGACAGCAAATCCATTACCAACTCTATACCACTCATTATCTTTCTCATATTGAGGCCCGTCTTGCGGTTGGTTTTCTAATGACAAGATTCCCCTTGTTTCTTTTTTTGTTAAGAGGGAATTGTGATCACCAGTTCACAGTATAAGTGTCCTATACCTTCGAATACAGGTGATCATCTCTTAGTGAAGAGGTATTGACCTTGAAAAAATGGTATATGATTACTCTATCGATGTTGATCTATGAAAAAAACAATGACATTTAAATATTGGATTTCAAGTCACTAAACCAGAATGGAGTAATCTGTATTATTTAACAGTGAGATGAGAGCACTCGACTGACACCCTGTGGATAGTTGGCAATTGCGGTATAAGCTCACGTGGAAGGAGTGAACTATGTGTGTGCAGACTCTGGAAGAACTAAACTGAGCATGTCAACAGTGTGACTATCCAATGTTGACAACAATCAATTACAAGGTGTTTAGATGCCTACCACCATTGGTGAAGCTGAAGGAACAAGTAATAATATTCCAGAAAACACACGAGGAACCTGCTTTACCAAAGGGCGGTATTAAGAGTTTTGCAGTAATGTGGAAGGAACCCATAAAACACTTGGCTAGAGGTGTTTCCTCCACATTAGCACCAAACTAGAGGAATTACCATGGCAAAATCACCCTTATTACAGTTATTACCTCAATTCTGAAATATATATGATTTAGGAATAAAATTGAGATAAGGGTACACTGATATTAGCTATCACAGTTTGAGAGGTAATGTGGGCCAGAAAATAAGCATGGGGATCAGTTGATTGACAGGGCCCGTGCATATTCTGTGGGGTTGACGCTATTAATCTCAGCACCGATCTGGATGAAAAATATAGACCCTCATTTCAATTTAGTTGATAACAGTAAATGAGATGGTTTTTGAATACCACCTGGTTTTCCGCACTACATGATTATGGTGTTAGCAACCCATACATTTGAAAATGCCTACTTTGACGTGAGGCAGTGCCAGCATAAAAAGCGGCGATAAACTACTGCATGCAGTAATTTCACCTTCCCACATTAGAGTCCTATAGGACTTTATAATGGAGAAAAACAATTACCCTGAATTAGGTAGTAAGTTACCATTACAGCAAGCTGATACAAGCAAACTTGTAAGTAGGCCGTCAGCTCACAACACAAAATCCTAAAATTGAAGCTGCATTCCAGCTGCATGACAATTATGAAAAAAAGCACAATACAGTAAGTATATAAACATAAAACAAATTACTTTTGTTGCCATTTTCTTTTTTAGCAGATAGATGTGATAGCAAACAACTTTAATCTCGTGAGTACATAATGTTGTGCCTGATTCTGCCCTAATGGTTACAATTAAAACTGCTGCTCCAAAGGTCTGGAGGCAGACTTTTGTACTTATAGGGCCCAATTCATGGAATTATTTGCGCAGCAAATAGGGACTTTCCATTCCAAACTGCGTGTGAAATCCCATTTTTTGACTCATTGAATCGACTGTGCAGCACTTTTTTGTACTGAGTTTCTTGCGCAAGAGGGCAAGGGAGGGGTTGGAACTCGTAAAATGAGGAAGAACAAAGGAAAAATTGGGTGTTATGAGGGACGGCCCACATGCAGTCCATTGCACGCCCACTATTGTGCGGAATGATACATATTCATGGATCCAACCGTGCAACATCTCAGCAGGGAAATGGCCACGCAAAGCTCTCCTTCAATCCGCCACCTGAAGGCAAGCATACAGACACTTGCGCATAGGGCTCACCACGCAGAGGTAAGATCGGGTGTCGAATTTAGTGGTGCGTGTATGCAGCCTGGGTTCCAATATAACTTAGGGGTGCCCATAAGCAATGTAGCAGGTTGCAGGAATGGTTTATGGGTGTTCGCATGCAGATTTTCCGAGTTTTATCTGCGTTACGATGAATCGTAGACATGTTGTCGGGCTACCAGCCACAGTTATGCGGGACCCTGTGCAGGGTCCACAAGATGCAGGCCAGCTTGCGGAGGGCCCCAAGCACTGTTTTAAGGGTGCATGCGATCACACCCAGAGAGCACGCGACTGGCCTTTAAGGTTACTTTGTGCAAAGAAATCCATGAATACGTGGAGCATGCAGAAAAACCTCTGTGCTCAGGCTCACGCAGGGTCGTTCTCAGCAAACAGGCTTTGTTGGATATCTGTGCACCATTCCATGAATCGGGCCCTAAGAATCTAATAATTCTTTACATAACGGGACTCATTACAAGTTTGATGATACTTTTCTGGTAGATACCGACAAAATCGCTTACCGTTTCCACCATTTGGTACTGTGGGTTTAACATGGGATTACAAGTGGTGGCAGGGAAGTGTTAATCCCCATGTCTAGAGTCCATAGGACTCCATGGGGATTTTTACGGATTTCCGCAATCAGTAATTCTGCTGTGCTAAATCCGTTTAGTGGATTATATACAGTATTACACAGCAAATTGTCTCACTTGTATATGGCAACAATGTTACAACTACACAGCTCAAATAGAAATTCACACTGTTGTCACGAGCTGAAACACATATTTTGTCTAAGGCCCATGATAGGATGATTGTTGGCTCTCTAACCTGGCTGTTTCCTTGATTATTCGTCATCTGAAGACCAATACTGTTTGTTGCGGTTTTCTAGTGGAAATTTAATATGGATTCCGTGGTATAATTCAGATATCTGAACACCGAACCAACAGGCCCCTTAGAGAGGTAACTTTACTGGGAAATATTATGTGATGGTGTTGTTATTATGTTAATGTTAATGTTAATGTTAAAGGATATTTATACCGTGCACCGTCACCACTCTATTGGTCCCCTGGTGCTCTGGTGGATCTGAAAGAAAGGGGGGTTGGTTAGGGTGCGTTAGTAGGACCAAGTTTGGAGAAAGAGCAAGGGAGCTGTGATGTGCTGTTGGCAGCTTCATTTCAGTTAACCCCATTCGCTGAGCTTTTTGGTGTGGTATCTGGTTGGAGTCTGTCGTATGCTGTTCTGTAAGGCTCTATGTGGTGTGTTTGTTGTTGTGGTGTGGTGAAGTGCTTGCGGGTTGCTGCGGTTTAAGAGGTATGGTTGTGTTTAGTTAGGGTTTGAGAGGTGTGTGAAGAGGGGTGAGGTTTTAGTAGGGTTGGGGTTTGACATTGTTGTCTGCAGATAAGCGCATTCATACAGTGTCTGTCTTTCGAGATTTAGACAGAGTGTATTCCTTAAATTGATCTAGTTTTGGTAAGACAATGCTGTCTCTAATCTCTCTGTCCATGTATTGCATTAGTTAGTCTCTAAAAATATATCTTTGTTCTTACTCAAGCAATCCCCTGCATCCGAGTCTGCGTCTGATTCAAACTGGTCCATGCGGATCTGTCTAGTTGTGACCAATGCCGATACCCGTAGCTCTGCCTGAGTGTGCCGCGTTACCATTCAGTGCTTACTAGGATGTCTGGATTGACACAAGTGGATAATCATACCTATGTCTCAGATGATTTCTTGTGTATGTTGGGTTAGTCGTTAGGAAGTCAGAACATCTCCAAGAGTACTGCTAGGGTATTGTTTATGTCGGTCTAGTGCATTCCTACTTCTACTTACTAGCTTGGGTGTGGGTATCTCAATGTGGTGATAATGGTCTCATTTGGCTTGAGGGATAGCTTCTATGGAGGGGTTGGTTTGAGGATGGTTGTCTTGTGAGCGTGAGGTAGGAGTTGGATAGGGTGGATGCACGATTGCGTTGGTTGGAGTTTACCCAAGTTCATGTAGTCATGTCTGTTGGTGGGATGCTTGCTAGTGGGTAAGGTTGATAGTTGTGCCTGTTTGTGGCAGCATTGTTAGCTATTGTTCTGTCAGGATTGGGTTGTTGCTGGTGGTCGGTTCCACCTAGTATCTCTTGTTCTTGTGGGTGTTACCCCTCTCTGTCTGTTCTAGATGTTAACTGTACCGACATCAGTTCTGTTAACTTGTTCTCTTTGCATTTTTTGGTTTTATTATTTTAGTTGTTTCAGTCTGATTCTGAGGTGTTGAAGAGCCAGGTGTTTAGTTGTTTTTATGAATTTTAGGTGGTCTTTGGTGTTTCTTATTTCTTTCGGGAGGTTGTTTCAGGTTTTTGCCACCAGGTGGGTGAAAGAGAAGCCCCCAAGTTTTTTTCCTGGTGTATGGCTTTGGTTCCAGGCGGATTTCATTGCTTTATCTAAGGAGTCTCGTTGGCTTGTAGTTGGTTATTTACTTTTGTAGTAATTCAGCTCACTGTCCACTGATTTCCCTGTATGTTATGCACATTGTTTTGAACGTGATACGTTGTTTGATTGGAAGCCAATGTAGCATTTTTAGCACTGGTGTGATGTGATCTCTTCTGGATCGTTTGAGGAGGAGTCTAGCTGCTGCATTCTGGATGCGTTTTAGTTTCTTATTATTTCAGACTTATTTATTCAGTACATCTGTTTTTCCATCTAGATCTGCCTTGTCCAGTTTGGTTGTGGATGGTTTTGTCAGCTCCAGTTGTTCCATTAGGTTGCTTGCTTTGATGGCTTTCCAGTTGCTTTTTGTGGTTTTTGGGAGTTTGAGGGGCTGATTGGTAGCTTTAGTTGGTAGCGTGATCACGAAAAGTGTGTGTCCTGTCGAGTGGGTTGCTCCTTTGACCGGTTGTGGTAGTTTCATGGTTGCTAGTTACAATTTGGTTTGTGCTTTATTATCAGTGTTGTTTTCTGATAGATGTTTTGGTTTTCTTCCACGGAGATCTCTGGTTGTGGTGGTGGTACAGTTATATTTATGTCATCGTAGAATATCTCTCCTAGGTTATGTATAGGTTTGTTTTCTTCAGGTTCCTCTTCTAAATTTTGTAGCTGTTGAAGGGTGGTGCTCATGTTTTGGTGAAATATAAAGTTAGGGCTTCGATCGTGTTCTTTTTCCCTCTGGCTTTGTCCATTCTTCTTCTGCATGGTTGTGTTCTGTTGTTGGTTTTTCTTGATTAGTTTGTTGGGTTGGTTCGTTCTGGTGAGTGGTTGTTTGGTGGTATGGTGTTAGGTATGGGGACTTATCTCTTCTGTAGGCAGCAGTTCTGATTTTGTCGATGATGGTGTTTTCCATAGTTGTGGATTGGTGGTGGCACTCAGTTGGGTTTGTTCTCTCTACCAATAGTCTTTCTCATGGTCCAATTCATTTTCATAGCATTTTGTGTTATTTAGCGGTAGGTTGTGGGTTGATGTCGGAGTGTTTCTCCCTTTTGTTTTTTTGTTTGATTGTCGAGTCATGTTCCTTCTAAATTAGTTGTATTGTATTTCCTTTGAGTTTCCTACAGGGTAGAGGTTGCTGTTCCAGGGGTGGTAGCCCATGTGCAGTGTCTTGCCAGTTGGCTTGGTTTTTTGTTTATGATTGTACGATTGTACATGCTTTTCCTGATTGGTTTTGTTTGGTTATTTGCTTCCTTACGTGTATGAATGTGGGTGTGGTGCTGTCGTTGAGCAGTGTCAATCTTTTGTGCTTAGTCTTGCTGTCTTGAGGGTTAGTCTGGGGTGAGGCAGGTTTGTCCGATACAAGCTTGAGGGCTGTCAGTGGTGTGGCTTGCAAGGTAACATGTATCTGGTTCAATATGTGGCTAAGGTGAACAAACTGTGTGTAGTTGGTGGCTGTGGGGATGATCTAGTCAGGGTTATACAGCTAGGGTAACTATCTAGCTATTTATTGGGTTCTATCAGAGTTCAATCTTAGTGTGTTGCCGGCTAGTCTTAACAGTTCTGTCTTAATGTGGCTGTGGTTAGTGGTCACTGTCCTCACTGGATGTGACTCGAGGCAATATTCACAGTTCCCTCTAAGTGCAACACTGGTGTATAATTCACAGTTCTATCTCAGTTAGGTACAGGCTAGCATTCACAGTTCTAGCCTGATGTGGCAGAGGCCAGTCGTCAGTATTCTCGGGATGTGAGTCAAGGCAGTATTAACAATTCTTTTTGAGTACAATGCAGGCTAATATTTAAGTTCTATTTCAATGTGGCATAGGCTAATATTCAAAGTGCTATCTTAGTGTGGTAGAGGCCAGTGGTCGCAGTCCTCTCTAGATGTGACTTAAGGTAACATTAAACAATTTTACTCGAGTGTGAGGCAGGCTAATATTTGCAGTTCTATCTCAATGTGGCACAGACCTATATTCGCAGTTCTAACTTAATGTGCCATGGGCTAATATTCACAGTTCTATCTCAATGTGGCAATCTCTAGATGTGAATCAAGGCAGCATTAGCAATTCTCTCTGAGTGGAATGCAGGCTAATATTCACAGTTCTATCCTAACGTGGTCATACCAATCTTCACAGTTCTGTCCCAATGTGGCCTAGCCTAACATTCATAGTTCTATCCCAGTGTGGCCCAGGCCACCACTCACGGTCCTATCCAAACGTGGCACAGGCTAGCACCTACAGCTCTATGCTAATGCGCCAGAGGCCAATGGTCACATTCCCCCCAAACGTGACTCAAGATAACATTAACAATTCTATAAGAGTGCAATGCAGGCTAATGTTCACAGTATTATCCCAATGTGGCACTCTCTTGATGTGAATCACGGGAATATTAACAATTCTCGCTGAGAGAGACACTGGCTAATAGTCACAGTTCTATCTTAATATGGCTCAGGCTAATATTCACAGTACTCTCTCAATGTGGCAGAGGCTGCTGGTCACTGTTCCCTAAAAGCGTGCCTCAAGGCAACAGTAACAATACTCTAAGACTGTGACGCAGGCTAATGTTCACAGTCTTATCTTAATGTAGCACTCTCTAGATGTGACTCAGGCAATATTAACAATTCTCTCTGAGTGTGATGCAGACAAATACTCACAGTTCTATCCCAGTGTGGCACAGGGTAACATTCACAATTCTATTTCAGTGTGATGCAGGCTAATATTCACAGTTCTATCTCAGTGTGGCACAAGCTAATAGTCACAGTTCTCTCCAAGTGCGACACAAGCCAACTTTCACAGTTCTATCTCAGTGTGGCACAGGCCAATATTCACAGTTCTCCCTGAGTGTGACACAAGGCACTATTCACAGGCCTATTTCGGTGTGGTGCGGGCTAATGTTCACAGTTCTAGTTCAGTGTGGTGCAGGCTAATATTCACAGTTCTATCTCAGGGTGGCACAGGCTAACATTGTTTGTTTGTTTGTTTATTTATTTATTTTTAATGTGCACCAAATCCCAAGGGTAAGAGGGCGCCACAGTAAGAGGATGCAAGGTTTACAAGTTACACATTTTACATGTTACACAACACAACAATGCAAGTAATTTCACAGTCATTGTAGATAATACAGTAATGTAACAGTGCAATGTAGCAGTGCTACAATGCAAGTTCATCTATACAGGGAATATACAGTAAATATACAATCTATGCAGGAAATATACAAGTGGATCTTAGGCTAATAGTCTGAAACAGCATAGGTACTAGGTGGAGAGCAGCGTTGGTACTAGGTGTGGAGGAGGTGTCTAGTGATCGTTAGCAGTGATATATTTAATGTAATTCTTTCTGAGCATTAGGTAGGGTTGGTCTGATCTCAGTTTATGAGGCATGGTGTACCATAATTTGGAAGCCTTCACAGGAAAACTATTTCCTCCAATCTTAGTTAGTCTTTGGGCCTCATTACAAATAGATCGGTCCGGACTTAACGCTGCCGGTATAACCATACCGGCACTGTTTCCGCGTCCGCCCAATCATGACCTGCGGCCCCGGAGATAGCACCACCGCCACCGCAGAGTTAAGGGTCCCGTAAAGTCTGCCTGCACGGAAACCCCTCCGTTACCGGCTATAAGAAACACCGCGAACATCACAAACACCGCCTGAAAAATGGTTTTAAAACCGTGATCACGGTGGCGGTATTGCCGCCACCGCGAACATGCCGTTAAACAGTGCCTGCTGAACTGAATCAGGGCACAAGTGCACCAAATCAGCCCAGCTGGACCCAGCAGCCCACTGGGAGCCTACAAAAGGGCCACACTAAGCCCAACACAATACAGAACCATGCAGGCAGCAGCTCTAGTAGCATTGGGACTGGGCCTACTCAACCAACAGGCAGCACTGCACATGTTGGCAGTAATGGTGCAGAGGTGGAAGCAGAGGCATAGGAGGCACAGGCGGCAACCAGCCAACCCTGCACCAATGGCAAACCCCATTGTCCAGCCGGCACAACCCTGAAGGCAGCCTGCAATACCACGCATCAGGGCCTCACCCTGGAACCTTACCCCAGGACAGATCCACACACTATACCGGCTGGACCGTCCAACAATCCTGCACATCACCGCCATGATTGAGGACGACATCAGCAGCCACATAGACACCCCCACCGCCACCCCCCCCCCGAAGGTTTTGTGTGTACCGCATTTCCTTGGCACTGGCACCTATCAAAACAGTTTTTTCTACCTCTAATGTAGAAACTTTAGAGAAGTAGAATGTATTGGTTTGACTAGTAAGTGTGTCACTAGTTGGTGAAGTTTTGGATGAGTGCTGTGGGTTCAGAGTATCTTTTTTATGTTGTATTTTATTTTGGAGTATATCTATTTTGTTTGCTAACGCATGTTGGATGTTCGCACACCAGGTCATATCCTTAGTGGATATGTCTGGTGTGGCAATTGGTGTCTCCAGTTCCTTCAGAATGGAAAAAGTTCTTTCATGCTTGAATTAGACCTGGCAATATGTTCATTGTAAGAGTTCTGTTTGGCTAGGCAAATTTCACTTTTATATTGCCGGGAGTAAGTTAGCTTTATTCTTATTGGACGGGCATTGTCTCCATACAGTGGTGCATTTTCTTTTCATGAGACGTAAGTTCTTTAGTTCAGCCATGAACCATTTGTTTAAATTTGCTTTAGGTTTACTTGTTCTAAGTTTAAGAGGGGCAATTTTATCCATAGTAGCAAGCATGATTGTATTGCATTCATGGATCAAAGTACTGGGGTCCTGGTTATCTGGCAATGCATTTAGGGTAGGAAGGATAGCAGGGACCACTTTGTCTGCTGTAATGTTCCTTTTATTTCTGGTTAAACATGGTGGGGCCATTAGTGATACCGTAGGAGTGTGTCTGATAGTTACAACGTTAAAAGACACAAGTGAGTGGTCTGTCCAAGATTGAGGCAGGATGGAGGAAATGGCTACTGTGCAGTTGTGATCAGCTACCCAGTCTAATATTCTCCCTTTCATATGGGTAGGATTATTGACTTTTTGAGTCAGCCCTAGTGCGTTGATGGTATTGGCTATGTCCTTGGCAAACTTATCTGAAGGATCATTATAGCCTAAATTGAAATCACCTAAAAGCAATAGTTGGGAGGTAATTTTCACATTGTTGGATAAAATATTATGCAGGTCCTCCTCGAAAGTCCCAAGTGGACCAGGAGGTCTGTATATTAAATGAATAGTGAGTGTTTGGGAATTGTTTATCGGGAGTTTAGTAGCCCACTGGGAGCCTACAAAAGGGCCACACCCAGCCCAACACAATACAGAACCATGCAGGCAGCAGCTCTAGTAGCATTGGGACTGGGCCTACTCAACCAACAGGCAGCACTGCACATGTTGGCAGTAATTGTTTATCGGGAGTTTAGCAGTGAGGATTTCACACGATTGCATGGTGGAGAAGGGATTTGTCTTAGGGATAGACTTAATTTCGATATAATGGTGATTCCACCACCTCGAGTGCCATCAAGGTCTTGCCTGGAAATTGTGTAACCGTCAGGGATAGCTAGCGTAAGCGCTGGTCCTGCAGCGGTATGTAGCCAAGTCTCTGTTATCGCCAGGAAGTCTAAATTGCCTTCTGTAATTATATCAGGGATGTCTAGAGCGTGGGCAACAAGCAATCTCGCATTGAGGAGTGCTCCTTTAAAGGAGTGATCCTCTGTAGCAATTGTGACCTGATCAAGGATGTGTGTATTATAGATCTTAGGTTTAGGCATATGTCTTAATGATTGGAAGGCGTCCAAGTCAGTAGCTGGTAGGGGAGAGGGGATCTCAGTATGGTTGGGTTTTGTTATTTGGGGACAGTGGTCTTTAGGTTAGAAGGTGGGAGTAATCTGGCAAGTGGCTCATACAATTTAGGGAGCTTGGCCCTGAGTTTAGAGTTTCTGTTAGTTGTGGTGCAAGGGAGGGTGGCATGAGCACCTGGCACTAGAGCGCCTGAGTATTTTGTTCTAGTGGTGCTTAGGTCGATAGTTGCTATGTTAGGTAGGCCGGGTGAGATAGGTTCAGTCTCTAGTGTAGGCAGCATAGTGTATGATTCCTGGCTATATGTATCACTAGCAAGGAATGTGATAGTAGCCATTATGCGGTAAGTAGTGATAAGATTAAGCATTATAGCAGCTTGGTTGAGTACATTAAGATATGCTTTTACATACATATACATTCACAGTTCTATTTCAGTGTGGTGGAGGCTATTAATGACATTTCTATCTAGTTGCTATGTTGGTTAGTATTAACAGCATAGAGTGCTATGTTCTTAGGGTAGTTAGAGTGGCAGGGTTTCCAGAGTACAGTGATTGCTCTACTCCCCACTCAGGCCAAACCTATCTTGGTGGTCGCTGCTGGTTGACCGCTGGCCTCCCCTGCAGACACAGAGTGGAGCTGCCTCTGTAGGAGCCGCCCTTTGCCTTGGGGCCCTTAGCCACATGGGCTGCACAGGCAGATGGTCCCCTTGGGGTGAGTGTTATGAAGGAGAAATTAACTAATCAGAGGGGGGTATGGGAGCAGGGGAGGAATCAGGAAGTAGGAAGGTGAGAAGATACAGGGCCGCCCACGGAGCGCAAAGCAATTTTACATATAACATGGAGAGTTCGGGTGAGACTTCAATAGGGAGCTGGTTTACCTTGGGAGGATTGCTGGGCCTGGAGATGGACCAATCAGAAGGGGGACAGGGAGTCAGGAGCAGGCTGGGAATCAGAAAGTAGGAGGGGGAGAAGCTACAGGGCCGCACGTGGAGCACAATGCAATTTTACAAATACAGTGGAGAGTTAGGGTCAGGTTTCAATAGGAAGCTGGCTTACCTTTGAGAGGATTGTGCCGAGTGCAGGGCCTGCAGCTACGCAGGGCCTCGAGCCTTGTTTCTTGTGGATGGGTGGAAGATGGAACAATCAGAGGGGGGAGGTGGGAGGTGGGAGCAGGCTGGGAATCAGGAAGTAGGAGGGGGAGAAGCTACCGGGCCGTGCATGGTGTGCAATTACATTTTACAAATAAAATGGAGAGTTAGGGTCAGGCTTCAATAGGGAGCTGGCTTACCTTTGGGAGGCATGCTGACTTGGGCAGTTAAAAAAAGAAGTAATCAGTTGAGTTGAGTTGTGTTTATGATTATGCAAACTAACCAATGTGGCTTTACGCCATGTAAAGATACCATAGAGCTCACCATCCTATCTCCCTGCCTAATGACCAGGCATTTCATCAGGATCTCTGACTGCACATTTCAGCACTGGTTGTAGGCACTGACATACGTGGACTTTGGGTCCAAAATTAAGTCCTCTGGTACAGCGATAACCCCCGTGTTTGGTGGTGTACAGGGCATGTCATTTATGACTTTTGTGTTCTGATTTTCCTTTGTTTTTTAAGGAAAGCAATTTTTCTCATCAAAATGTCATGGAGACATCTGCCCCGTATCCATCATCTAAGAAGGAGCCAAAGACTTTTCCCCCTTCATCACCACTCTCATCGACACCTCCTTCGCTTCATGCTATGTACCCAAGAATCTCAAAGACGCCTGGGTCAAACAGTTTATCAAAAAACCCAGACTAGACCCAAGCATTCCCACTAACTAACGCCCCATCACCGCCGTCCCTTTCCTGCTAAAAATCCTCGATAAAGCAGCCTACATTCGAATTCGGAACCACCTCGAAATGCACAACCTTCTAGGCCTCTGCCAATCAGGCTTCAGACCTAGACATGGCACGGAGTCAGCCCTTCTAGATCTGAAGATCCAAATGGATGAGGCCAAAGATAAAGGCCATCCATCCTTCCTCCTACTCCTTGATCTCTCGGCGACCTTCGACTTGGTCAACCACAACATCTTAACCGCACACCTAACCACTTCAGCCTCCTTCTCACCAAATGCAGCCAAATGGATCCAATCCTTCCTTGCCAAAAGATCCATGAGGGTTTTCTCAGACAGTGCTTCAGCAGATCCTTCACCTATCACGTGCTGAGTCCCCCAAGGCTCATGCGTCTCTCCCACCTTTTATAACATCTTTACTAAGATGTTATTCGACCTCCTTGATGACATGAAAGTTCTTTACGCCAACTACGCTGTTGATACACAGATCCTCATCACGCTCTCAGACTCACATGAAAAAGACTCTGCCCACCTCAATGAGATGTATAGCAAGATTCAAGACTGGATGGCAAAGCAAGGGATCTGTCTAAACGATGACAAAACCAAGCCCCTACTCATTGGCTCCAAACAACGCCTCAACAAAATCAACCCAAAATACAATTCATTCAATATCGACGGAAACCTCATCAAGGTCTCCAAAAATGCCAAAACACTAGGCGTCTACCTCGACTCTACCCTGACACTATCAAGACAGGTTAATGCCACTGCCTCCACCTCAGCCTACACTACTAACACTACTCCTAGCTACTCAAAGCTGTATCATCTTAGGAAGAGCTATGATACTATCCAAACTCTATTACTGCAACTCCCTATATCTAGGGACTAGTAAGCAAAACATCTACAAACTCTAAATTGTACAGAATAACGCCCTTAGGGAAGCCCTCAACATCCCACACACGGACCACATATCCCATGCAAGACAGACTGCCAACTGGCTCCCGTTAAAAGACAGAATCACCTTCAGAACCCTCATGATCACCCACAAATGCCTCAACAACACCCCTCCAAAGTACCTTGTCGACAAATTCTGCACCAGGACATCCTCCAGACCCACCAGAGCCAATTACGCTCACTGTCTCAACCTCCCCAAATGCAGACTCCAAAATTCAGGAGGCACCAGTTTCCTAGTCCTAGCGGCAAAAACATGGAACTCTATGCCAACAGCACTTAGAGATGAACACTCTTTCCTCGCCTTCCTCTTCAAAGTCAAAGCATGGCTCTTTTCCACAATCCCTTCCAATTAACTAACACTCATTTCTTCAACTTGTAAATACCTGCATAATCGTGTAAATCCTATCTTGTAACCTTCACTGTGCCTACTATTTAATATTGTAAATTATTTTATCACTGTATCAAATTCATATGTGTAACTAGCCACACCAAATATGCCTGTAAATTAGTGTATTTTCTGTAACTGTACATGCATGTAACCTCTACACAAGACCAAGCGTCTAGCTATCTCAGGGTTCAGCGCACCATATAAGCAAATAAAATAATCAAACAAAACAAATTTGTACCTATTTCCCTAAAAAACAAGCTACAAACAAAACAAGCTACAAAAAAAGGCAGTCATGCAGTCATGCTTTTTGGGGCAGTGAGATACCTCATCTCATTTCCTCGGGCTGATGTTACAAAAGGACACAAGATATCTGAGTTGTGGTTATTTGGAAACTACATTTCGTTTCTTAGTGGGAGTAGAAGAATGCTTCAAACAGGAACATCCTACATAGCAAGTGGCACAATCCCACATCCTGTAAAATAATAGGAAGGGTAGATGCAGTGTATGCAGATGAAATATCAACCATCTGGCTAATGGGGAAGTGGGAAAAAGTAAAAGGGAAAATACAAATTAACATTTCAAACATTTATACCATGTACATTAATGCATCAACAGTTTAATTATGTGCCAGCAATTTACATTGTGTAAAACTGATTACATTGTATACAGCAGTTTATACTTGGGAACAGGGCAGATGATCACATCAGAAGGTGCTGACTCGGTTTTGGTTCCTGCCAGGGTCGCACTGGGCCATGAAAGTGTAGAGGATGAGCCAAAAGTCTCTACCAGAAGACCCGCCCCTAATTTGCCCATATGTTGGGAACCGGAAATAGCAACAAAAGCGACACCTGTAATGATGCCTATAACTAGAGCAGCCTTTGAAGCAAAGTATCCATTGAGAAGACCCTTCTTTATGTATCCACGAAAAGATCCCTGAAGAGCCCGCCAAGATGGATGGAAGAAGAGACTGGTGACGTTACATGAAGCGGAGTGTAGCACCCAGAACAGTTTACAAGAGAGAAGGCGAATAGACCATATGGAATTGGATAACGAAACAAAGAATCGTTTGACCTTTTACGTGCGGTATGAAGATTGCATGTGTAAAGAGCACAGAAGAAAATGAAAACCGTTTTATAATTGTACAGATGCAGTAACGCAAGTAGAATAAGAATTCATGAAGACTGGTTAGACGTAGTGAATAGGCTGCAGGCAGTGCCGCCAATATTACACGGCCCATAATAGCGGGCGTGGTTATGGTTATATTGCTCAACCCATAGGAAGACCACGTTTTAGCAGGCTTATAACTTCACTCTCCCTGGACGAATTCTCAGAAAACTTTGCAAAAAAGTATATGGCGCACTCTGAATTTATTTGGGAAGTTAGGTGAGGTTTCGGACAAAAACTTTGCGCACGCATACAGATCAAACCATTGGACGGATTATCACCAAATTTGTGGCAGGAGTAGCAGCTTGGTCTCAAAAGCGTGCTTTTTTAAATGTGGTGCAAATCTGTCCAGTACTTTCTTTAAAAACTGATAAAATGTATGTCTCAAAAATGTGTGAGATCTGGCTCTGCGGTCCCATTTCCCTGTTCGCTCCATGGTTAAAACTATGATAGGCCTGCAGGGTGGCGTGATGTTGGCGGACATTGGAGGCGCCCGGTGGTTGGCTGAAGGGAAGTGGGGTGAGCGTCATAATTTTGGGTAACGCCGCCATGTTAAAACTGAGGATAGTGCGGTGCCGAATGGGGCTGCAAAACATGCTTTGCTGCATCTGGTGGTGAAGAAGACGGTAGTGTGTGCGCAGTGTTCATGAGTACTACGACAATTCGCGGGTAGGTCCTCAGGCGATTAGTTTTTGCAGGCTCAATTAGGGACTTGGAATGGATTGCAGATGATGTGAGGACATTTGCATAGGGTGCACTATGCTGTGTTGTGTGTAGTAAGCCCCTAAGCACTTGAGTGCATGGGTGGAGGCCTTGCACCGAAGAGTTTGCCGAGTGGTTGTATGTAGGTTTCACGATGTTGGCTTGTGTGTGCGCTTTTTGAGCAGTGTACAGATAGTTGGTTGCATGGGTGTGGTGATTGTTAGCACATCCTACAGTTTTGAGTGCATGTCTGGAGGTGATGGAGTCAACAGTCTTGGAGTGTGTCCACTCGGTGAAGTGTTGGTATACTTTATGCATAGAAGTTCATAGGGTTCAAGTGCAATGTTTATGTGTTTGGGTTGTGGCCATTGCCTACAGTACTGAGTACTGTACTGTATTATGTTGTATTGGTTGTGAGTAGTTAATAGAGTGTTGGGTGCAGGGGTAATTTTCGGAAGGTTTTGTGGTTTGCTTGGAAGTAGTACAATACTATGTAAATGGAAGTGGGTAGGGTTGCTGGAGGCTGTGTTATGTTTGTGGATTCTGCTAACTGGCTAGATATTTGCATGCATGACTATATTATGTTGCGGGGGTTGGGTAGGGGTGCCAGTGGCTGTGTTATGTTTGTGGATTGTGGTACCTGGCCACATGTTTGCATTACAGCTGCATTACGTTGCGGTGGGTGAGGCCAAGGCCTAGCCTCTTGGGTGCATGGCCGAAGGCTGTAGGCCATGCACCCAAGAGCCTAGGCCTTGGCCGCACCCACTGCAACATAATGCAGCCATGCATATCAACACTGTGATGCTGGTATATGGATGCAACAAATATGTTTACAGAGTGATTTTCTTTTTCTGCGTAAATCCTTTGGGTAACTTGTTATAACCATACGTTGCTGCATCGTACGCACTTTTTCCTCTGCATCTCTCCTAGGGTGGTCACCTTTACAGAATGGTTGTGGAGGACATTTCAGTCTTGGAAGAGCACCACAAGGAGGTAACATGGACTTTTTCTTTGAATCACACATTTAAAATGGGGACAATGCACGTAGCTACCCACATATTGTTGAAGGCGTACTTCATATACATCCGTAAGAAGTGTTTTGTTTATAGAAATGCTTTGGAAAAAAACATATCCCATTACAGCAAAAGGAGCATTTCACAATGACCTACTGTTCCACTACATAATTGGTCATAGAAATATGTTCAGCTACATGCGTATGCTGTTATTCTTTTCTCCCCCATCCACCATGGAAGGTACAATAGTACTACACAAATTACTGTTCTACAGAAAAAATAACACTCCACTCTCAAAATGACTGTCTTACTTGAAAGACAACATGCTGCACTGCTGCTTATAATCACTCTGAGTTCACATTTCCTAAGGGACAATAGTCCTTGCTAATATCCCCCTGCCTCCTATTAATGTGTATCTGCTGTCATTGCAATGCTCTGTTTACACAGAGAAACATCTTCAAATGCTGCACATCCTCAGAGAGCTGCATGCCAAACATCTAGGGAGAGCTCCCCTACTGCCTTTCTGCCCTGGCGTTCAAATAGCACACAAATGTGTGCGTTCAGGGCACAACAAGCTTTCATTCGCCAGGGGATGAAGGCAAATCGGCATGCTTAGAGGTCTGCACAGAGTGCCAGCTAATCACAGGACAAACCCATCAATGCGGGTACGTCCCGCAAAATATGGGACAGTTGGCCATCTTACTATTACCTTTGTTTTGTGTACTTATTGATATGTGCAAAGAACGCGCTTAGCATTGCCATTTTGTGCTAATGTTATGTGTGCATAGCTTTCACTACCTTTAAGTGATGGCGCAGCCCTAAATCACTCGCCCCCATAGGTGACATTACTTGCTGACAGTAGTTTCGCAAACCGTGTATAACTGCTATTTTCATAACGTTCATGCCCAATGTAGTCCAATGTGCTATGTCAGAACCTAGGTCAGGAAAACAGGAAAATAAACACAAGCTAAAACACACATGCTGCCACATAGCGTACCCTAACGGTCTTGCTATACACAATAGTTGGTCAGAGAATATTTGGCTAATCTATGCACAATACTGTGTACTGTCACCAGTGGTTTCATTTTTCATAGAATATCCACAAGAAAGTTTAAGCTGACTGAAACACACGCTTCTTTGATTTTGCAGCTAACTTCCAGCGCAGACTGCTTTGTGTGCTTTTGTGTACTTCTTTTGATGTCACCAAAATAGCAAAAGGACTACTTTATGGTCCTTGCTGGATTGTGTGGTAGAACACACTTTCTTTTTAAGTTAGGAAAGTTGACAGTTGTCTCTGTGATGTGTTATATCACAAACCTTTGCATGTTGCTTCCTATAGCCGGAAATGCAATCGGACATACAGGGCCATAGCAGCTGTCCAAGATAACACACTGCTTATGGTAATCTTGTAATGATTGTTCTACAATCCATCTGTTGGCATGTGGAAAGGTGACACGGGCAGTAAGGTATCAGGTATCTGCGGACGAAAATGAATAACAATACATTTAAGTAGCTATTATCAGTGGCAGCATGAAGGACGAGGGCTCTGAGGGAAGGATGTCACAAAGGGCCCTAGATGTCCGGGTCATGGGCCTTAGGATGAGCTGTGTGTTATTGAGTACCATCGGATGTTCAGCCACAGGCTTCCCGTCTGTTTTGAATGAGCCACTCTCCTCCCACAGCTACACAAATGGGCTTTGTCTTTCAAATGTTGCCAACAGACCCTCCTTTCTTGTGTTTGGTTTTTATAACAGATGCCAGTGCCATCGAGTGTCGTCAGACCCACGGCACATTCTCTTTGTGTTTACCCAAACAAACATACAACAGAAAATATCCTCCTAGGGGACCTCTCCGATTGCAGGACAATGCAGGAGCTGTTTTTCCAGAATATTGAGCAGTATTGGTTTCTAATGTATGCATTATAGTGACCTGAACTGGTTGTGTCGACTACGACTGTGTGGTACATTATGGCTACTGTTGTGAAGGTTTTATTGCCAAGTGATACCTGTCCATGTGTGAAGATTGTAAGCTTGCAGTTATTTTTGGTGTCATCTGCTTTGTATCTTAAAAGCTTTAATATTATGTATTGACTATGTGATTGTATATGTGAGGTAGAACAATTATTGGAATTGCCAGAGCTACACAATAGGGTTAGGTTTGTACTGTGTAACAGTTGCTGAAATGGAATGGAATCACAGTTAGGTATTGATTCATAGCGAAAGAGCTTGTTAGGGACTTCTCCCTGAATGACATGATTGCAGAGAGTGCATTTATGTTTCCACATGTAGGAAATCTGAAAGATTTCATTCATGGGTATGTTTTTGTTTTTGCTTTCCACTAATTGCCGTAAGTAGAAACTCCCGTGGATCTTCTAGTATGTTTAACGTGAATTTCACCATTCCCACACTGTAGTCCAAATCTTGTCTTACTCTTGAGACACTGGAACTGTTTTCAGGACTGTTTCCTGCATTTCCGTGAAGAACTGCCATTTGTAAGCACATCTGGTCTGAGTTGTTTAAATAAATGTTTCCAACAATTGCTTGCATTTGCAATAGAACATTGATTGCTAAATTTGCACAGCAATTTACACCACTTGTATTGGAAAATCTGAATGGACCAGCCAGTTTTGTGTCTAAGTAATTTGAAGGATGTGCACGTGGTTTCTTCGAAGAGGAAGTTCTCTTTCTGTGTGCAGTTGGGTATGCATTGTTCTTTTCAGTCCATTCTTTTGTGCTTTTGGTATTTGATGGAGTATGAGTTGATTTCTATTTCTTTGAAGATACTGTTGGGAGATCATTTAGAACTTCTGATTGCATTACTTTTCTTTTACAACCTTTGCATTTTTGAGGAACACAGTACATTTTGAAATGGGGTGTGTAGAGTGCACGTAGTCTATTGTACTCTACAATGCAAGGAATGTGTGCCCTGACTGCCCTTGCTTCAAAATTGACTAGATATAGTCCTTCCACTGTACGTAGACATGACAGTGCTACGTAATTCATGCCTTCTTTGAAGACTATGCTACCAATTTCAATGAATGCTTGCTCTAAGGTTAGACCTTACGATTTATGAGTAGTGAATGCATATGCTAGCGATAGAGAAAACTGTTCTCTGCATAAATATATGTCTTTGAAAAGAAGGACTCGGGCTGTTGGGCATCCTATCTGTTTAACTTCTGAAGGTTTGTCAAAGTGGATGTTGACAAACTGAATGATGTTGTCACGTAGGTATATATGGAGCCCAAAACCTGTACCAAATGCTCCATTAAGTATACCTTGCTCTACATCAAGGTTACATGTAAGCATTACTTTACAATTTTCTCCAAACCAGCTGTGTTATACAAAGAGTATTCTAATGTATTTAGTCGTGCTATGGCTTTTTTACACATAGGTATTGTCATACCGTGTACGTCCAGTTCTCTGTGGAGTAAATTTGAACGAGTGGTTGCATTTTTTTTCAGCATAGTTTCATTGAATTCTGTACAGCTTGCGAGAGGTGTCATTAAGGCCATACAGTGGACATTTTGTGTGCTATTTGTTCCATGACATCAGTAGCAGATGTGTTATGCTGTTTAGCTCACGGGTGCATCTGGTATTTAGGGTACACTGTGCTTCCTTAGATAGTACACCAATCCAAATGTTTTTCAAAATGTTGGCATAGGTGAGGTCTGCAGACTGATGCATGCTTTCAGTTACTTCTCTGTATTGGACATGTTGCTAGAGATTTGCATCCCCTATGCTTCCAAGAGTGTTATGGCACAGTCTGTGCCCTAAGGTTTTAAAGATGGGTTCACCTTTAACTTGTGTTAATTGAAGGATATCTCCAAAACCAATAATATGATTTCCTCCAAAGAGGTCTTCGTAGTATGTTTTGAGGACCTCCTGCAATCTGCGGTGAATCAAAGCAAACATTATGTTGGAGACCATGCTCATATCATCTATTAGGAGTATTTTCATTTGTTTCAACACTGTGTAACTCCACAGCACATTCTGTTGACAGTTTGCAGTTGTCTAATTTGTTTTGGTGTTCCACTGGAAGGAGTAGCAATCGATGTAAAGTGACACCACCTATGTTGTAGGCAGCTAAACCTGTGGGGTGGCTACAACAGATGAAAGCATGTTTTTTGTTAATTGTTGGAGGAATTTACTGATGGTTTTTATTAAGCATGTTTGCCTGAACCAGCTTGATCACTTACGTGTAGCAGTACAGGTTTGTAGTGTTCACAGTTTCAAGTTTTCGTTTCGTGCTGTATACCATCTTCAATTTCTTTACTTCTAGGAAAATGGTACCCTGCTCATTGTTTGATTTTAGTACAGAAAAGTGTTCTGCAGATTGCTCATACTGACACATGGTGTTATCTACTTCCATCATGGCTAATTCTGCCTCATTTGCTATGAGTGGCTGTCCAAGTGGTTATTGGCTTACTGTGACAGAAGGCTCACTGTTCTCAGGAGTGTCTACATTTAGTTGTGCTTGAAATTCTTTTTCTTGTTGGCGTTCATTGTCCAACATGGTTTTGTACCGCGTAAACTTTATATTTATTATGGTACTTTCACTTGTTTTGAAAGTTTCTTCATAGAAGGCATGGGTGTCTAATACATCTTCTTTTCTCCATGGTTTAAAAAGTTGTAGTAGAGCCATGTAGTACAGTTCTTTGTGTTGAGGACTTTTTAATCACAGCTTCATATGATTAATCAGGCTGCGTTTGGTAAATTTCGCCAGGCTGCCTTCACAACTTTCGACTCTGTATTAACTTTTTTTCTCATCTGGTTTAATGTTATTTTTGTATGAGAAGTTTTGGGATATGTGGTATAGGTACATGATTTCTAAAGCCGTACTCCTCTTTGGGTAGTATGTGTCCAATAAGTTATTTTTCAAAATGTCCTGGCTCTTGGGATTGTTTTTAGCTATTGTTTATATGTGTTCCTAGGATTTCTTCTGAATGCAGCAGGACCAAGGCTTAGCCACACTATGGGCCTCATTACACGGTAGGCGGTGAACCATGGCGCTATTAGCGCCATGGTTCATGCCGGTAAAATACCGGCACCGCCTTGGTGGAATGGGGAATTACCGCCCCATTCCAAGGTTGGCGGGGCTGCAAAAAGCAGGCGTTAAATTCCCCAACCCGCAAAGGGACCTCTTAGTAAGGCGGTAAGGATTTACCAGTACCGGTAAAATACCGGTACCGGTAAACCCTTACCGCCTACCGTGTAATGAGGCCCTATGTTTTCAGATTTCCCATGCAAGGTGGTGCTGGATAAATGGTCTGTGGCTTCGTAGCAGCCACATTGTCTATGGGACAGTATTTTTATGCCAAAGCTGTAGAACTTCTGTGACAGTATTTTGTCCGATGATATGTCAACCCACCACTGTTTTCTCTGCTTTGGTTAAGTAGGCTGTTACATATCGTGAAACTGCAGTGGAAGTGTCTGCCATGTACTGCACATCTTCATTTTAATTCCATAGGATTGCAATCATTGATGTATTTTTTTGCTTTGGTTCTTTTCATGCAGTATGTGTTCTTAGGAGATTTCCCTATCACACTGTATCTAACCAAAGACATGAAGCTGTTTACTTGCCCTGTTGTTCAAACTGGTCTCGGGAAACCAAAGTGGCATCTAATGTAGTATTTGCCTTTATTTTTATATTTCTGCTGACAATACTTGCCACGCTTGTGTCTTTGAAACTGCAAAATGTGTACATGTAAGTCACTATGTGTACTTTCCGAAGGGATTTCGCAAGTGACATATTTGTGAATGAACTGCAAAACAGTTGCATCACTGTCCTGACCACAGTTAAGAGCATTTGCAATCCACAAAAGCATGTGGATGTGTGGTGCTCCTCTGGCTTGATATTCTATTCTCCAAAAGAAGTGTTCCACCTCTCCGAGTGGAGGAAGTGCTTTACTGCAAATAAAGTGCAGCATGTTAAACTAACACCACAAAAAAGCTTTTTTCTGAGCTAGCACTAGCACTTTCTCCCGCATTATTTACCACGCTGTCCGAGGAGTATATAGGCTGTGCAGTGGCCTGCACCCTTTTATTGGCAATTCTATTTTTGGACTCTGAAAGGTTGCTCTGAAAAGAGCCTTTTTATTTTTATTTTTATTTTTTGTTGTTTTGTATTTTTCTTGTTCTTGTAACAAACAACACACAAGGCAAGGAAGGGAAAGGGGGTTAAGGAAAGGCCACCAACCACAGCGATAAGAAAGGGCAAGTGGAGAGAGGAAGATGTTGGGTGGCCCTTACTTAGGTAGGGACAGTCTCATGCTCCTGGACCAAAGCCTCAAAAGCACTTTGAAGTTGCTCCCCCCCGCAGAGTCACACTACATACACAATAAGTGACTTTTGAAAGGTAAGGGTCTGCTGCGGTGCATATGGCCTGTAAGGCTGGTTTAGGGATTTGCTTCCCCAAAGGAGTGTCCTTAGTGCTGGCAGGAGCAGATGCGGAGGATGGTGTAGAGGAAATTAACCTACTGCCTTGTTCGAAGGGGTCTACCCTCCAAACTGCTGCCTTGTAGTTCAATTTGAGGTGTCGCCACTTCGAGATGGTGACGTAACTCTACAAGTCAGGTATTCCGTGACTGCGTACTATGTTGCACTCAGTGCATTTCACCTGGTTCGCACAATATTTCGCCATGTCTCCTATGGTGTTAAATAGTTTCCACAAACAGGACTCATGCTGGCTGCAGGCAATGGTGAATTGCTTTACTTCATCCCCCTTCTCCTCTTGATCCCTATCTACATCACCACACCTGTTCCCTTGTTCAGGCCCTTTGGAAGGTGGTGGTGGTGGTGAGGGTGTGGGTTCGACAGACTTAGAGGCAGTAGCAGCAGCAATGGTTTCCATTAGTTGCAAAGGTAATATAGCACAGCCGAATTGATCAGAAAGCAATTCCAGCATGAAGTAATGTGGACAGCTGCTCTGTACTGGAAAGCCAAAAACAGAATGGGGAGCAGCTCGGGGGTATGGACTTTTATAAGGCTGCTGTGGAGCACTTGGAACCAGAAAGCAGGTGCACATTGTTCCAAAAAATAGTTTTATATATAGTGGCACAGTGTGGGACGTTTGCAAGGGAGTATAGTCACAGTAACACTTTTTACATTGCACAAAAAGTACTTTTCCAATGCCAGGGGACCCGGATGGTGTCTGACAAATAAGGGCCCATGGTGACGTTGCGAATGTGCTCGAATGGGACGTCTATCCGCAGGACGCCTATTGGGCAGAATGCTTTGTGCGCATGTGCATATGTGTCCTACGGACAGGGTTGGGATCCCTGTACTAAATAAAAGTGTGACACACATGCGGCGACAATGTTCAAAGAAGCTAGATGTTTGTAGGCTACAGCAATTGCAATTTTCATGTGCACAGCTGTCCGTAAAACGTGGGTGGGTGGATCAAAGTATTGAAAGTACATCACAAGTTTTTCTGAACATGCTGCACAGGGGCAGTGTTACCAGGAGACAAAGGATGAGATATGCGTGCGCGTAGTTGTGGACCGGACAGACGTGTGCTCCCACAACTAATTAAAGGTGTATCTCAAGATGCGGACATGTGGCCAGTACTGGATTCCTAAGGATATGTCCATTCTGATTGTGGATAGGCCGGGCAGATGCTGTGTCCGTAGGACACATCCATTTTGCTTAACTGCGCCCATCCTGGACAGTACCGTGCGCTACATACAGAGTCACAACGGAATTTTCCAATAAAAGGAAAAGCTACTCACACACTCAGCAACAATTCACATATACACCTTTATTTTCAGACATACATAGATACTATTAGGAAAGGGAAGGGGTAGCAGACATGGAAACATATACAGGGGAATTGGGGATTTGCACACTTTCACCATGAGGGGAGGAAGGGATTGAGGTCTCATCGTAACATCGCTGATCAGAGGGATTTTGTGGAGATGGGTGGGCTGGGAAATGGGGAAGGGGCACACGTGCAGGTGGGGCAATGGTATTTTCTTTTTTCCATAATATGTCCTTGTACAAAATCATTTCAGGCAACAAAATTCTTTAGCAATTGTTCCATTTTGGCGTCCATGCTGTCTACTTTGTTATTTACAGAGTTTCCTTCATTTTGTGTGGTTGTCTGCTATTGTGGAGAAGGTGCTGCTTGTGGTGCATTCCTTTTATTTCCAGTATGTCCTGATAAAGCAAAAAAATTCTGTTAGGTGTATATGAAGCAATACATATTAACTGACTTACTTTTCAGACTGTGGTGCATACCAATGGGGTTACTATCGTTACTTATTTCGTAATGAGGGAAAATCTATTACAGCCATTCTAGGGTGTTTGCCATTGCTGCATAAAAAAAAACATCATCCACTATTGTCCACTCGACAAACTGTGCTATTATAGGAGCAACTTTGGTGTACTTACCGCGTTCTAGTGACGTTCAGCTCTCACTACTTTGCAGTCCTTACTCTGCCAGTTCCTTCTTTGTTCCTATGTTAAGCACCAGTGTAGTAATATTGTTGGATGCCCACGTTACTTCGCTTGTTGGTGCACTCCATTACGGTGCATACCCTATGCCTTTGCTCTGTTTGTTTCACAAGTACAGAGTTTGCAGACCTACTCCATTTCTCCTTGCAATGCACGTACATGGTGCTCTTTGTATATGTACCTTCCCTTCGCTGAATGGTACCACTATGTAAGAGAACGCCTTCCTATTTCAGTAGTTTGGCTGCTACCCGATATCCGCGAACAGACACACAGTCTGCGGTTACTGTGCCCATTGGCATGCAGCCATCAATTTGGATGTGTATGGTACATCTATACAAACTAAGGGTATCCTGGTAAAAACCTATGATATTCACTGAAAAAACGTTGTTAAAGGAACATTATGTTTAAGTTGCGCTACTAAAAACCTATCAAATTCAGTGAAAAAATGTTGTTAAAGGGACGTAATGGTTCATTTGCCCTAAGAAATACCTAGCACATTCAGTGCAGTAACTTTATTAAAGGGACATTACAGTTACTTTGCACTAGCAACAACCTATCCATATTATGGTTACAAGTAAAACTGAAAAACCCCAGAAATTCCCCAGTTATGGTAAGCTAAGCAACCATAACTCGTGCCACCACTGTGCACTGCTATGACTAACAACCAGGACATCAAAGATGACATCACCACAATTTCCTTGGCCCTAGAGCTTCACTAATGCCAATCAGCCAATGTTTAAGCATTTCTGCTTTACCTGGCTTTTACAGAGCCGACAATGTCTTTCTTGAAATGGAATCCCTCTTATGGAACATCACCTTTGCAGGTAGCCTAGTAAGTTAAGACAAAAGTGCATACATATGTAATGATATTTCGGCCCTGGGAATCTCATCACAGAGGAATACATCTCCTTATATGTACTCAGGTGTGTGATTAGCACCCTTTGTAGTTAATAGAATTACATTCTCTGTATCTTTCCCCATTTTACAATTTTCATTTTGTTGTACATCTTCACCGGGCTGTCCATAAATGTAAGCTTGTCTGAGTCCATTTCAGCAAGAATCGGGTCACATCACTCCCCAAAATTGTGTAATGCTTTGTCATAATTATTGCTTAAAGATATACTCAAATCTTCAAATAGCGAACACGATGGTGGAACCAATGTTGCCTCAGCCTATGCTGTACTATTGTGCTAACCCTATTGTATCATGACCTCACCCATGGCATATGAAGGCAGCACCCTTGTTAAAATGTGGTTGATATCTAAAATATTGTCTGCTCCAGTACTTATTTGGATTTTTCAAATGTTTACGTTTATGTACTTTTTTACACTTTGGTAATGTCATCAGGGTTAAAGATGAACAGATGCCATCCGGTTCAAAGGTCAAGTGACATCATTTCCTATTATGCCATCAGGTCTGTGATGTCACTTCTGCTATCCCTGGCATTTTGGTGAATCAACGTCCCTGCTGTCCCTGTAAGTCTCAGGAGCTCCATGTGTAGGTACGTGTTATTTGTTTAGGGTGATTGTAAAGCCCTGAACAGTGGTTATCTTTTGCATTTCTTCTGGTTTGGGTGTGTGCACCAGTTGTAGAGAGACAGGAGTTTGAAGGAGCCGAACCAAGAGGCAACACAAGTTGGTTGGGGAAAATGGGACGCTTGGAAGTGTGTGAGAACCCAGGGTTTGTGCATGGTTGCAGCAAGATGTAGAGCTAGCTATGTGGGGTGAGGGCAATCTGTGGATACATCTGTTCACTAGAAGAAGGAACTTGTAAAGGGGTAGACGATGCAGGGAGTGCCAGTGAGGGAGGACGTTGTTCATAAAGGTTTGTATGTGTAGTTCTCTGTTAATGATTAAGCAGTAGATGGGGAACCATTCAAAGAGGCTGAAGCAGTAGTCAAGCCTTTTGAGGACCAGAGTGGAGATGAGGAGTTAAACAGTGTAAAAGGTGTGGTAAAAGAAGCTATAATTTGTCTCTTTCCTACAAACAACTGCTAACAGTTAATGCAGTGCCTGCATACAGTTTTGATAAGTTAAAAAACATGCTTACGAGAAGTCTATATTATTGCCTTACTTGTCAATAATGGGAAAAGGTTCGTACCTATTACTATAGTCCATCTGTACTGGGAAAATGTACTCAGGTGAAATGCAGGGAATATCAGCTTGAGGACCATTGTTGAAGGTGGGAAAAGTGGTCTTCCCCACAGTGAGCAGTGTGTGATGACAGACCAATCCTGCCAGGCCAAGAAGTGACAGTAGTTGTGTACTCCCCCTAATCTCCGGAGAGAAAGAATGATGCCGCCACAGACCTAGCCTAGCGATAAAGTGTAGGAGCCTAGGATTGCTCTATTGCAATAAAGTTCTCCTAGCTTGAAAGGGTGTAACACAGAGGAGTGGGGAGGAAAGAAACACATCAGCCAGGCCAGAGTGGGTAGCTTTCAAGGACTACATTGCCAGTGCCAAATGAAGGCAAATGTGTGATGGACAACACTGCCATGTTCTCCTAAGCACTTGTGTGAGAAAGACAGGTGAAGCATTTTGAGCATTCCTTCCATGCATGCCACAAAGACTTTAGAAGTACATCAAACAGAAGGGGGATTATTTCTTTCAATCACTTCACATTGTTAGAATTGGAGGAATTCCATAGGATTGTCCAATGAGTGTCCCGGGAGTGAAAAAAAGAGAATCCATTTTAATGCGACCACAAGTCAAGGAATCCAGAAGAGGATGCCTTGGAGAGGTCCAAAACATTCCCTTAAAGTGGAAAGTAAGCTTACTGCTCTGAATGCAAAATTGGAAATTATGTATGTTAAAATTGCATGGTGAGAAAAAGAGGTTAGACAGCCCACAGGTGCTGTTGAGAAGTCAGGAAATGTGTTCAAGCCCAGGGAGATGATTTTTAGTTTTGGAAGGACTTCCCGAATTGTGCTTTTACCACCATTACCCACTTTAAATCCATTATGGAGTGGTTGGAGAATAGTGCAAGGGTAGTAAAGATGAGGATTCATAATTTAACCCAGCTCCAGCATGACAATCCCTCAGGGGGGTGATACAGTTCTTTATAGTTTTAGCAGTATGAATGGGTCATGTCCAGGAACACAGTAGGTCGTGAGAGCATCTTGCTTAACTGCCAGAGGTCCTATTGTTGTGAAGCGTGTGGACACAGTACTGATGGAATTAAGGCATCCTACTGTGAGGTACGTCATACTACGTGAGGGGGCATAACAGAACATTACAATTTAGAGATGCCAGGATATCTGTGGGGTTCTATCACAAATGAGACACAGGGAACGTTTAAAGTTGCAGAAAGTACTGAAGCTAATTAATCAGTTTATGGGATCCTGCCATTTTAATGGTGGTATGCAAGGCAATGTTACAAATGTTGACCCAGGTTAAGGCAGCTAAGGACCTTCTCTGGTGGGATTGGTTGGAGTTGCCAGAAGACGCAGTGAGTGTGGACTTAAGTATTTGCATTTGAATTTGGGGGAAGGGGGTTTATAAAGTTATCAATAGCACACCAAAACACTGCACTGATGTGATTCTGAGGTTTTTTAAAGTTTTAATGTAACCAATGAGTTGGTATCAGATTCATCTAACCATTCAAACAGCAAGGTTTCTGGTGACAAAGTGTTTTAGCAAAGCCAACACGTAGTCAAGGCTGAACATACGCAAATTGCATATTACAGTAGTTTTTTTGAGTCACTAGATTCACATCTTAAGCACATTCAGCAGTATCTGTTAGTGTTAGCCCTATTCCTGGTAAATGTGTTTATGGTCATGAAGAAGGGGTTTATAAAGTTGGATACGTTCACCAAAAGGCATCATGGCTCTGTAAAGACAATGCAATCTGCAACTGTGAAGTCATGTTGAAGTAGAACAACAAAAGAAAACGATGAGTTAGCTAAACTGAGATGTAGAGCAGAATATAGACAACTATCCAATAGTTTTATAACAACAGATTGTAGTCCGGAGAAAAGAGGTGAGAAAGCTTGCACAAGCGGCTAAGAAGTCAGGCACACCTGAAGACCATCTTATAGCCCGGGCCGCTAAATCCAGCTATAAAACGTGGCTCTCTGCATTGAAACAATAAAGATACCAGCACGACGAGGAGGCTATGTTAAAAGCTTTGGCTAGCAAAGACCTGAAGATATTCTGGTCACTAATAAAGGCTGAATCGACAGTGCTTAGAGTAGACCAATCAAATCCAATAAGTGTGGAAACTTGGATTACCAACTTTAGAACCCTGTATATGCTGGTCCGAGAAAACAACAAATTCACCAACTTCAGTGATTGCCCTGAGCCATGGATCACCTCAAACAATGTGAGTGATATTTTAAGACAAATTAAAAAGCGGAAAGGTTTGAGAGTACCAGGCCCCGATGGGCTGTCGAATTGTATGCTTAAAGAGTTCCCTGGAGATTGGGCCACCTTCATATTCATCTTATTTAACCAAATAGCTATCTCTCAGCAACTACCAAGTTCATGGAGGAGAGCGATAGTGGTACCATCCATCCAAAATTTGATTGGGGAAACCGAAGGAACTATTGCCCTATCACTCTCCTCTATGTCATTGGTAAACTTTACAGTTCAATCATCTTGGACCACTTCAAAATATGGTGTTGGGAAACCAGATGTTTTGACCAATTCCAAACCGGTTTTGTTAAGGGTCTGGGCACCTTGTCAAACATCCTTTTACTCCAACTGCTGAAGAGGAACTTGGGACATCACATACCCAAGATATAAATGGTCTTTGTGGACTTGGTCCAAGCATTTGACTAAATCTACAGATGTAAACTGTGGTCGAAACAGGCAAGGAAAAACTTCCCAAAAGCAATATTCTATCCAATCATGGCTATGCATTCCAATACTTCTTTAAGAGTCAGACTGAATAAAGCTGGGACCCTCTCAAATGAAAGAAAAACCTGGGGTGTGATATGGCCCCTGCACTTTTCAAATTCTTTCTGGAGGACATGCCAGAGCCTTTTCATCTACTAGATCACCCCCCCCCCCAAGGTCTGAGGAGTGCAGTTGCCTCATCTCTTATACGTAGATGAAGTTGTGTTCATCAACCAGACCCCAACTCAACTCAACACCCTCACTGTTATGTCCAAAAGAACGACCTTGAAATGAACAAGGGGAAAACCAAAATCTTGACCTTTGGTACCAGCACCAAGGGGAAAAGCCACCAATCCTGATATATAGGTGGAGAAACAATTGAACAGGTACAATCTTTCAAATATCTGTGTGTCTGGTTGAGCAACTCAAGTACCGAACCACCCATGTCAACTGACCATTCTGTTAAGGTGAAAACCTTAACCAGTCAAGCCCGTGCACTGAACCGAAAGTTTGAGCGCTTCTCTATCTTGCTAGTGGTGAACTATTACAGAGCTAATGTGGTCCCTGTTGTGACATAAGGGGTGGAAGCTATGTTCACCCTCCCGGAACCTCTTTAGGATCACCTTGAGGGTGGATTTTGGAAGAGGGTATGGGTGTTCCCCTGTCCACCCTGATTACAATCATCCTGAGAGAACCAGGTCTGAATTCCCTGAAGTGTACGGTTGACTTGGACAGGCTTGCCTTGTTTGGGAAATGTTACAACCCCCTACGCCTGGCGATCCTGGAGATGGTTCATAAAGAAATGTTGTCTGATTCCAATTCCAATCTGAACGGATGGCGCTCAACCAGGATGTTCCTTCTAAAAGAGATTATCAGCTCTCTAGGGCAACTGTTGCCCAACCCAAGACGAGTACAAAGAAAACATCAAGATTGTGACTGGATTCTAACATTGGAGCTGGACAGAAATTACTAATCGGTTGCTCAACTGCCCTCAGAAAGCCGAACACTCAACACAGAGTGTGTGAATCCCTGAAGCAGTTTCCCGACAATAAGGTCAGGGACAATTTTTGAGAGCTCGTTTGAACTTGCATCCAACTAATGAGATCCAAGCAATCCAGAGTCAATCTGTGGAAAATCACTGTCGGCACTGTACAGGGTGGAATCACTGTTTCACATGATGACACTGCGCCCAACTTTAAAAGAGACTCGTTCAAAACACTTTAGACCTCTCTTTTTTGATTTTGCGATTTCCGACTCTAATGGTTGGTGGTCATTTTTGAAGGCAGGCCAAAAATCAAATACGTAATTGCTGATGCCAAGTTTTCGACAGAGGTCCTTCCTTAGAGTGGACCTGTCAAAGTTTCATAAATCGTATTTCTTAAACTGTATTTTTCTTTTATTTTCTTCCTTCTTTTGCTGTTCCTCTCTGTGCATGACCTACCATAATAAGACTATGGGAAAGTAAATTTATTGCTAAAACATTGTTGATTCAATTTTAAAACAAATAAATAAATAAATACAAATAATAGATTGTTTTTCTTTCTGAGGACGAAGCAAGATTAATCCACAATTGGGGAGATGTAAATCCAAAAATCAGACCACACAGACTGGGTTTGTGGAATTTTGGAATAGTAAGAGTGCAGGAGCTTTGCGATCTAGATGGCCTATGTGGCTGATTTTGAACTAGTTTTGCAGGTAGGAGGTTAACATGATTTCTGTAGGAAGATTTATGTAAAAGCCACATGCTTTTGAAAATGGCCCCGTGCCTGCTGGGCCTAGAGACCCAAGCTTCTCCCACTGATAACGTCCAATTAGGCCGAAACATGTCTGGAGATGCTTGTGGTCTTGTGCTGAAGGGATGTGACCAAGCAGTTTGGGCTGGACTGCCCCTTTAGGAGTGGAACCAAGCCTTATTTGCATATGGTCTTTCCCCTTTAGTAATGACTTGGCAGGCAAATAATTATGGCCTGGAGGATTGTCCAGCACAATGCCAGAGGTTAAGATGTATCCTAATCCTTCAAGCCATCACCTCTTTTATTTTGCTATTGTCACCCTGATTGGGATGGGCATGCCCAGACGTGGGTCTGTACCTGCTGGGCCTACAGACCCAAGCTTCTCCCACTGATGATGCCCAATTAGGACAAAACCTGTCTGGGGATACTTGTGGTCTCGTGGAGAAGGGATGTGACCAAGCAGTTTGGGCTGGACTGACCCCTTTGGAGGAGGGACCAAGCCTGAAGTGCCTATGGTCTTTCCCTTTTGTAATTGTTTGGCAGGCAAAGAACGATGGTCTAGAGGGTTGACCAGAGCAATACCAGAGGTTAAGATTTATTCTAAACCTTCCAGCCATCGCCTCTTTGGTTTTGCATTTGCTAATGGGTAGACGATGCAGTTAATACAAACTATGGGAAAGATGATCACATTTGCTTAGTCCAAGCAGTAGCCTGGCTGTTGGGTTATTTTCACATGCTGCACTCTAAATGTATTTTTGAGGATAGTTCAAGATAAGCACTATTCCCAAAGTCCAGGCGAGATGACAGAAGCACATCAATGACTGATGATAAATGCAGAAGCAAGGCGGCTATTTCCTGAGTTTCCCTAGAGTTGGAGACTAAAACGAGCATGTATTTTTCACAGGTGTAGACAAAACTGGTCACTCGCCAAATGACTCCGTCTAGAAAGTATTGCTCCACAGATAACATCTGGCACTGACAGTCAGAACTTCAGTTTTGGTGGGGGATCATTTTAAGACAATTAACATGACAATAATTAATAATAATTAATAAAAATTAATAATAATTAAGACAATCCGTTCTTTAATTGCCAGAGGCAATTCTTAAGGGCATTGACAGGGGTGTCTCTATCCCCTAGCACTGTTATATGATGTAGATTCCAGTATGGTTGTTTTGGAGAAGTGTAATATCTTAAATTAGAGATAATTGCATGCATGGGCCGCATTACAAGATCAGTGGTAACTGTGAACACAGGTGGTAACGGAATTACAATCTTTTTTTGCTAGCCTGTCTGATTTTAAGTTTTAAAGCCACTAAGAGGGTAATACTACCAGCATATCACTTGAGACAGTATCTAAAGAAAAATAATGAAATGGCAGGTTTCAGTAATAGGATCAGCAATATCGCAATCCCCTTTAGAATGGGGACCAACAAAAACGTGCACCCAGGGGGGCATGTATCAGTTGTCTCCAGTGGTAACAGTGATTCAATTTGGCAGGATTACCTCCAGGAATACTGCCAAACTCCTAATGAAGTCCTTACTGTTGTTTACTTTTACTGGCGATGAAAACTAGAAAACTATGCATGGCTGAGGCTTTCCTTTGCCTTCTGAAATAAACAGAAGGGCGGGCATCTGGACAGACAGACGTTTCCCGTTACTCTGCCAATGTGCTACACGTTTTAATTCCACATTGCTGCTACAAAATGCGAAGTGTTGTAATAACTACAGAAAAGGAGCAAAGACTTCATAATATGAGCGAAATTGGCACTTTTTTTTCTCATAAAAACCGATGTCAATAAGATCAGGCTGATTCACCTCCTTTTGACAAATCGTATGGCATCATGGCACAATTAAATCTATTTGGATTCTGGGAGAAAAGAGTTCACACAGCTAAAATAGCGCTGCCAGCACAGCGGGCACATCCCCTCCAGAGCAGCAGAAAAGCTGAGGAGTTTGCTCTACAATGGAGCGGCAGGTGCAAGGCGTTAGTTAAACCTGGCTAGCAGCTCATCTTGGCAGAGATAAGCCCGCATAAGCCTCCTGCATCCAAAAACTGACTGAGGGGAAACAAATTATTATTTTCAGAACCAGTGGTTTTACAGTAGACAGTGGATTAGATATTCTATTGCTCCGAATTTTGCCATCTTTGCGCTCTGTATATGTTAGTGACAAAATAAGCAAACTCTTTTTCTCACACGGAATATTATATTATTCGTGAGGAAAGATCAGTTGAAATTGACACATTTCACATACTAACCAATGATCAATTGAAAAAGTTACCTTCCACAAATATAGCCTCTGGCACTGGCCATCAACCTTGTCCTGCTATAATTCTTAAGGATCTGTGTCTAATGATGTGTGACTATCAGGACTTTACACACCCATTACAAAAACTGGATAAAGTGGTACAAAAGTATACTCCTTCAACAGGATGCTGAACAAATCATGAGGGCCATTTCTAACAAAAACACATCAGAAATTCGGGGTTTTATAAAATCCCAGGGAGAACAACCCAAGGCATCCCAGATAAACGGTGTCTCAGAGGTAGCATGGAGAAACCATTATATGCAGCTCCGGCCTCAAAGGACCCTACCTCACCTAGTTCCAAACTACCTGGCAACTGGCATACGATCAAGAGGATGTTGTGAACCTCATAAATCAAGCAAGCTCTTCACAGCCACCAGGTCCAGATGCCATATCAAATTACATGCTGAAGGAACATCCAGATCAATGGGCAACACTGATATGCCAGATAGTAGAAAACGTGAGAGCAACACAAAACATTCCTATCTCATGGAAGTTGGCAAATGTAATCCCAACAATCCGAAAAACGATCGCCCTAGTGCCCTCTTAGACGTCATGGGAAAGATCGACGCATCGCTACACTTGAGAAGGTTAAACAAATGGACACATACATCTAAAAGGATGATACTTTCCAGTGCGGATTCGTGAAGTGATTGGGTACTACTCCCCCAATCTTCTTGCTGTCAGTAGTAAAGGAACAAACTAGAAGGAAAACCAACAAAATTTTCCTAGCCTTTGTAGATTTGGCTGAAGCCTTTGATACCATAAACAGACAGCGGCTATGGAACAAGATGAGGGACTGGAATTGACGAGAAGATCTGGTGACGCTAATTAGGACCTTATATACAGACACCGTTAACAGACGAGATCGAGATAGCAAGAGGAGTTAAAGAGGAGTTAAACAATGCTGTTCCTTAGCTCCAGCCCTCTTTAACCTCGATCTCCCTGACCTGAGCCCTTACATGGAGAACTGCAAAAGCTTTCCACCAAAAGTGGGAGGGGTCCATGTGAGTCGTCTACTTTATGCAGACGATTTGGTACTATTGGACCACACAGAAATCGGATTGCAAAGACAACTGTGGCGACTAGAGGAATATGCTGCATAGAACAGCTTATTAATTAACTCCAGCAAACCCCAAATCTTATACCTGAATGGTGGAAGGGGAAAGAAAACACAAACCTTTATATGGTAACTGAGAGGCATTCCGCTGCAAAAGGTAGAATCGCTTAAATACCTAGGGAAGACTAACATTAAAGGCTCATTGGGAACACAGAACATCCTAAGTTTAAGATCTAAAATGAAGATGTTGGCAAACCAAGCCCTGTTGTTGAAATGGAAATACTGCAACCACTCACTACTCCCGTTGTTGACATTCTATTTTCCTTGCTGCTGCGCTGCCTCGCAGTGGTCAGACTCCGCCGACACAGATCTTCACTGATAGAGGACAAATACAGGATAACCCGAGTGGTATCCTTTTCCAGATGAACAATACGCCTGATGCTCACTGCGTTATACAGTCCGCTAAATAGAGGCATTACTTACCGACAACACGAAGGCCACGCGATTCTAGCTCCAGCTTGACACGCACACCGCGGAAGAACAGATTGGACCTTTCTCTTGGACTACTGAAGTTCCTTAGTGGTCACCCGATATACTCAGGGTGTCCCATCTTTTGAAACCATACCGAGTCTCTGCACTGACACAGCAATACACACATAGAACACTCCAACGCTCCAGTCCACCCGTCCTGATGAAGGCCCGCTCAAGAGTGGCATATACTTTAGCCTGCTAGGGCCGAAACACTTCTGTGTAGACTCTTAAATCGTTAGCCTAAGTGTTCACAACACACACTGACTATATTTGTGAAATTTAACACTTTGTTATGTTATTGTACTCTTTGTTTGGACCCCTGTTGCACTTCAACGCGACAGTAGGCAATGTACTGTTTATAATGTTTGTATTGAAATTCAAGTCCCAACTGCCTTGAAGATTTGTATGTTACAGTATCACTCATTTTCTGCACACTTGTATCTGATGGGGTTCTTTGTTGTGTGTACAATCAGACAAATAAGTCTCTACCTCTGACTAAAAACATTTGTTGTAATAATGAAGGTGTGTGGTCTACATTTCATAAAGTAGACTATTGGGTTTGTTGGTTTGGCAGGATTGACCCTGTTCAGAATAGGGTCTCAACCAGGAGCCCTTCATATTATAAGGAACTGTAGTGGCAATCATGACATATGGTGCAGATACTCTGGTATAGTTCCCAAAGAATCGATGGTCATCCCTAGAGGGCATGTTCTGGAAAAGGGTGTTCGACCCCTATTCAAATAATTAGAAGAGAGCTGGGACTCACCTCGCTAAATGCCCTGGCCAACTGGAAGACATTGGGCCTCATTCAGAGTTTTGCGGTAAGTATGGGTTTTTACCGGCATGGCGGAAAGACCGAGTCCGGTCTGGTACGACGCTGCAATTTACAGGCCATTCCGACTTCGCGGGCACAAGCTTTCCGCCATGCCGGTAAATCCCCTAGCGGCATACCGCTAAAGGGTCGGTAAAACCCCTTAGCGGCATGAAGCGAGACGGTCATTACAACACCGCCACCGAAGCTTCGCTGTCCATTATTAGCGGTGACCGTAATTTACGGTATCCGTAAATTACGGTCACCGCTAATTAACGGATACGGAAATTACGTCATCGCACAGGAACGGTAAGGAGCGCGGCGGTCATCTTTAAAAACACAATCCATTGCCATCCTCTTAATACAGTACCCGGAGGTATATTTCGACCCTCAAAAAAGCCATGAGTGACCAGTATCATGCCGAACGCACTGAAGAAAGGTGCCGCCCGCATCAGGAAGGAGCGTTTCACGTAGGACGAGCTCCAGGTCCTGGTGGACACCCTGCACGCAAATGCTGAGACAGTATTCAGCAGTGACATGCGTAGGCCGACCATTGCCAGGAAGAAGGAGATCTGGGACTTGGTGGCACAGAGGGTGAGCGCCGTAGGGAACACCCCCCGTATGACGAGGGACTGCAGGAAACGGTGGGATGACCTCCGTCTCAGGGTGCGGGCCATCCTATCGGCCAACCGAACACAGGCCCTGGAGACAGGAGGAGGCCCAGCTTCTCCAATCAAGATGATGCCCTGGGAGCAAACGTGTGCGGACATGATGGGCACTGAAGCCATAGAGTGGGTCGGCGAGATGGAGTGTAGTGCCCCGTCATCCGCAGATGGAGGTGAGTGTCATGAGTGAAGATAGTAAATGCATTCCCAATGTAAGGCACCGCCAAGGGCTGGGCAAGCAGTCACATCACGTATGGGAACCCTCCCCCCATCAAATCATGCCGTCACAAGTAAGACCCAGGCTGATGCCAGGTGCAAGGCTCCAACCCATATTGGCCAGAGCACACAAAGAGGCAGTCAATGTGAGTCAGCACAGTACTCCACCAACATGAGTGACCCAGACACCTGCATGCATTTACCATCCAAGCCCAGATCACTGTCCCACTCCCAACCCAAATGTCAACAAAACGCTGCAATCCCATTGTCATACCATAGGCTTGAAGAAATGCTGACCCCCAAATCATAGCTCATGCCATCTCTCTCTTCCCCCCCACAGGCAGCGGCCGTGAAAGTGAGGGCCAGGAAGCCACACAGCCCTGTACCTCCAGTGGCACAGCCAGGGGACAGCGTAAACCTGCAGGAAGGAAGAAGGCACAGGCAACACCACCTGCACCAGCAACCCCCATGGAGGCTGCACAACCCACACCCACACCCCTACCCATACCTGCACTGCCGACGGAGACATGCCCCACGGTGCACTCTGAGGAGTCCAGTGTGGCAGGGGAGAATGCTACCATGTGCCTCCCCGGGGAGCCAGATAGCCCGACATCTGTTCCCGTATCCGACGTGGAGGAGCCCCATGACATCGTGCACAGCCCAGACACCCCATCCTACAGTCAAGTTGCACACAGCGACTCCGGGGAGAGTGACACCCCAGGCCTCACAGGCCAAGGAGCACCACCTGCCAGTCCTGGATCCACCTCCCCTGCAGAAAGCCCCGAAAGGGCTGCAGGCTCAACACCACGGCTGCCTAGCACATCTGCCACACCGGCCATGGATGGATTGCACTCCCAGCGCCTCACGGGCCTGATTGAGGACTTCATCCGGGACAACCGTGAATCCAGGTCGGAGTGGCACAATGACCTGCAGGCCCTGGGCGAAGTCATCACTGCCAACACAAACCGGCTCTGTGAGGTGCTGAGCCGGATCGCTGATGCCCTGGAGGCAGCACCCCCCAGACCACAGCCCCAGTGGGAGTGCCCACCCTCACAGTGCTCCTCCACGCAGACCAGCCCTGTCCGTCGGTCAATGCGCATACTCTGCCGCCAGAACATGGATACCCCTGGCTCTGGAAGCACACAATGACCATACTGCCACACACAAGTGGCCTATGTTGCACTGATGGGACTATTGTGGGGTTGTTGTGGGGGGAGGGGGAGGGGGGTGAGGGTGTGTGTGTGGGAGTTGGGGGGGAGGGGGGAGGGTGTGTGTGGGAGTTGGGGGGGAGGGGGAGGGGGGTGAGGGTGTGTGTGGGAGTTGGGGGGGAGGGGGGTGAGGGTGGCGGTTTTGTTGTACACGTTCCTACATAAATGTTGAATACACTGGTTGTTCATCCCAAAAAACAGAGTGGGCATTGCTCATTTTGCTTGTGTCTTTTGATGTCGCACATTGCATGGTGTACATGTATCCCCACACCCAGTGCCCAATGTCCTCTCACCCTCACACCCTCAGCTGACTTGTGAGTCAGAAATATTGTCCAATCAATGATTGACGCACTGAACGTCCCTCCTGTGCATCGGCACCGTGCTGTTGTCCTGCCATTCCTTCCTCCTCCCCCTCATCATCATCTGGTGGTAGCAGTTCCACGTCAGGGGGCAGTGGCACGTTCCGACGGATGCATATGTTGTGTAGCATTACACATGCCATGGTGATCTTGGACACCTTCTCGTGGCTGTAGATGAGTGCCCCACCAGACCGGCTGAGGCAACGAAATCGTGCCTTCAACAGGCCGAAGGTCTGCTCTATCACCACCCGTGTACGGGTATGGTATCTATTGTAGTCCTCCTCATGCCTGTTCTGTGGGTTGCGGACCGGGTTCATGAGCCACGGCTTTAGAGGGTAGCCAGCATCACCTGCATGGAAGTGGAAAGGAGGTAATTGTGGGTGCATTCATGGTGGAGAATTGTACTAGTCTTACATGGCCGCAGATGATTACTGGGATGAGTGTGCATCCCCCCCCCTTTCCCACCCAGGTGGAGTATGCAAGTATGTATCCCCCCCTTTCCCACCCAGGTGGGGTATGCATTCCCCCCCTTTCCCACCCAGGTGGGGTATGCATCCCCCCCCCTTTCCCACCCAGGTGGGGTAGGCATCCCCCCCTTTCCCACCCAGGTGGGGTATGCATCCCCCCCTTTCCCACCCAGGTGGAGTATGCAGGCGACCTACTCACAGCCCCAATGCACTGCCATGGCCCATTCAGGTTACTCACCAAGCAGCCAGGCACGTCGTCCGGCATGTCGCTCCATGTAGCGTGGTAGTGTTGAGTTCCGCAGGACCAAGGAGTCATGAGTTGATCCGGGGTATCGGGCATTGCAATGTGTGATGGCTTTACTGGCATTACACACCATCTGGACGTTGATGGAGTGGTATTGCTTGCGGTTGCGATACGGCACCTCCATGGCATGCGGGACCACTAATTCCACATGGGTGCAGTCGATGGCACCTATGCAATTTGGCATGCATGCCAGTGCATGGAAGGCAGCTTTGGTGTCATATATCTCCTGGGGAGTACGGGGTAGGGATATGTATTCCCTTGTGTGGGTGAGGAGGGCATCCAGCACTTGTTTGAGTATCCGTGAAAATATGGGCTGTGAAATGCCATGCATGTGCCCCACTGTATGCTGGTAGCTGCCTGTGGCGAGGAAGTGGAGCACAGACTCTACCTTCAGTAGAGGGGGGATGGCAGTGCGTATTTCTATGCGGCTCACTGTATCATCATGTATCATGTCCACTATGCTGGTAATGGTGTCCCAGTCAAGCCGGTACAGGTTGTGGATCTGCTCTGGTGTGAGGTTGAAGGGGGTGGCTCTGATGCGGGGGATTGGGGGCTGCCGGCGTGGTAATGGTGGCTGCACAGGTAGGGCATGCTGGGCCTGTCTCACCCTCCTTCTCCTCCTGTGTATCCTCTGTGGTGGGGGTTGTGGTTGTTGTAGTTGCTGTTGTTGTAGTTGCTGCCTTGCAAGCAGGGCCTCCAGCTCCAGGAATGCTGCTACAATTGGTATCATCTTGGTGTGGGAGGGGGTGTGGTGTGTGGGTGTGCTCCTTTTGTGCTGTGCCAGACTCCATTGCCTCCACCTGTGCTGATTGAGTGCACCTGTTCCTCTTGGAAACACTGCTCAGGGTCCTTAACACCTTCTCAGCGATGCCGGTATTTACTCCATGGCGGTAAGGTACTTTGCGGTCTTGTGGAGGCTGTTTTTTCCATGTCCCCTTTACTTGGGATCAGCTCCGGTTTACGCCATGCCGCTAATTACGGCATGGCGTGTCGGGCGCGCGCCACTAAACCGCTATTTACGGCATCGTACTTTACGACACCGTAAATAACGGTCTGGGGGGTCAGAATGGGCCGTAACGGGAAACGATGCCGGTATTCCTTTACCGGCATCATTTTTCCCTTACCACCCAACTCGGAATGAGGCCCATTGACATTTTATGAGAAATTAAAAATATCGGGTCCCCAATCCTGGAAATAATAAAAACAGAACTGGAACTGGAAGGCAGTGCAAAGTTGGGCAACGGGTTGCAGAGTCATATATGAGCAGGCTAATGCTACACTAGAAGACCTTCACAAAAACCCAAACAAAGTAAAAAAGAAATTGCAACAGTGTGACTGGATACAAACCTGTGACAAAGCGGACCAGTTCAAAATGTTCCGGAATCTAGCAACTGAAAGTAGAGCCTTGGGAAGCATACCTTGCTACATAAGAAAATGTCCAGACTCTCATTATAGGCCACAATTTATGAGGTCACGATTTAATATGCACAAAACGAAGTAAGTCCTAGCAGTGAGAAACATAATGGCCCTAGAAACATTATTTGTAGATTCTGTAAATGTGAGAACTCACTGGAAAACCTCAACACATTTTCACGAAAAGTACAGCTTTGGCAGAGATAGGACAAGATTTTTCTCTCATTTTTTGAAGGACATATGTACACTCTGGTCAGGACTGGTCAGCAACTGATTGGAGGCGAGAAATCCTCCCTGGGGATTACTTCAATTAAATATTTAAAGACTGCCTGGAGAACGAAGTCCAGGGTTTTTTTTAATGATACATTTGGACTTGATTTAAAGTACTGGACAGTAAGAATGAAGTGTGTGGACAATTTTGCTAAAAGTTTTAATAAACTAAAAGGCAAATAAGAAATTAAAATACTTTAAAAAAAAAGATGCATCACATATCTGGATATAGGAATGATGCCCAAATAATTCAAATCGGATTTAATAAAGGAATTTCTAAACATAAAACCGACTTAGTCTACTAGAATTAACAAAAGTACTTGTCAGTGTACTTGATGACTAACACATTATAGCAATCACACTCTGAGGGTATCATTTCTCTGTTGACGCTTGATCTCACTGTGGCTTTTGATATCATAAACCACAAGTTGCTTCTGAGTAGGTTGTTTCATTTAGGTCTCCAAGGAAGGGTTGCAAATGGCTCAAATCATATCTTCAAGATGGACACCAGTCTAGATCAGTCCCTCTCTATTCAGTTCCTCTCGTCCCCTTATACGGTTGTATTTTCCTCAGAAGTCTGCACTTTTGCCTGGCACATTACCTTGTAAGTTGCCCACTGGGATTTAAAATGGAATCCAACGGGCCAGGGTAATACATGAAGGCTGATGATACACCTATAATTATCAGGCTTGGTGAAGGATTTCATCATTAATTTCATTCACAAATTTGAGATAAGGTCTTGCAATGTTGCACACACATAGGGGCATCTTTATATAAAGATATAGGGATTCAACACTATGTTCCTGAGTTCTAAGGCCTGCTGTCACTGGATCCACTTTATAGACATGTGTATCAAGAGTGAGAGAATGTATCTATTGCTATGGTATTATTATTTTAATCTATCATGGGAAGTGATCCTTAGATTGAGGTAGAGGCAGCCATGATCATGGGTTTACAAGAGCATACTGTCATTTTATGGACACCTTGATGATACTTTGAAAGTTTTTACTTTAGCAGTATTTTGAAGGCAAGAGAGTAGAGTTTGAAACACCACAACTCTTTGCTCTGTGGCATAGGAACGATAGGAATTTGTCAGAGAACTTGATGTATCCAGTGTCCATGTATGTGGGTGAGCTCAGTAATCAACCGCTAAAGCCAATGAGTGTTGAGACAATCCGTTCTTTAATTGCCAGAGGCAATTCTTAAGGGCATTGACAGGGGTGTCTCTATCCCCTAGCACTGTTATATGATGTAGATTCCAGTATGGTTGTTTTGGAGAAGTGTAATATCTTAAATTAGAGATAATTGCATGCATGGGCCGCATTACAAGATCAGTGGTAACTGTGAACACAGGTGGTAACGGAATTACAATCTTTTTTTGCTAGCCTGTCTGATTTTAAGTTTTAAAGCCACTAAGTGGGTAATACTACCCGCATATCACTTGAGACATTATCTAAAGAAAAATAATGAAATGGCAGGTTTCAGTAATAGGATCAGAAATATCGCAATCCCCTTTAGAATGGGGACCAACAAAAACCTGCACCCAGGGGGGCATGTATCAGTTGTCTCCAGTGGTAACAGTGATTCAATTTGGCAGGATTACCTCCAGGAATACTGCCAAACTCCTAATGAAGTCCTTACTGTTGTTTACTTTTACTGGCGATGAAAACTAGAAAACTATGCATGGCTGAGGCTTTCCTTTGCCTTCTGAAATAAACAGAAGGGCGGGCATCTGGACAGACAGACGTTTCCCGTTACTCTGCCAATGTGCTACACGTTTTAATTCCACATTGCTGCTACAAAATGCGAAGTGTTGTAACAACTACAGAAAAGGAGCAAAGACTTCATAATATGAGCGAAATTGGCTCTTTTTTTTCTCATAAAAACCATATAAGTCAATATGTCAATAAGATCAGGCTGATTCACCTCCTTTTGACAAATCGTATGGCATCATGGCACAATTAAATCTATTTGGATTCTGGGAGAAAAGAGTTCACACAGCTAAAATGGCGCTGCCAGCACAGCGGGCACATCCCCTCCAGAGCAGCAGAAAAGCTGAGGAGTTTGCTCTACAATGGAGCGGCAGGTGCAAGGCGTTAGTTAAACCTGGCTAGCAGCTCATCTTGGCAGAGATAAGCCCGCATAAGCCTCCTGCATCCAAAAACTGACTGAGGGGAAACAAATTATTATTTTCAGAACCAGTGGTTTTACAGTAGACAGTGGATTAGATATTCTATTGCTCCGAATTTTGCCATCTTTGCGCTCTGTATATGTTAGTGACAAAATAAGCAAACTCTTTTTCTCACACGGAATATTATATTATTCATGAGGAAAGATCAGTTGAAATTGACACATTTCACATACTAACCAATGATCAATTGAAAAAGTTACCTTCCACAAATATAGCCTCTGGCACTGGCCATCAACCTTGTCCTGCTATAATTCTTAAGGATCTGCGTCTAATGATGTGTGACTATCAGGACTTTACACACCCATTACAAAAACTGGATAAAGTGGTACAAAAGTATACTCCTTCAACAGGATGCTGAACAAATCATGAGGGCCATTTCTAACAAAAACACATCAGAAATTCGGGGTTTTATAAAATCCCAGGGAGAACAACCCAAGGCATCCCAGATAAACGGTGTCTCAGAGGTAGCATGGAGAAACCATTATATGCAGCTCCGGCCTCAAAGGACCCTACCTCACCTTGTTCCAAACTACCTGGCAACTGGCATACGATCAAGAGGATGTTGTGAACCTCATAAATCAAGCAAGCTCTTCACAGCCACCAGGTCCAGATGCCATATCAAATTACATGCTGAAGGAACATCCAGATCAATGGGCAACACTGATATGCCAGATAGTAGAAAACGCGAGAGCAACACAAAACATTCCTATCTCATGGAAGTTGGCAAATGTAATCCCAACAATCCGAAAAACGATCGCCCTAGTGCCCTCTTAGACGTCATGGGAAAGATCGACGCATCGCTACACTTGAGAAGGTTAAACAAATGGACACATACATCTAAAAGGATGATACTTTCCAGTGCGGATTCGTGAAGTGATTGGGTACTACTCCCCCAATCTTCTTGCTGTCAGTAGTAAAGGAACAAACTAGAAGGAAAACCAACAAAATTTTCCTAGCCTTTGTAGATTTGGCTGAAGCCTTTGATACCATAAACAGACAGCGGCTATGGAACAAGATGAGGGACTGGAATTGACGAGAAGATCTGGTGACGCTAATTAGGACCTTATATACAGACACCGTTAACAGACGAGATCGAGATAGCAAGAGGAGTTAAACAATGCTGTTCCTTAGCTCCAGCCCTCTTTAACCTCGATCTCCCTGACCTGAGCCCTTACATGGAGAACTGCAAAAGCTTTCCACCAAAAGTGGGAGGGGTCCATGTGAGTCGTCTACTTTATGCAGACGATTTGGTACTATTGGACCACACAGAAATCGGATTGCAAAGACAACTGTGGCGACTAGAGGAATATGCTGCATAGAACAGCTTATTAATTAACTCCAGCAAACCCCAAATCTTATACCTGAATGGGGGAAGGGGAAAGAAAACACAAACCTTTATATGGTAACTGAGAGGCATTCCGCTGCAAAAGGTAGAATCGCTTAAATACCTAGGGAAGACTATCATTAAAGGCTCACTGGGAACACAGAACATCCTAAGTTTAAGATCTAAAATGAAGATGTTGGCAAACCAAGCCCTGTTGTTGAAATGGAAATACTGCAACCACTCACTACTCCCGTTGTTGACATTCTATTTTCCTTGCTGCTGCGCTGCCTCGCAGTGGTCAGACTCCGCCGACACAGATCTTCACTGATAGAGGACAAATACAGGATAACCCGAGTGGTATCCTTTTCCAGATGAACAATACGCCTGATGCTCACTGCGTTATACAGTCCGCTAAATAGAGGCATTACTTACCGACAACACGAAGGCCACGCGATTCTAGCTCCAGCTTGACACGCACACCGCGGAAGAACAGATTGGACCTTTCTCTTGGACTACTGAAGTTCCTTAGTGGTCACCCGATATACTCAGGGTGTCCCATCTTTTGAAACCATACCGAGTCTCTGCACTGACACAGCAATACACACATAGAACACTCCAACGCTCCAGTCCACCCGTCCTGATGAAGGCCCGCTCAAGAGTGGAATATACTTTAGCCTGCTAGGGCCGAAACACTTCTGTGTAGACTCTTAAATCGTTAGCCTAAGTGTTCACAACACACACTGACTATATTTGTGAAATTTAACACTTTGTTATGTTATTGTACTCTTTGTTTGGACCCCTGTTGCACTTCAACGCGACAGTAGGCAATGTACTGTTTATAATGTTTGTATTGAAATTCAAGTCCCAACTGCCTTGAAGATTTGTATGTTACAGTATCACTCATTTTCTGCACACTTGTATCTGATGGGGTTCTTTGTTGTGTGTACAATCAGACAAATGAGTCTCTACCTCTGACTAAAAACATTTGTTGTAATAATGAAGGTGTGTGGTCTACATTTCATAAAGTAGACTATTGGGTTTGTTGGTTTGGCAGGATTGACCCTGTTCAGAATAGGGTCTCAACCAGGAGCCTTTCATATTATAAGGAACTGTAGTGGCAATCATGACATATGGTGCAGATACTCTGGTATAGTTCCCAAAGAATCGGTGGTCAACCCTAGAGGGCATGTTCTGGAAAAGGGTGTTGGGTCTGTCAAAATCGACCCCTATTCAAATATTTAGAAGAGAGCTGGGACTCACCTCGCTAAATGCCCTGGCCAACTGGAAGACTTTGGGCCTCATTCAGAGTTTTGCGGTAAGTATGGGTTTTTACCGGCATGGCGGAAAGACCGAGTCCGGTCTGGTACGATGCTGCAATTTACAGGCCATTCCGACTTCGCGGGCACGAGCTTTCCGCCATGCCGGTAAATCCCCTAGCGGCATACCGCTAAAGGGCCCGTAAAACCCCTTAGCGGCATGAAGCGAGACGGTCATTACAACACCGCCACCGAAGCTTCGCTGTCCATTATTAGCGGTGACCGTAATTTACGGTATCCGTAAATTACGGTCACCGCTAATTAACGGATACGGAAATTACGTCATCGCACAGGAACGGTAAGGAGCGCGGCGGTCATCTTTAAAAACACAATCCACTGCCATCCTCTTGATACAGTACCCGGAGGTATATTTCGACCCTCAAAAAAGCCATCAGTGACCAGTATCATGCCGAACGCACTGAAGAAAGGTGCCGCCCGCATCAGGAAGGAGCGTTTCACGTAGGACGAGCTCCAGGTCCTGGTGGACACCCTGCACGCAAATGCTGAGACAGTATTCAGCAGTGACATGCGTAGGCCGACCATGGCCAGGAAGAAGGAGATCTGGGACTTGGTGGCACAGAGGGTGAGCGCCGTAGGGAACACCCCCCGTACGACGAGGGACTGCAGGAAACGGTGGGATGACCTCCGTCTCAGGGTGCGGGGCATCCTATCGGCCAACCGAACACAGGCCCTGGAGACAGGAGGAGGCCCAGCTTCTCCAATCAAGATGATGCCCTGGGAGCAAACGTGTGCGGACATGATGGGCACTGAAGCCATAGAGAGGGTCGGCGAGATGGAGTGCGGTGCCCCGTCATCCCCAGATGGAGGTGAGTGTCATGAGTGAAGATAGTAAATGCATTCCCAATGTAAGGCACCGCCAAGGGCTGGGCAAGCAGTCACATCACGTATGGGAACCCTCCCCCCATCAAATCATGCCGTCACAAGTAAGACCCAGGCTGATGCCAGGTGCAAGGCTCCAACCCATATTGGCCAGAGCACACAAAGAGGCAGTCAATGTGAGTCAGCACAGTACTCCACCAACATGAGTGACCCAGACACCTGCATGCATTTACCGTCCAAGCCCAGATCACTGTCCCACTCCCAACCCAAATGTCAACAAAACGCTGCAATCCCATTGTCATACCATAGGCTTGAAGACATGCTGACCCCCAAATCATAGCTCATGCCATCTCTCTCTTCCCCCCCACAGGCAGCGGCCATGAAAGTGAGGGCCAGGAAGCCACACAGCCCTGTACCTCCAGTGGCACAGCCAGGGGACAGCGTAAACCTGCAGGAAGGAAGAAGGCACAGGCAACACCACCTGCACCAGCAACCCCCATGGAGGCTGCACAACCCACACCCACACCCCTACCCATGCCTGCACTGCCGACGGAGACATGCCCCACGGTGCACTCAGAGGAGTCCAGTGTGGCAGGGGAGAATGCTACCATGTGCCTCCCCGGGGAGCCAGATAGCCCGACATCTGTTCCCGTATCCGACGTGGAGGAGCCCCATGACATCGTGCACAGCCCAGAAACCCCATCCTACAGTCAAGTTGCACACAGCGACTCCGGGGAGAGTGACACCCCAGGCCTCACAGGCCAAGGAGCACCACCTGCCAGTCCTGGATCCATCTCCCCTGCAGAAAGCCCCGAAAGGGCTGCAGGCTCAACACCACGGCTGCCTAGCACATCTGCCACACCGGCCATGGATGGATTGCACTCCCTGCGCCTCACGGGCCTGATTGAGGACTTCATCCGGGACAACCGTGAATCCAGGTCGGAGTGGCACAATGACCTGCAGGCCCTGGGCGAAGTCATCACTGCCAACACAAACCGGCTCTTTGAGGTGCTGGGCCGTATCGCTGATGCCCTGGAGGCAGCACCCCCCAGACCACAGCCCCAGTGGGAGTGCCCACCCTCACAGTACTCCTCCACGCAGACCAGCCCTGTTCGTCGGTCAATGCGCACACTCTGCCGCCAGAACATGGATACCCCTGGCTCTGGAAGCACACAATGACCATACTGCCACACACAAGTGGCCTATGTTGCACTGATGGGACTATTGTGGGGTTGTTGTGGGGGGAGGGTGAGGGGGGTGAGGGTGTGTGTGTGGGAGTTGGGGGGGAGGCGAAGGGGGGCAGGGTGTGTGTGGGAGTTGGGGGGGAGGGGGGTGAGGGTGTGTGTGGGAGTTGGGGGGGAGGGGGGTGAGGGTGGTGGTTTTGTTGTACACATTCCTACATAAATGTTGAATACACTGGTTGTTCATTCCCAAAAAACAGAGTGGACATTGCTCATTTTGCTTGTGTCTTTTGATGTCGCTCATTGCATGGTGTACATGTATCCCCACACCCAGTGCCCAATGTCCTCTCACCCTCACACCCTCAGCTGACTTGTGAGTCAGAAGTATTGTCCAATCAATGATTGACGCACTGAACGTCCCTCCTGTGCATCGGCACCGTGCTGCTGTCCTGCCATTCCTTCCTCCTCCCCCTCATCATCATCTGGTGGTAGCAGTTCCACGTCAGGGGGCAGTGGCACGTTCCGACGGATGTAGCATTACACATGCCATGGTGATCTTGGACACCTTCTTGTGGCTGTAGATGAGTGCCCCACCAGACCGGCTGAGGCAACGAAATTGTGCCTTCAACAGGCTGAAGGTCTGCTCTATCACCACCCGTGTACGGGTATGGGATCTATTGTAGTCCTCCTCGTGCCTGTTCTGTGGGTTGCGGACCGGGGTCATGAGCCACGGCTTTAGAGGGTAGCTAGCATCACCTGCATGGAAGTGGAAAGGAGGTAATTGTGTGTGCATTCATGGTGGAGAATTGTACTAGTCTTACATGGCCGCAGATGATTACTGGGATGAGTGTGCATCCCCCCCCTTTCCCACCCAGGTGGAGTATGCATCCCCCCCTTTCCCACCCAGGTGGGGTATGCATCCCCCCCTTTCCCACCCAGGTGGGGTATGCATCCCCCCCTTTCCCACCCAGGTGGGGTAGGCATCCCCCCCTTTCCCACCCAGGTGGGGTATGCATCCCCCCCTTTCCCACCCAGGTGGAGTATGCAGGCGACCTACTCACAGCCCCAATGCACTGCCATGGCCCATTCAGGTTACTCACCAAGCAGCCAGGCACGTCGTCCGGCATGTCGCTCCATGTAGCGTGGTAGTGTTGAGTTCTGCAGGACCAAGGAGTCATGAGTTGATCCGGGGTATTGGGCATTGCAATGTGTGATGGCTTTACTGGCATTACACACCATCTGGACGTTGATGGAGTGGTATTGCTTGTGGTTGCGATACGGCACCTCCATGGCATGCGGGACCACTAATTCCACGTGGGTGCAGTCGATGGCACCTATGCAATTTGGCATGCATGCCAGTGCATGGAAGGCAGCTTTGGTGTCATATATCTCCTGGGGAGTATGGGTAGGGATATGTATTCCCTTGTGTGGGTGAGGAGGGCATCCAGCACTTGTTTGAGTATCTGTGGAAATATGGGCTGCGAAATGCCATGCATGTGCCCCACTGTATGCTGGTAGCTGCCTGTGGCGAGGAAGTGGAGCACAGACACTACCTTCAGTAGAGGGGGGATGGCAGTGCGGATTTCTATGCGGCTCACTGTATCATCATGTATCATGTCCACTATGCTGGTAATGGTGTCCCAGTCAAGCCGGTACAGGGTGTGGATTTGCTCTGGTGTGAGGTTGAAGGGGGTGGCTCTGATGCGGGGGATTGGGGGCTGCCGGCGTGGTAATGGTGGCTGCACAGGTAGGGCATGCTGGGCCTGTCTCACCCTCCTTCTCCTCCTGTGTATCCTCTGTGGTGGGGGTTGTGGTTGTTGTAGTTGCTGTTGTTGTAGTTGCTGCCTTGCAAGCAGGGCCTCCAGCTCCAGGAATGCAGCTACAATTGGTATCATCTTGGTGTGGGAGGGGGTGTGGTGTGTGGGTGTGCTCCTTTTGTGCTGTGCCAGACTCCATTGCCTCCACCTGTGCTGATTGAGTGCACCTGTTCCTCTTGGAAACACTGCTCAGGGTCCTTAACACCTTCTCAGCGATGCCGGTATTTACTCCATGGCGGTAAGGTACTTTGCGGTCTTGTGGAGGCTGTTTTTTCCATGTCCGCTTTACTTGGGATCAGCTCCGGTTTACGCCATGCCGCTAATTACGGCATAGCGTGTCGGGCGCGCGCCTCTAAAGTGCTATTTACGGCATCGTACTTTACGACACCGTAAATAACGGTCTGGTGGGTCAGAATGGGCCGTAACGGGAAACGATGCCGGTATTCCTTTACCGGCATCATTTTTCCCTTACCACCCAACTCGGAATGAGGCCCATTGACATTTTATGAGAAATTAAAAATATCGGGTCCCCAATCCTGGAAATAATAAAAACAGAACTGGAACTGGAAGGCAGTGCAAAGTTGGGCAACGGGTTGCAGAGTCATATATGTGCAGGCTAATGCTACATTAGAAGACCTTCACAAAAACCCAAACAAAGTAAAAAAGAAATTGCAACAGTGTGACTGGATACAAACCTGTGACAAAGCAGACCAGTTCAAAATGTTCCGGAATCTAGCAACTGAAAGTAGAGCCTTGGGAAGCATACCTTGCTACATAAGAAAATGTCCAGACTCTCATTATAGGCCACAATTTATGAGGTCACGATTTAATATGCACAAAACGAAGTAAGTCCTAGCAGTGAGAAACATAATGGCCCTAGAAACATTACTTGTAGATTCTGTAAATGTGAGAACTCACTGGAAAACCTCAACACATTTTCACGAAAAGTACAGCTTTGGCAGAGATAGGACAAGCTTTTTCTCTCATTTTCTGAAGGACATATGTACACTCTTTGGTCAGGACTGGTCAGCAACTGATTGGAGGCGAGAAATCCTCCCTGGGGATTACTTCAATTAAATATTTAAAGACTGCCTGGAGAACGAAGTCCAGGGGTTTTTTTAATGATACATTTGGACTTGATTTAAAGTACTGGACAGTAAGAATGAAGTGTGTGGACAATTTTGCTAAAAGTTTTAATAAACTAAAAGGCAAATAAGAAATTAAAATACTTTTAAAAAAAGATGCATCACATATCTGGATATAGGAATGATGCCCAAATAGTTCAAATCGGATTTAATAAAGGAATTTCTAAACATATAACCGACTTAGTCTACTAGAATTAACAAAAGTACTTGTCAGTGTACTTGATGACTAACACATTATAGCAATCACACACTGAGGGTATCATTTCTCTGTTGACGCTTGATCTCACTGTGGCTTTTGATATCATAAACCACAAGTTGCTTCTGAGTAGGTTGTTTCATTTAGGTCTCCAAGGAAGGGTTGCAAATGGCTCAAATCATATCTTCAAGATGGACACCAGTCTAGATCAGTCCCTCTCTATTCAGTTCCTCTCGTCCCCTTATACGGTTGTATTTTCCTCAGAGGTCTGCACTTTTGCCTGGCACATTACCTTGTAAGTTGCCCACTGGGATTTAAAATGGAATCCAACGGGCCAGGGTAATACATGAAGGCTGATGATACACCTATAATTATCAGGCTTGGTGAAGGATTCCATCATTAATTTCATTCACAAATTTGATATAAGGTCTTGCAATGTTGCACACACATAGGGGCATCTTTATATAAAGATATAGGGATTCAACACTATGTTCCTGAGTTCTACGGCCTGCTGTCACTGGATCCACTTTATAGACATGTGTATCAAGAGTGAGAGAATGTATCTATTGCTATGGTATTATTATTTTAATCTATCATGGGAAGTGATCCTTAGATTGAGGTAGAGGCAGCCATGATCATGGGCTTACAAGAGCATACTGTCATTTTATGGACACCTTGATGATACTTTGAAAGTTTTTACTTTAGCAGTATTTTGAAGGCAAGAGAGTAGAGTTTGAAACACCCCAACTCTTTGCTCTGTGGCATAGGAACGATAGGAATTTGTCAGAGAACTTGATGTATCCAGTGTCCATGTATGTGGGTGAGCTCAGTAATCAACCGCTAAAGCCAATGAGTGTTGAGATTTTCGTAATATAAATGTTTGTGTAGTGTAGTTGTCTGCAGCACTGACCCAGCTATTTAGAATACCTATTGTTATGAGATAGGGTGCTTCGCAAGAATATAACTCTTCGGATTTCAGAGGTCATAAATGTAAGGTTAGAATGATTATACATGAAAAGAAGATAACAAATCCATCAAAGAGATTTTCACCAACTACAGTAAGATGTTAGTTGAAAATTAACTTTCATTATTGATGATGGAAACTCTACTACCATGAGATAGTCAATCAGTATGTGAAATTTCATACCTGGTTTGGACAGGTCTGAAAACACTGTGGAGGTTGTTGTACTGTCGGAGCTGCTCAGCCCTGCACAACATGTATGTAGCTCCAAGTGCTGATCTGACCACCGTCCATGCCATGGGTCGAGCCTTCAGAAAGGAAGAGGCAGAGACGGACCAACTGTTCACATACATGTATTAATCAAGACTAACTACTTCCATTCTGACCCCGTCATCTCCCTTCTCCACCCAGCACCCCAACTAAGTCCGTCCCACACAATGAGGCTAACAGGCCTCATTTGCTAACATGACACCTCCCCCCTTCTTGAACACGAAGAAGGATCAGTCAATTTCCTCTATGAGTCTCATGGGCTTCATCTTGACCCTCACTGGTCATCCGGCTGTTTGGCATTCCCGATCAGCCCCTGGGGAAGGTTGTCACAACATCTCTCTTTTGTCCTAGTCTTACTTTGCCAAATCTTTCATAGTTTGCTTAGCAGCCGCATCTCGTGCCCTCATGTCACAGTCCTTGTTATGCTTTTCTCTTTCCTCTGGGTTCTAAGGAAGCCGTGTTCTGACTCGATGTTCAAACATGAGGTCGGCCCGGCACTCACCTGTAGAACAGTGTGGAGTATGCCGGTACGCTCTCAAGGACTGATATAGAACTTGTTCAAATGGCTTGGCCATGACATGAGCTATCTGCAGCATCCTCTAAATACTGGACATGAACCGTTCAGCCATGCCATTGGCCTGAAGCCAGAGGGGTGTTATCTTGGATGCCTGAATCCCATGTAATCTGCAAAGTTTGTAAAATCGTGGCTCATGAAAGGTGGCCCATTGTCTAACTTGATAGTCTTCGGGATGTCGTATGCTGTGAGGATCCCGTCCAGGGCCGGGATGACTGCTGTAGTGGCCATGGAGGGTATAATTTGAACTTCTGGAACCTTAAGTACTCATTAATTAACACAAATACGTACAATCCATCTCTTATGGGCCCAAAGAATTCAATTGCCAGCTCTTCCAAGATATCGTCTGGCAGGCATGACATCTGCAATGGGTGAGACTTGGGTGGAGGGGCCACCACTCTGCATGTGGTGCAATTCTGCAGTGTATCCTCCACTCTGCTGTCTAGCTGGGGGAAACAGACCTACTGGCGGAGCAGTTTCTTGGTAGATGGAATTCCCCGGTGACCCTCATGGGCGAGATGAATGATCCTCTGGCAGAGTGGCCTGAGTAGTATGATCGTGCAGCCTTTGAGGACGATGTGGTCCTCCATGACAGTGAGTTCCTCCTGGACAAGGCACAAACACTGCCGGTCGTCTTGGACAGGCTGATTAGGTGTTTGGCCATGTCTTTAGCATGCTGCATCCTTCCTGCCCGAAATTATTTCTTAGCGTGGGGGCCTGTGTGGCAGTGAGGGAAAGTCACATAAAGAGTGTTCTTACAGGGGCTGATACAGGGGCATGTTAAGCACCTTGTCCAAAATGGGCAACCCAGCAGCAACCCAGCAGCAGGGTCCCACTACTGACAATGACTGCTCCCATCACTTTATTATTGTTATTAGGGTATATATTGAGCGCCAACCTAGCTTCGGGAAGCACCAGATCACTTTAAATCATAGGGGGGAGAATGTGAGGAGGGAAGCAGGGACACAAGGGAGTGGGGAGCTAACAACAGGGGAGGGGATCGCTATAAGGGTGGACCTGCTTCCCAGTGAAGTAGCTCATTGAAGTGGAGACCTTATGTGGGGTCAGTTTTGGATACCATGCTGGGCTTAAACACAGAGTTTGCCCACACTTGACAAGTGTATGGATCAGCTAGGGCTTTTGTAGGACGGTGTCACACTGGTAGTCTTTCCTGCATTGCTGGAGTTGCAGAGGATAAACACAGTTTAACAGCAACCTCCCTCCCGTCTATGTGGTTACCGTCTGTGGTGGTGTAGCTCTATTCCAGACCCCGAGCACTGGTGGAGGGTTGTTTTCTGGTGCCTGGAGTCAGTGTTCCCATTTACAGCACTAAACAGATGAGAACATACACAGAGTCAAATATTTCACATCTGCTCTGCGATTTGCACTGTGGGTATTCAGTGCAGTTGGCGCCAGCAATTTTGGCTAGGTACATTCGGTGAGGCACCTGTGAGTGGCTTCCGTGTCGTGCTTGAGGCTTCCTCTCTCCAGGTTAAGGGGATGGGCTCTTGAAGAATTCTGAAGTTCAAATGTGGTGTCCCCCATTGTTTGGATGTCTCCACCACTGGATTTCTGCTTCATTAGAGCTTGCAAATACTTTACGGAGCACCTGCGCCAGCTTGGATTCATATCTGTCATATGAAGAAGAGCCAAATAGCCCATAAGGAGATTTGATGAGGATCTGGCCACAGCATACCAAGGGTGCCCCCTGAGAAGAAAGTACAGTTCAATTAAGAGGAACGGCAGCTGGCATGCCTTCTTCAGCTCAGCAATCTGCACTGCTTACTAAATATGACCTACAACAATGCCTTAGGGTTTTCCATAAAGCATTGTCAGCATCTTTATAGACATCATTTTGACCTTGTAAATAAAATCGCTGACATACATCCTGAAATTTAAAAAATATATAAAAGAACCTTGAAAACTGTTCTTCCCATGACAATCTGAGAATGCAAAATCTGAAAGCGGTTTCAAAGGAATAGATATCAAGATCTGCATTATGAAATGCTTCAGGCAGACTGGACATTTCAATTTCTGAAGGGATTTCCATAGAAAGATACGATCTCGTGAGACACTCGAGTCAATATGCTGAGACTCAACCATGGGACATAAGAGTAAAGCTGGCTTTTTTTAAATTATGATGTGGTACACATAAAGTACCTAAGATGGGGGCTTTCTACTATTCAGCAGGTTGTTCAGATACTAGGCGAGCAGTGTCTATTGGGGTTCACTTATCATTCATGTCAACTTTCTCTTCAGGTGACACACTTACTGTCACGTATCACAGTGGAATTGTTTAAGTCGTTTGATATATTTGAGTATTTCGTTTGTGTTATTACCACAGAACATCACCTTTCCTAGCTGAAAGATAGGTTCACAAACTGGTTAAATGTATCTGATCTCTTAATGATTTCAAACTGGTACTTATACGAGCTAACTATATTCATAGAGACTGGATTTGGGATTTGTCAGAAGCTGTAACTTCACCTGGTTTCACGCATGTCTTTTGAGGCAATGCCCTTTGATAGTTCCACTTAAAAAAAACCTGTTAGATACACAATGATAAAGTAAGAGGGCTAAGATCTGGTCTTCCATTTTAGATACCCAGTCATATATAGTATGTTTAGAGGAGATGCACCTATGCCTGCAAGATCAATTTAGACTTAAACAAAACTGTTTGTATGTCCGGCCTCAATTGCCAGTAGGACCGCTGGTGTCATTGTAAACCTTCCTGGGTCTTTCCAATTTGCTATGGACTTTCATGGGTCTTTCCAATTTGCTATGGTATGTTATACAGGATCTTAAGTTCAAAGGTCGATTTTAAGGCTTGCGCATTGCAGTGGTGATAATATATGCCCCGATTGTCTGACAGGAACCCTTTTAATCTCAGAATTTCTGGAGTGTTTGCAGAATTAGCAGAAAGTACAATTATTTTGGCTGTGGTGTTTAACATGTTGTAATATTCTAAAAAAAAAAAAAGACAGATGTACTAACAATGGAACACACTCTGATGCCATGTTGAAATCACTGAAATGTTAATTCATGCAATTAGGTCTGACGATGTGTGGAAACATCTCCATGTGGAGGAGGCCTGTTACTCAAACGCTCATGGCTTTGATTCTCAAATAACCAAGAAATGTGATGGCCAGAGGGTTATGAATTGATTATAACCACTGGCGTTGCTTTGGGCAACTTTCCACAAGATAGCTTTTTAAGTTAATCTGCACATTTGCAGAAGGCAACCAGCCACATGCAAATCAGTCTTGGTCTTTCCAGCCGGTTGGGCTAAGCCTAATTTAAATATGGTCTTTCCACTTCTGTAATAATGTTGGGATGGAAATGAGTCCATCCCATCCCCCTACGTGCTTTAAGGTGAGGTGAATCCCGTATGTAGTTGTGTAGTGTACAAGGGGGGAGAGGTCCGTGCTGTGAAACTCAGCACCAATATAATATTGCAAGAATGATAGCTGCATAGACGCAGTGTGCGCACAGAAAGAAACACCATTTTGTAGTTATGGTGAATGCATGACCTGGCTGCGCTACGCAGCACAACTTTAACTCCCTGGAAGGACTCAACTAGGCCCTGATCATAAAGCAAGATGAGTCTGCATAGCCAGTTCTCACGGAAGCTTTCCCTTGTCCCTTCATTATTGCAATTACATAGTATCACTGGGAGGAAGGCGTCCTACAAGGCCTTGAGAGAACACCCGGCTCCTCTCAATGCCCATTCATCACAGCCAAGCTGCCAACAAACCTCTAGCCCTCACCCAGCCTACCCAGAGCCATGGCCCACACCACTGACCTGATACCCACACCCATGCATTCTATGATAGTGAGTGACCCCAGCTCCAATCATAAAACAAATGGCCATAAAAGATCTAAGCATGTGCGACTGTTTCACCTCTCCACATAAATATGTCCTTTGTAACACAAGGTAGAGGGAAGGATAAATATAGATCGAAATGACGGTGGAGGCCTTGGGTGCGAGGTGTACAGTATCATCAAAGCACAGAATGTGTGGGTCAGCGTGACTGTACTTCTTCCTCCCTTACCCCGGGCACCAGGCCCGAGCCGCCCACGTGCCACAGTGATGTAGTAGTAGGCTTAGTATATGATGGCAGTTTTTGATTATGAGAGACCTGACCTTCACTCCGCGGAGAGATGAGCCCAGCTGACCCAGGTGGGGACTGACAGACAGCGGAGAAGTGAACCAATTGTAGCCTGGCATCCCCTATGGAGCAGGCCCATGTATATGGTCTCGCTAATCAGTGATGCCCGTTTTTACTGTATACAAATGACGCTTTCTCCTCTTTTTAAACCACTGCTTGTACTAAGGGAGGGCAGAACGTTCTTGAGGAGCAGAGTCCTTTGCTGATACCTTTGTATTCTGTACAATTAATCCTTGGTATCCTTGCAAGCCATCTCCTGGCCGTTTTTCCCTATAGGGTTGTGCTATGTTAAAGGCAGCAGACTGAGTAAGTCTGATAAGTGCAGAAAAAGAAGAAAATAGAGGGGGTGGGGGACTGTATGGGGACAGATACCATCCCCAATGCAAGGGGTGGCCAGGAGGCAGTGCAGGATGGTGGCAGGGTGAGCAGGTACCTGGGCCCAGGGGACACAGGGTGGCCAGGTGCATGGTGACAAGAGAGAGCAGATCAGCAGGAGAGAGGGAGAGCAAAGGCAGAAGCAAAGATGAAGGTCTTGAGGTGCTTCCGGAACCGGAGATGGTTCTCCTCAAGTTTTAGAGTGGTAGGGAGGCTGTTCCGAGGAAGGCCCCAGCCAAAGACAGAGACCTACCCCCAGCTTGTTTCTTTGAAAAACGATGGACCCTGGGGGAGTTAGAGGTAGAGGAGCGAAGCGCTCGAGAGGGAAGGTATTTGCGGAGGGATAGCTGAAGGTATTTTGGACCCAGGCCCCAGAAATCCTTGTGGACAATTCAGAGGGTTTTGAATTTAATCCTTGCACCCACAGGGGGCCAGTGGAGAGATTTCCGAGCTGGAGAGATACAATCCCAGGGCTTGAGGACAAGGACTAGTCTTGCAGTCCTGTTCTAGATTAGTTGCAGAGGGCGAAGAGTAGAGGCAGCTAGATTTAGAAAGAGACTGTTACAATAGTCCAACCTAGAGAGAGCCAGAGCTTGGGAGACAGTGAGCTTCTGGGGGAAGGAGAGGAAAGGCAGAGTACCTCTGAGGAGGTGCAGTAGGAAGTTTGACTTTTTAGAGACCTCAGAGATGTGCACGGAGAAGGAAAGTGAGGAGTCAAAGATGTCCACGAGGTTCTTAGCCTTGCAAGTGAGGGTAGGTGGAGGGACAAAGGGGGCAGGCCAGAGAGTTAGTGGAAAGGATGGTTAAGGTGTGCCAATGAGGAGGATCTCCATCTTGCTGGCATTCAGACAAAGATCACTGGAGGCACACCAATCATGAATGGCAGTTAGGCAATCAGAGATGAGAGAGGGAGAGAAGATGGCCGAGGGCATCCTGAAAATGAGTTGAGTGTCGTCAGCGTAGCACTGGAAATTTGAGCAGAAAATGGCAATGCAGTGGGCGGGAGTTGCCAGGTATTGGTTGAAAAGCCAGGGCAAAAGGTTAGACCCCTGGCGAACACCACAGGTAGAGAGGAAGATAGATGATAGGAAGGACCTGAGTTGGACCTGGGAGGGTCGATTGGAGAGGAAAGAGGTCAGCCAGCCCAGAGCCTGATTAGTGATGCACAGGTTATAACGAAGACGGTTGAGCAGGATTGTATGGTTGAAAATGTTGAAGGCAGAAGAGAGATTGAGTAGGATGAGGACAGAGGGAATGTTAGAGTCAAGGTTGGAGAGCAGATCTTTCCGTATGTTCAGGAGAGCAGTTTGTGTGCTTCTGGCAGCTTTGAAGCCAAACTGGTGGTCATGGAGACAGCCAATAGAATCGGAATGAGGGTTTAGCTGAGAGAGGGCCAGCTTTTCCAGGAGTTTGCCCAGAAGAAAGATGATCCAGAGGGTTCACCAGAGCAATGGCATAGGTTGTGATTCATTAGAAATCTTCTAGCCACTACATTTCTTTTTTGGTAAAGTCGCCCCGAGCAGGACAGGCATGTCCACACCTAGATCCCAAGCTTGCCATGGCTTGAGACCCAAGATAAACCTCACTGACAATGGCCATTGCGCTTGAATCCATCTCTGGTGGTGCTTGTGGTCGTGTCCACAAGGGATGTTGTGTGCACAAGGGATATGACCTAGGAGTTTGGGACATTCTATCTGGGGTGAGACCAGGCCTGTTTAACTATGGTCTTTCCCCTTCTGTAATGGCATGACAGGCTGAATAATGATGCTCTGGTGGGTTAACCAGTGAAATGTCAGAGTTTATGATTCATTCAAAACCGTCCCACCATTACCTTTCTCATTATTTATTCTCACAGAGGCATGGTCTTTCTAAACCCAGGATTGTGTAGTGTGGGGTGAACGTAAACATAGAACCAATATTAATTTTGGATAATACACTTATAAATATGATGAGGCCAAACAAGGCCAAACCATGTTTGGGGATGCTTGTGGTCTCATGCAAAAGGGCTGTGACCAAGCAGTTCAGGCTGGATTTCCCCTTTTGGGATGGAACCAAGACTGAATTGCATATGGCTTTCCTTTTTTGTAATGGCTTGGTCAGCAAAGAACTATGGTCTAGAGGGTTGACCAGAACAATGGCAGAGGTTAAGATTAATTCTAAACCTTCCAGCCATCATCCCTTTTATTTTTCAATAGTCACCCCAAGTGATATGGGTATGCCCAGATGTGAGCCCCATACCTGCTGTGCCTAGAGACCAAAGCTACTCCTCACCGATGAGGCACAAAAGGCCCAAACATGTCTGGGGGTGCTTGTCGTCTCATGCAGAAGGGATGTGACCAAGCAGTTCAGGGAGGAATGTTTTTTCCCCTTTTGTAATGCCTTTGTCAGACAAAGAACGATGGTCTGGAGGGTTGCCCAGAGAACTGCCAGAGGTTAAGATTAATTCTAAACCTTCCAGCCATCACCCTTTTGTTCTTCTATAGCCATGGAGTTTGGGACACCATATTTAAATATTATAATGCATGTGACAATAACCTGACTGCTACATTATCCCTTAATAGCTACAACTGTGGCCCATCCCCAATATTACGGGGTACCATGGAGGGATGCCCCCTATCTTTACTGCTGCACTGTTTTTCCTTGGAGCCACTAGCTTGCTATAGCAGCCTCAATAAACACATGAAATACATAGGTGTTGCTGATGACACATAAAATGCATATGTTTTGCTAATGCCTCACATACATTATGCATATTTACAGATGATATACTAATCTCATTTTAAGACTCCATTCATTCCCGCACCTACTAAATATCCTCAAACCAATTCTGTGTTTTATTAAAAAATTACCCTACCTGAATTACTCTATTTCACAGACTAATTTGTTACCTGTCAGCATTGTCGCATTTAAAAAAAAAGTAGTATGAAATACTTGGGAGTCAACATTACTCAAATACTACATAGGCTTTATGCAGTCCGTGACTCCTCTCAAGGGTAGGAGGATTTTGTCAGATGGTCTCATTTGAGTATTTCTTGAATGGTCGACCTTGAGGCATTAAAAATGAGTATATTGCTGGCATTTCTTTTATCTACTTCAAACATTAGCAATCATAGTCCACATACCTCTCTTTTTTCATTTACTGAAACTTGCCTTATCCTTTCTCCAGGGACAGAAACCCCAGGGAATCTCAAACACTGTGTTGAGGAATCCAAAACAAAAATAATGTCTAGCATTCCCTGATGTGAGTACATAGGCCAAACTACAAATAGAGTGTCAATGTTCCCAACCACCTTTGAAGAATAACTGGGCCTGGATGGACCACGTGGTGTGCGCATTTGGTTGAAAAAAGTGTTGGGCCTGAATCACTCCAATTAGCCAGTCAGCGTCAAGGCCTACTCTAGCAGCATCACCATAGCATGCATAATACAAGGGATCTATTGACTCACAATGTTAGCATAACAGCATTCCTCTATCCTTTAACTCCATTACATGTTAAACCAAACATAACCCCAACACTGAGAGTCACAGCCCTCCTAAAATGTAAACAGGGTGGATGTGATGTATTTTTGATAGAGATGAACTAGAATTCAGGGACACTTGGCTTATTACATTGTCTCCCCAGGCGACAACACATGGCAAACAACACAATGATCAGGGTGATTTTGAATAGAAAAATCGTCTTTTTATTTCATCAATTTTATATCAAAAATTCATCATTTAAAAGTATCATGCAAGACATTCAAGTTGTTGGTTGACGCAAGAACATGGGATTTAAAATGTTTAGACTGATATTCTGGGTGTAAATTTAGAAAATAATGAGTTCAATAGTTTTAATTTCTATGCCACTTTTATAATGATAGCCATAGAAGACATTTGAAACCTTGCTTAATAAAGCATGGAGTATGTAACCTTAAGATAGCCTTCCATTTGCGCAGATCCCGAGATTCAAATACTGTCTCCATTTTCCTATTTTTAAGCTTGACGCTGGTGGAGTCAGTGGTCCACAATAAATAATTGGCATAATTTAATCTAAACGTTCAAAATGTATCATTTCATGATTTCATTATTTTTTATTAATATACGCGCTGAACTATGGTTTTTAAATATTGTACTGCTTATGATTGACTGCATTGTTAGAGGTGGACAAAGGAAGTCCTACAAGGTTCTTTACAGACTTGGAACCCGATTTACAAAACGTTTTTCAATGGGATGGCACCATTGTAAAACGCTTTTGTACGTCAGGCCCTTGGTTTTCACTACAGGTTTGACTTGATTATGTCATAACCTCGGAATCCATACATACATGCCTGCCAGGCCTTTGCCTTGTAAATTATACAATATTGCTTTATTTCCCTGCTCAGGTGCAAACTTCAAAACAGCCGAATGTATAATTGCCTGATTTACAAAAAGTTATTCAATGGGAATGTGCCATTGTAAAATGCTTTTGCAAATCAGGCCCCAAATCGTACACCCAAAAAGTCATGAAAGGCAACTTCTTCTAAATGCAACCGATTAAGTAGAAAACTAAGCCTGGAAGACTTTCTCTTAATTCTTGGTACATCAATTGGAACATCAATTGCTAAATAATGACAGCTGCTTTTTGTATTATTATTTTTTAAACCAGACAGAATTATTGATCCTAAAACGGCATCATCTCAAATAGTAATTGCTTTTTGGTGAGCCATTCAGGGTTGGGGCATCTGATTCCAAAGATGATGTTTTATGAGGCAAACTCATTAATAAGGAGATGAAATAAGGCAGGATACAAGACAAACACTTGCTCTCTTCTTTCTGGACTGGAAAAGAGGCGGCCCTTTCACCTCCTTACCTCATAACACACTGTTGCCTGCCACCGACTATCTAGTGTGCGTCAAAGAATGTTTTTCATTTCGTTTTGTACTTTGAGACCTACTTGGCATATACGATGCCCCCACTGAGTGTTGGGTGCAGGCAATCACTGTGTGTATTTTGCATAATGCTTTTAATTTCACTATGTGTTTTTCATGTAGGTGTGTCCCTCCGACCCTAGTGTGCTCATCCACAGGGCAAACTGCTTTTTTGGTGTAGCAGTGTATTTTAGTGGAATATTTTTCATTTTGCAGTATCATTTTCATTTCGTTGTATGCAGTTGTGATGGGGTGTTTTGTAGAATATGTTTGACTGCGGTTTTATCTCCACACGTGCTACAAATGTACGGAAATCAAAAAACCTTTTTTGGCCTTAAAGGTTATCGTCTTGAATTTGGCTGAACAAAGTATCAAAATTTCAGTGGCAAGTATTAATGTATCCTAAATTCGAGCGTGTGCCAAAAATTCTGAAAAGTGAAGCAGACAATTTTGGGTAATGCCGCCGGGCCGCCCAAGGCGAGGCCAGGTAACTGGTGTTACATGGAAGCAGGCGCGAGAGAGGGGCAGGAGCCCTCCTCCAAGGTCAGTGCCTCTCTCTGTCTCTCAGATAAGGGAGACAGCCAGCAGGGTCTGGCACATGAAAGCGTAGGAAGGGTGAGGTAATAAATACCTCACCCTTCCAGGAGGATATATGGGTGCAGTGCACCCGGGAGACCCTGCTGCTTAGGCAGGATAGTCAGCCGCAGGCTGGCCTTGGGGAGGGGGGGTTGGTGTGCAGCCCCCCACACTATACAAAGAATCAGGGCCTTGCTGGGGCCTATATAAAGAGCTGTGGGCAGCTCCTAAAACACAAATTGTTTTGTCGACCCTGCACAGGGACCCAAACAGTACCTGGAAGTTCGAAGTTAACTCAGCGTCTTCCCATTCTTTTTCTTTGCTTTCTTTCTATCACTGCCAACGTTTGAAGTGCACACAGCATCATTGGTATTCTAAGAGGTGTTCGCCATATACGCGGTGTCACAGCTTAAAAAACTCTATTGCAAAGAACATTTCCTGTCCTTGGAACTTTGCCTTGAATTGTGCAGACAAAACAGACGATAACTTCCCCTCTGCTTGCCTGAGGAAGCCGGCAGTGCCCATGTAGGGAGACAAGCATGTGTGCTACATGGGAAGGTGTGAATTACACGCCAAGGCCCAAGGGCGTGAAGCGCTCCGAGGAAGAAACCCGGTGCTGCAGCGACTTGCTACATTCTTTCAAGTAAGTATCAGCCACGACGCCGGGCATGCACAGCCCAAGGCGCTGCAAGCGAAATTGATGCTTTGTTGATTAAAAGCACAAAGCAGGGCGAGCGAAACTGACACTTCAGTGGATAACATATGAACAGACAGCAGTCTCTGCGCGAGCAGCACTTGACGCGGCATTGGAAGCAAATTAGTCATGAAGCGGGGCTAATGTTTCGGCAGCAGTACACAAGCCTTTTTAGCTATGAACACTATTGGATGGTAACATATGGCAGGGCAGGGGGGAGCTGAACTACATGAGCCTGGCTCGCGAGCAGAGTCAAGCAGTGTTCTGACTCGTACCGTAAGGTTGATAGGGGTCCAGCCTCCTACACCATGAGCGTGCTTTTGTAGACGAGCCAAGTCTAGTTGCACGTCATAACATTTCAGTGATTTCGAAGCACGGTTGCCGTAGGGGTTGGTATTAATGTAGCAGCACACCACATAGTAGAACCAAGGGGTAATCACTGAATAAATCCCTCTGTTAAGGCGGCATAGATAAAACAGTGACTAAGAGTCGCCTGCTTTGACATCTTTGCAGAGCCTGCTGATGCAGGTTCGGATCCCGCCTGGGGCAAAATCTGCTTTACCCTTCTGAGATCTTAAAAGAGCACACACATCATAGGTTCATTAATAAACAGCGCTGAAGTGTGTTGACGCTGTATAAATTGCTTAACGGTCAAGAGGCACAGGGAGAAGAGCGCTCGCTTTGACATCCGTGCAGAGCTTGCTAACACAGGTTCGAATCCCGTAGGGCCAAACTCAGCCCTTCATCCTTCTGAGCTCGATAAATGAGCACCACACACCGTGGATAATAATAAGCAGCGCTTAGATACCTGAGGGTTCGTATCGCTAGATAAATATGAAATTAATTAATTCAAAATAGTAATTGCACAATTGCCTCACCTGTATTCAGCTCCCTCACCTGTATTCAGCTCCCTCACCTGCATTCATCCACAGTGGCAGCTGGAGGGGGGGGCAATTTTGAATAAATCACAGTGGTTTAAGAATAATTTTTGGGGAAATCAGGGCATGAGTGGGGGCATTTTCCAGCTAACAAACTTTACAAGCAGTTTTCCCAAAACGGGGAACAAGAAATTGTGCTTCAAAAAGTAACCCAGGGCACAAATATATTTAAAATCTATTGTCTCTTTTTTCAAAACAGGAAACCAAATGGCTCCCAAACGGAAACCACAGGAACCTTTAATCCTGCCACTGAAACCCAAATCACCTCACCTACTGGCGGCAATAGAGGCAGTTGAACACTATGGTTGGGCCTGGCTCAGAGAAAATCTATATGGCCTGCCGAAGGAAGGGGTGCCCATGCCACCCAGGCGCGAGGAGAATCCCGCACCACCAAAAAGAAGGAAATCGGCAGAGGGCTCGGGAAAAGGGGTAAAATTGTCAAAACTATACGAGAACCTGAGGGTGTGATGCAACAAATGGTACTTGAAATTAGGGGGGAACAACTCTCCAAAGACACAAATGGGCCCCCAACCCTCGATGTACCGATGGAACTCATAATAGTTACAGATCCCCCCACAGTATTGCCAGCACCTGTAGCCCCCGCAAATCCAATAACGGCTCTGACCCACACAATGGCAGCCCTTCCGTCGCCAGCAGCCATAGGTACACATGCACCAATGGTGGCAACAGCAACGCCAGACCTGGCAGGTACATTAAAAGCATGGGCAGCCCCCAGCACAAGCACACCAGGGCTGCCAGAACCAAACAGCCACTGTGCAGCTGATATGCTGATGATCAGCACCGCCCAACTGGACCTTAAGTTTAAATCTTTTCATACGGAAATTCTCAATAGCTACAAAAGATGTCTAGCATGGAACACTGACATTACTATCAAAGAGGCTATATGGGTAAAAGAGTTTATCGAAATCTTTTCACTAATAGAAGCCCAACGCAAGGGGAGGGATGCTTTTAGGGATCCTAAAAAAATAGAGGAGAAGGTGATAGCCAGAAACCCCCAGGTAAAACAAAACTGGGACAATTGGTTGAAATCCTTTGCCATTTTAGCCACCATATACCTTGAAAAATTCCCCGGCGATGGTGCCAAAATATGGACATACATGGACAAGGTCAGAGAAGTAAAAATCACACAAAAGGGTAAAAGCTGGTTGGCATATGATATTAAATTCAGACGGAGTATGTCGGAGAGGCCAGCCATTGAATGGGATGAGGTGCAGAACGATTTATGCATGTTAAATGCCAAGCCTCCATCGGAAGAGGAGGCTACCCAAGCTACTTCCAAAAGCAATAGAAATTCACAAGGGCACAGAAGTGCTGACAATGGAACATATAAGAAAGGGGAACATCCCTTTCGGAGAAACCAGCCATGGGCGGCAAGGTCAAATGCCCACAGACAGAACAAAAGCCAGCACGTTTCCAAAACCAATATTCCATGCAGAAACTTTAGCAAAAACCTATGCACGTGGGGGAAGGATTGTTGGTATAAACACACCTGCACGAACTGCAACGGCGATCACCCAGCCATCAATTGCACTAGACTCCCATCCAAGAATACAAAAGATTAGCAACAACCCGGTCCAGCCAACAACAGACTACCAGCCAAACTTACAGCTGACTCGTGATAACATAGCACCTCCAGTGTTAGAACCAGGCAAAACTCCCATCAACCCTATCAATTTCAGCAATGCATTGATGAGCTATCCAGACAGGGAAACCAGCATGGCTATCCAGCAGGATTTCGAATGAGGCTTTGTCATTCCTTTTCTGGGAACAGGGTCCTGTGATATCCCAAGAAACCTAAAGTCGGCCAGGGACAACCCAGAGATGGTAAAAAACAAAAAGGGGAAGAGTTACGCCTGGGCATTATTGCAGGGCCATGGTACTCCATGCCTTTTTCAGAATACCTAGTGTCGCCCTTAGGCCTGGTTCCCAAAAAAGAACCCGGTAAAATGAGGTTGATTCACCACCTGTCCTACCCTAAAGGCCAATCACTGAACAACAGCATCCCCCACACTGAATCTGCAGTTTCCTACACACATTTCCATTTCCAGGAAGCAGTGAGACTTATACATGAGGAATGCCCTTATGGCCAAACTTGACATTCAATCTGCTTTCAGGCTCCTACCAGTTCACTCAGTTTCAAAGCAATGGCTAGGGTTTACCTTCAAAAATACATTTTATGTCGACAGATGCCTACCCATGGGGTGCACAGTATCTTGGGCCCTATTTGAGTAGTTCAGCTCATTTTTTCAGTGGGCATTTAAGAAACAACTACCAGGGGCCAAGGTAGTCCATTACCTCGATGACTTCATGGTAATGAGACCAGCAGACTCAGGAGAATGCAAGAGGGCCCTGGCGAAGTTGGAAGGGATGGCCGCCCAATGGGGCATCCCTTTGGCACCAGAGAAGACAACCAAGCCACCCTCAAGCATTATCTTTCTGGGTATAGAAATAGACTCTGCAGTGGGGCTATGCAGAATCGGACAAACCAAGGTAGCAGAACTCCTGAGGAAAATCCAAGAATTGAGTGCCAGGAACAAAGGCACAGTAAGAGAAATTCAATGACTGGCAGGCAGTCTCAACTTCGCAGCCAGAATTATCCAACAAGGAAGGGTATTTTCCAGAAGCCTGCAATTTAAGACCAAGACATGCACCAAAACCCACCTACATATCCTGCTGGGCAAAGAGGTGAAGGAGGACCTAAAAGTATGGATGAATTTCCTAAAAAACTTCAATGGGACCACACTGTGGCGCACGCCATTGAACACATGGTCAAAAAGGGTCCTTTTCACAGATGCAGCCGGGAGCAGGGGTTTTGGGGCTATATTAAACACGGAGTGGGTGGCTCGGCAGTGGCCCAAGTCATGGCAAACGGCAGGGTGGACAAAGAACATCACCCTGCTGGAAATATTTCCCATCTGGCAGACCATACGCATCTGGGGCAGGCGGCTAGCTAATACAGAACTTTTGGTTTGGTGTGACAACATGGCGATAGTAGGCATCTTGAACAGAAGAACCACAAAATGCCGGCTAGTGCTTAAAGTCCTACGAGCCATTACAACAGTCACTCTGCAAGAAAACATTGTTATCAAAGCCAAGCATATCACTGGAGCAGATAATAACATTGCAGACGCTTTATCACGCTTTCAGTGGAAAAGATTCCGGGAGCTAACACCACACGCCCAGGAACGGATGACGGTAATACCAGCGGACGGTTAGTCGATGATGGGAAACTGAAATGAATCGCATCAACGCCATTGCCAGACGGCCAAGGCTGGGATGCACAACAAAGACCAGGCACCTCAAAATCAGGTGTCAGCAGTTTGCAGCCAACAGAAAACCAGAACCCTGCCACGGGGTTCCAGGCAAAGATGGCAGAAAAAGCCCTGGCAAGCACCACCTCAGCACAGTACAGTACGTTTTTGGAAATGGTTTTTAGAGCAACAGGTCTGAAGCATGTAGAATTAATAACTATAAAAGATGTAGAGATCTTTTTGAAGTGGGCACACGATCAGGGGTTTCAAAAAGATTGGGCAAAAAGACACCTAGTAGCGGTATCTTATTTCTCAAAGCTACGGGGTGACTCAGATCCCACCCAGAGCGCTTTAATCTTGTACGCAATGAAGGGCTGGGGCAAAATGGAGGGGCCCCAGGTAGACACCCGCCGCCCGTTAGATTATGACAAACTGGTAATAATAACCAACCTAATAGAAAGCATATGTTTTCATCCGTACGAGATTTTGTTATTTAGAACAGCATTTTTTCTGGCATACTTTGGGGCTTTCCGAATAGGAGAGCTCATCGCATCCAGCACCAAGGCCAACAATGGTTTGAGCATCATGGAGACCAGGGTGAGACAGGACAGCATCAACATAGAGATACAGCAGTCAAAAACTGGGGCCAAAAGAACAATTAACATTTGTTGCATTGACGATGCGCCAAATTGTCCGGTATGCATCACTAATCTCTATTACGCACAAAGGCCCAAAGTTGGGGGGAGATTTTTAATTCATAGAGACTCCTCAGCTCTAAGCTGCTATCAGTTTAAAGGGGTGCTGAATAAAGCGATTAGCAGTGCAGGATGGGATCCAAAGGAATTCAGCACCCACTCTTTTAGAATAGGGGCCGCGACCTCCGCATGGCAGGGAGGGCTGAGTACCCAGCAACTTAAGAGCATAGGGGGTTGGAAGTCAGATTGTTACAAAAGATACGTCAGACCTGAACTAATTTAGTTCCCCCCCCATTTTTCTCTTCCCCCCAACCCACAGAGACACCAGATGGAGGGAAGGCCCCACTGCAGTCAGCATGGATAGTTGGACACTCGTTCGTGCTGAGGACAGGGACGATGGGCGGAAGAAACCAAGGAGGGCCCTCTTATTCAAAACACCATTGCATCCTGGTGGGGTTACAGAGGCCTCCTGTGGGCAGACATCCATGACAAACTAGCAGACCTGGTTGCATACAGGGACCCGCCGGAATTCGTGATATTACATCTACGGGGTAATGATCTGGTGTCCGTAGGAAGAAAAAACATACATGGAGAAATTTGTGCCTCGTTATCAGGCATTTACCACACTTGGAGGGACACAGAAATCTATTTTTCTTCAATCCTGCCTAGAAGGAAATGGCAAGGGGCCATTAGTTACAAGGCAGTGGACATTTTCAGAAGGAAATTGAAAAGGGGGGTGGAGAAATTCTGCTTAACCAAGGGCCTGGGGTTCATAAAACACCCGTCCATAACATTGGGGGACCCGACCTTTTTCACAAGGAAGGCACCCAACTATCAGAACAGGGCATGGAACATTTCTTTAGAGAAATCTCCTCCACATTAGCTACCGGGGGCTGCAAATAGGCAAACCTTTTGGGGGAACATGGACAGCCGGGAACCTGCCCGTTAGTGGCGGCACGGGCCAGAGAGGGTCATCTCTGGACACGGTGCCCAAAAGGATGATTTATTATGATTACAGGTATTGTTTATGTTTCCTATAAACATACTTGTATCAATAAAAACCTATGGGCTTTTATTGCCAACACTTGACCAAATTGTTGTGGTGAAATCTTTCAGGAGGTAGGGGGCAAGGGCCGTGAGGCATAAAACGCATCCCGCACAACAACATAGGTATGTCTGCTACATATGGGTTCAACAGTTATAGGTAATGCCGCCGGGCCACTCAAGGCGAGGCCAGGTAACTGGTGTTACATGACAGCAGGCGCGAGAGAGGGGCAGCAGCCCTCCTCCAAGGTCAGTGCCCCTCTCTGTCTCTCAGATAAGGGAGACAGCCAGCAGGGTCTGGCACATGAAAGCGCAGGAAGGGTGAGGTAATAAATACCTCACCCTTCCAGGAGGATATATGGGTGCAGTGCACCCGAAAGAACCTGGATGCTTAGGCAGGATAGTCAGCCGGAGGCTGGCCTTGGGGGGGTTGGTGCACAGCCCCCACACAGTACAAAGAATCAGGGCCTCGCTGGGGCCTATATAAGGAGCTATGGGCAGCTCCTAAAACACAAAGGGCCTCATTACGACCCTGGCGGAGTGGGTTTACGCCAGCGTTATTCGTGGCGGACCCGTCCGCCCTACTACGAGTTCCCGTAGCGCCATGGAGCGTTTTCCGCCTGGTTTTTCCGGGCGGAGAAATCCATGGCGCTACGGGACCTTGTTGTTAATTACGCCACCGTATTTTACGGTGGCGTAATTAACGCCTTCCCCACTCCCATTATACCCTATGGGGCAAAAATGGGAATGGGGAAGGGTAAAATGGGGGATGGGGATTTACCGCCCCGCCAAGGTCGGAATGGGGCGGAAAATCCGCCAACCCCCATGGCGCTATCGGCAGCTTTCCGCCGTGCTCCATGGTGCATTTTGCACCGCGATTTCCGCCAGGGTCGTAATGAGGGCCAAACTGTTTTGTCGACGGGGACCCAAACAGTACCTGGAAGTTCGCAGTTAACTCAGCATCTTCCCATTCTTTTTCTTTGCCTCAAAAACCCTCCCACCACAGAAAAAGGGGAGAAGAACAACGGAAAGAAACTCAGGACACTGTACGGTGGCCACAACAAGTCGTGGGACAAGAAAGGCAGCACGGGCCAGAGGGGGTCATCTCTGGACCCGGTGCCCAAAAGGATGATTTATTATGATTACGGGTATTGTTTATGTTTCCTATAACCATACTTGTATCAATAAAAACCTACGGCCTTCTATTGCCAACACTTGACCAAATTGTTGTGGTGAAATCTTTCAGGAGGGAGGGGGCAAAGGCCGTGAGGCATAAAAAGCATCCCGCACAACAACATAGGTATGTCTGCTGCATATGGATTCAACTGTTATGAGATATGGTGGGCTAAAAGATGATTTTCTATGCCTCTATGGAAATCTCCTTGCAAGCAAACTTTATTTTTTTCTGGAATCCTTTTAGGAATGTAAATTTGGAATGAGTGTGCACTTGCCGGCCAAATGGTGAACTTTTAAGAATGAGAATAAAGTGTACAAAGGAAAAAAGTTTCATTGTTAGAATCCTAACTGTAATATGGCCATGCATACGTTTACATGTGTTTCTTCTGCGCTTGTCTGGCCACTGGAAAATGTCACTCGACTCACCAGAACGACTTGTTCATAAAAAGCTCCAGCTACCACCATTGCAGTCAACCAGCCAAGGGAGGTGTTGAACTAGGAATTTGACGAGGGAGTCTTGAACACAGAGTAATGAGGATTACAGTATGTGATTAGCCATTACATTGTTGCTAATCAATTTTCAAACATATACAATAGAAGTGTAGACAATCAAGTTGAAATAGAAGAAAGAAGGCTCTCTCCAAAAATGGGAAAATCTCCCACCTATGTGCAATAATGGAGGTGAATGTGTTAACAATAACCATAGTAGGAGTCGTACATATATATGAGATTCACAAGGGAAACAAAACCCCTCTCCTCCCTCCTCTCAGGTAAACCTATTCTGAATAGGGAAGGGGAGCGGGATGTTGGGACAGACTCCCAGGTATGTCAGAGTGATGCTGGAAGTCCAGACACTTGTAGAGTCCACCTCCCTCCCCAGTATATATAGAGTAATCAGTCAATGGCAAGATCAAACTGTGGTTTATTATAGACAAAACCGACAGGGATCGATATCAGAACACAGGTGGATTCCAATACTTCTCGGTTTCTCCTGGCTCCCAGGCCAGGTTAAGTGTAAAATTACATCACTACTCTGTCATTACTTGGGCCGCTCTCCAAAAATCAATCTCTGTGTGGGATTGGTCTTCAGGAGTCTAATAACCTGTATATCACCTATATGTCTTATTCTATTGGCTCTTACATCATATGGCTGGCCTGTCCCATCCCCAATTTACTAATACATTGTTGCAGTGTAGTGGGCCTACCATTGGTTCTCACCCATTGCTACCCACCACTCAAGTGCTAAACTGTGATTGGCTAGAGCTGATTCCCCCAGGCATGGGACTCGATTGAGTTCTCAGCTCGCAGTGTTCCTCTTCAAGGTAATGTGCATGATTATGTGTCTGTATTGTAACTTGTGTACACCACCTTTGCCTTATGAGAATATTCCCCTAACGGTAGCAACACTTGTAGCAATCTGTGGCTGGCTGCTGGGACTGGCTTCCTCTTCCCACCCTGGAAGATTGTCCATTGTTCCATTCGGCTGTACCACGTGTTTAGAGACCATAAAATCAAGCTCTACAGCTCCAAATTATGACGATGTATTCTGTTTTCCTGCAGCTGGTCCTTTTGTCGTCTGGGGATTGGAATGTATTCATATCTCTTGACCTTGGCTGTTGGCTGTGTTTGGCTAATGACAAAATAATAAAAGCAATGACAGTATGTATATGTTTCTGTCCTCTAACTATGTGTGTGTACGAAAGGTGGTAGAGAGAGATGTTGTCATTATACATTGTGTTGTATACATTATCTATGTTTTAATGAAATTTGAATATACTATGTGGAAATATATTTTGTTTAAATCAAATGGTATGAAGAATTGATATTAGAGTATGTAATCCAACCTCACTGCCTCAGATTCACTTTTTGAATAGAATTATATTATTTACCTGAAGGATCTTGGGGTGTACAGGTATCCCTTTTGGTTTTGTTCCCTTGAATTCTTCCGCAAGTTGTCACCATCAAATAGATACATCAAGCATTGTGCTCTGACTGCTGGTATTTCAGTTGCTATGAACGTTCTGAAGTCACTCATGGCATAGGGGATTAATGAGCAGACATAGCAGCTCTGCCTGGTGGTTTCCTTACCTACTTTGCTCATATGTTTGTACCACATATTATTAGACACCCGACCATTGTTAGTGAGATACATGTCTACCCCTTTCATGTCTGCGTCAACACTGCACTTAGCTCTCCTTACTGTGTCTGCAGTGCTCTCCTGTCCACCTGACATGGTTGTTCTACCTGCTTGGGTCAGGGGATTGTTAGTAGAGGATGGAAATCCTCCAAAATATAAACACAACAATTCCACTAGGAATAAGGAGAAACAACATGACAATCACATTCTTTATTATTTCACTCATCTTTACCTGTGCTGCTGATCTTTGTGCAGCCTGATGATATAGTTGCCTGCCTGAAATGCATGAAGAAATGCATTATTGTTTTAGTACTGTAAGTAACTCTTCAAGCCCCGCATTGCAAATAGTCGTTTATGGCAAACACAAATACTTCTTCCCACACTGCCCTTACTGATGGGTCTCTCAGTGTGGCAAGAATAGGAGGATTGCCGTGCTTGAGCTGTGGGTATGTTTGGGCCAAATACTCTATAAACGCAAGATAATGTAGTCCGGGGGATCCTGCTTGGAACCTACTGGGTCTTCTTACAGTGTGGACAAACTGGTTTGAGAAAGTATCACGGTGGTGGGCAGCAGGCAAAATGAACAATCATCAACAATTGCATCGGCTTTCTCGTTGAAGGTGTGTAGAGAATAAAATAACAAACAGATAGTGTATCCTCAATCTAAGTCAATTAGCAGTCCATTCCCTAACTCTGCTGCCCGTGAGCGAGTAACCATTGGGTGTCCTCAACTCAGCAGTGTAAGTTCAAAATCTGCTTGTTGCTCTCCTTGATGCTGATTGTTGACCCTGTTGAACATGTTGCTAGGTGAGGCTGTTGCTTTGTAGGACTTTATGTCTGACAGGTGGTTCCAAACTGTCTTCCCATTGAGCCCGACAGCACGGTCTGCCACCTTTTCCACAGTGCGAGTACCAGTGAACCTTGGTGGATTCCATCAGCGGATAAAGTTCTGCAATAACACTAGATCCCCCACATTCACTTGTCTCTGGAGTTCTGAGTCTCTTGGTGCATTGTTGCAGTTGCTCCCTCCGCTGTCTTTTGCCCCCGCCCCTGTTTCCTTGTATATGGCGAGAGATAAAAGAGGCACTAGCAATCAAGGAAGTAATGTATTCATACTTCTCTTGTCCTAACACATCTGCACTATTGTCACTGTCTTTCAGTGCTCTTGTCGGAGGAGCCAGGGGGAGTTGCATCCGCCATTTTGTCACACCCTCATGGGGCGTTAAATGGTGGTAGGACCCAGGCTTGTTGCGCAATGCGAACAAAGCAAGCGGTACGCAGTGCAGCCAACCTTTCTTTGTGCTCTGGTGTGTTTTGGCTATAGCTTCCTTCAGGAGGCCGTTCAGGCGTTCATATTTTCTGTTTGCTTGCGGGTGGTATGCACAGGAGAATTTTTGTTGAATGCCAGCAACGTGGTAATGTGCTGGAGCATCTCATTGGCGAATTTAGGGCCATTGTCAGACTGCAGGACCTCACACACGCCCCATCTTGGGAACACTTCCCTGACCAAAAATTTAGCTGCTCTGAGGGCATCGACATGTGATCAGGAAACTGCCTCAATCCACCTGGAGAATGGACACACAAACACTATCATGTAACGGTATCCTTACACACTTGGATCATGTCAATGTAGTCGACATGTACATTCTGGAATGGGCCTACTGGTCGCGGTATGGCTCCTCTCACAACTCTAAAGGTATGCCCTGCTGTAAATTGCTTACACATCAAACAGTTATTTACAAATTCAGCCTAGTGTTCTCCCAAATTAGGACAGGACTATGTTTCTCCAATGTGGGAAGCACTGACTGCTTTTTCCGAGTGTGTTGGGTGGTGCAATTGTGTCAGTGCAGTGTTCGGTAATGCTAGTGGCATGACCACTTTCTCTGAGTTATTCTGCCACCGTAGTGCTTCTGTTGGAGATACTGTACATCTCCTTTTAATCCATAATTTCTTTTCTTCACTGAGTGCAGCACCCTGCAATTCCATAATCTGTGTTTCTGGTAAGGCATTGTATTCTTCCTTTAGTACCATGTTCCTGGCACAATCTTGAGCATTTGATGCTGCTTTCATTTCTAATAGCTCTCCAAAATAAGCTGCACATTTTGCTTCAAAGTCTGCTGCTTCGTTCCCCCTTGAGATTGATCTTCCCCTCTAGTGTGTGCTTGCCACTTCACTATGGCTACCTGTGCTGGATAATCCATTATTTTGATCAGTTTGCCCAATAGAAGTGCATGCTGTACTGGTGTCCCATCCACCCTCCTGAGTCCTCTCCTGAACCATCGTTGCCCTGCATGCACTGTTGATGTCACATAAGACTAGTCAAAGTATACTGTAATTTCTTTGTCTCTGCTGTGTTCCAATGCTAGTATTAGGGCCACTAGTTCTGCTGCTTGTGCTGAATATTGGGATGGTAATCACGCACTTGCTACTACCTCACTCATCCCATCTTATTTGAACCTCACTGCTGCAGTTCCTATATGCCATAACCCATCTGTCTGGTTAATAGTTGAAGATCTGTCAATGTACAGAACATCTCCCGCCTCAAGTGCATCCTCATCTAACTTGCGAGTGTCACCGAATGCCTGTATGTTTTCAGTGCAGTCGTGTGCATAGCCTCCATCTTGTAGGACATCTGCTAGGAAAATGTCAAGGTTGATCAATCTGCACCTCACCATCTTCAGAGATGCATTTGATAGTATCACTTCATACCCTGATGCTCTTTGTGTCGTCAGTGTGCTCTTTAGCTTCTGTATTACTGAAAAGAGGGCATGCTCCACATACAGAGTGCTAGTGCACCCCATGGTGATTGCTGCTGACTTTTCCACTGCGAATGTGGCAGGTGCCAGAGCTTATTCACACTGATAATGTCCTCTTATTAATGGGTCCAGCTTTCCACTGTAGTAAGCTATTGGCTTGTGTCCCATGCTTGTCTTCGGTGTCAGTACTGCTTTCATCACCACACCGTCAGTGTGTGAGAATAGGAAACATTCCTTTTTGTAGTCTGGGATCCCTAACACTGGTGCTGAGCATATTTCCTCCTTCAGCATGTCGAAGGCATCAATCGTCTCTGTGTTCCATGTCAGTGAGTTGTGTTCTTTATGTGCTTCCTTCAGAGCACCCAATAGTGGCCTTGTGTACGTACTGTAGTCAAGACCCATGCTCTGCAGTAGTTACACAACCCTAAGAACTGCTCATTTCTCTTACTGTTGTGGGCTTGGCTGTCTTGCGTATTGTCTCTGCCCTTTCTGGTGTAATCTGTCACCCATTTTGGGAGATTGTCTGCCCGATGTTTAGCACCTCTTTCTGACAGTACTGTAGCTTTCCATTGTCCACCTTGTAGCCCTTGTCAGCTAACACTGTTAACATCTGCACTGATCCTTCCTACACTGATCTTCTGTCTTGCTGAAAATCAAAATGACATCTACGTACTGTAACACTGTGCTCTCCATCTGTATATTGCACAAATCCATCAGTATCACTCTGTTTAAGATATATGGTGACTTGCAGTACCCTTTAGGTACTCTTGTATGTTACCATTTCTGGTTTCTATACATAAAGGAAGTGAAGTCTTGTGAATCTGGGTGTAGTGGTACTGAGAAGAATGCATGCTTCAAGTCAGTAGCCATGAATCAGGCAGCTTCTGCCAGTTTTGCAACAATGTATGGACAGTTAATACCTACAGACCTGACACTGCTACATCTAGCTCCATAAAGAAATGGATAGCCACCCACTGGCCACTCAACGTTAAAACTGAGAACAAGATGTAAACTATCCATCAAGAAATCCAAAAGATGCAAAGAATCACAGGCCTAGCATTTAACACCCAGGTAGAAAGTAAGCTGGAGAAATTAGTTCAGGGGCGCAGATAGCATTCAGTGTTGCTGGACATTTGAATTTCTGAATTAACAAAGGACTATGCCACTACAAATACATGGTGATCTATCTGTTCATTCTCTAAGCCACTAGGTGAAGACTTTACAAGCAAAGAAAGAGAATTATTTGAAAAGAGGGAACAGAAAGACTAGGAAAAAGGGGGGGGGGTTGAAAGATGATCTCAAAAGTGCCAACTGATGAGTCTACAATGATGCCACAAGGTCATCTCTCCTTTTTCTCTTTGTATCTTCAATAACAACATAGGTGTGAGAGGAATTAGAGGGAATGCCTATAGTTGACCTGGAAAGTATTGTGGAAATAAAGTGTCCCAATTCCATACTAGCACACAGCAATGTCTCGCTGAGAAGATAGTACCTCTATGCCCTCTTCTGAGGTACTCTTCCAAAATATTGTGAAATATCTACAACCTACAGGACTTGGTTCCCTATCAGTGGGGTTGTCTCAGTCCTCTACAGATTAATAGAGGTAGGGTGTCTACAGGGGAGTCTAAAATAGCATACAATTTGCAATTAACATCTGTTATCAGTGCCAGGATGCCTCTGTGGGGATGAAAGTGTGCTCCATATATATGGTAGCGGCCGTGTAGTTAGGGTTAAGTTGCTAAACCAATGGAAAGACCACATTTTGGCCAGTTTACAACTTCACTCCCCCTGGAGGAATCCTCACCAAAGTTTGCAAAAAAAGTATATGGCCCGCTCTGATTTTTTTTAGCAAGTTTGGTGAGGTTTCGTGCAGGGGGGGCAAAGTTATAGGTGGGGATCCCAAATAATTGTTTTTTTCTCCATAGACTAAATGGGCAAAAACTACAAACGGCTGGATGGATTTAAACCAAATTTGCGGAAGGAGCGGGGGCTTGGTTCCGAAAGCGTGCTTTTGTGAGTTTGGTGGACATCGAGCAGTACTTTAGTTGCAAAGAACAGAAATGTATGTCTCAAATAATTAGTGATATCTGACTCTGCTCCGTGGACAGAGTCTCCTTGGTTTGCAGTACACCGTGATGGCGGCGAACATTGGACGCGGCCGGTGGTTAGCTGGAGGGAAGCGTGCTGTGTGTAAAACTTTTTGGGAAATGAGGCCATGGTGTATCGGAGGACAGTGCAGTGGTGAATGGGCCTGGCAAACAGACTTTACGGCATGTGGTGGTGAGAAGAATGGATGGAAATGGTGGGGGGGTGAGAAGTGCTTCATCTGAGATATGTCGTTAGGTGGAAGAAGACGGTGGTGTTCCGGCAGTATCCGTGTGTACTGCACCGATTTGCGGGTCTCTCAACAGGTGACTACCATTTGTGGTGAATGCAGGCAGCCTTCGGTATGGCACGATAGCTTGTGCAGCAACCTGTTACCATGGTGACTGGTGGCAGCTCAATTGCAGAAGGGGAGTGCATTGCACATGGCATGAACATTGTAACATAGCATGTACTACAGTGTGTTGTGTGTGGTAAGCCTGTAGCTCACTCCATGCGTGGGTGGATGTCTTGCACTGACAACTATGTGCCATGGCTGCAAGTAGGTTTGCCATTGTTGCCTTCTGTGTGTGGTTTGTCAGCATTGCATACATTGTTGGTTCCATGGGTGTGGTGATTGTTACCACATCCTACAGCATTTACTCCATGGCTCCAGCTAATGGACTGAACAGTCGTGCAGTGTGTGTCACTATAGAATCTAAGAGCCAAGGCCTTGACCACACCCGCCGCAGCAATGCAGTTTTGACTCTGCATATCTCAGAGGGTGGAGACATTCAAAGAATGGTTGTGGAGCACATTTTAGACTTGATAGAGCACCAGAAGAGAGCTGACATGTGTATAGTGTTGGTTCCAAGGGTGTGGTCGTTGTTAGAAAATCCTACAATTTTTGGTGTATGGCTGGAGATGGTGCAGTAACAAGTACCGCAGTGTGCCCACTGGGTGCAGTGTTGGAATACAATCAGTATAGAAGAGGGTAGCCTTGAAGTGGATCTTGTATGTGCTTGGATACTGCAGTATGCCAAGTGGGTGCAATGTTCAATTGGTGTGTGCAAAGAAGTGGATAGGGTTGAACTGCATATTTTATAGGCTTGGGTAGTGTCTACTGCGCGGAGTGCTGACTACTGTACTGCACTATGACGGATTGGTTTTGTGCACTGAATAGAGTGCTGGGAGCAGGGCCACTGTTGCAAAGAATGTTTTGGTTTGGTTGGCAGTAACACTACAGTATGTGAATGAAAGTGGGTAGGGGTGCCGGAGGCTGTATTATGTTTGTAGATTCTACTAACTGCTGCATGTTTCCGTGCATACCTGTATTACAGTGCAGAGGTTGGGTAGGAGTGCTGGTGGCTGTGATACATGTGTGGATTGTAGTACTTGGGCACACGTTGCCATTCATGGCTGCATTATGTTGCAGTGGGTGTTGCCAAGGACTAGACTATTGGGTGCATGGCCAAAGGCCGTAGGCCATAGGCCATGCACCCAAGAGCTAAGGCCTTCACGACACCCACTGCAGCAATACATTTTTCACTGCTTCTCTCAGAGGGTGTTTACCTTTACAGAATGGTGGTGGACCAAATTTTAGACTTGATAGAGCACCAGAAGTGAGCAGACATGGTTTTATTGTTAGTTGGTTCGGTTGGCAGTAACATCACAGTATGTGAATGAAAGTGGATAGGGGTGCTGGAGGCTGTTTTATGTTTTTAGATGCTTCTAGCTGTTGCATGTTTCTATGCATAGCTGTATTACGGTGCTGAGGTTGGGTAGCAGTGCTGGTGGCTGTGGTACGTGTGTGGATTGTGATACTTGGTGACATGTTGCCATGCATGGCTGATTTACGTTACCGTGGGTGTGGGCAAGGCCTAGACTATTGGGTGCATGGCCAAAGGCCATATGCCGTAGTCCATGCACCCAAGAGCCAAGGTGTTGACCACACCCACCGCAACAATGCAGTTTTGACTGTGTCTCTCAGAGGGTGGTCATCTTCACAGAATGGTTGTGGAGCACATTTTAGACTTCATAGAGCGCCAGAAGTGAGCTGACATGCATATATGGTTGGTTCCATGGGTGTGGTCAATGTTACAACATCCTACAGTTTTCGGTGTATGGCTGCATATGGTGCAGTGACAATTCCTGCAGTGTGCCCACTGGTGCAGTGTTGGAATACTGTCAGTATAGAAGAGGGTAGGGTTGAAGTGGATCTTCTATGTGCTTAGATAGTTTGCTTTCTGCAGCTTGCTGAGAGTAGGCCCAATGTTGGGAAGAATTTGGGCTTTGGTTGGCAGTCACATAATACTTTGTGAATGGAAGTGGGTAGGGGTGGCGGTTGCTGTGGTATGTTTGTGGAATCTGCTAACTGTTACATGTTTCCATGCATCGCTGTGTTATGGTGCGAGGGTTCGGCAGAAGGGCCGATGGCTATGTTACGTTTGTGGATTGTGCTGTCTGGCCATATGTTCACATGAATGGCCGCATAATGTTGTGCTGGTTGTGGGCAAGCACTAGACTCTTGTGTGTATGTCCAAAGTTGTGATGGGTGCCGGTCTGGATGCTTTTGGATGCTGACTTCAGGGATTATTTTGCAGAACTTTGTACAGGAGGTTCTTTAGAAGCCCACGTGCTGTGCACTGGGAATCTTTACCGGTAAATATCAAATGTTGTAGAAAAATTATAGTTTTGGATGCAGAGGTCTTGGATGTCATTGCCGCATGCGTGTGTGAATTTTTCACAGTACCTAATGAGGGAGTGCTGGAAAAAGAACAGTGCAAAAGGGAAAAAGGACTGTCCCTGCTTTACTGGTGCACGGCCTTCTCTGTAGCTGGGAAAGCACACGTGCCACATCCTGCCATTCTGAGCATGGTGGACATGGAAATGGAACTGTGGGGATTAGCTTATCAGGTGGCCAGGGTATGGTTCACAGGAATGGGCGGTACTACTTTTTCCCAATACTCTGTGTAATGGTGTTGGTAGAGATGGAGAGATGGACAGTGCTGATCGTGGGTGATACCTTTGTGCAAGATCTGCACAGGTATGCCATGTAAAGAGGCGTTGCTGCTAATTTCGGGTTGCAAGGGGTGGACACTTTGTGGGGCAGTCTCTATCAGTGAAGTTTCGTCAGGATGGTTCGCCTTTGCAGATGTGTGGCTTCTGTCGCTACTGTTCAAGTTATTGTGGTGAATTATGGAGGTCAACATTTGGGTTACATGTTGTGTGGACATTTTCTCTGTCACTTGAAGAATTTGATGAATACAGTGATGCAGATTTTTCCCACAGCCAAAGTCATTTTCTCATGCATTCCACCAAGAGAAGTATGGAACCATGCCAGTGTAATTTGTCCCCAGCCAGAGCTCAGAAGGTGTCTTCTAAACAGAAGCATGTAGGCATTTATGTGAACTGATGATATGTTCTCCACCCACTATGAGCTCATGAAGTCGCAAAATTTGTACTGCTACCTTGCAAATGGCATTTCTTTGAACGCCATTGGCAATGCTATTTTCTTTTACACTCTGCAAGAAGCGTTCCAGTATTCGGTAAAAATGTAAGTAGGCGAAGCAATTAGAAACTTCTACAGAGAGAAAAAACAAAAAAGGTTCTTTGCAAGCACGTAAAAAAAGAACACGACAAAAAAAGAAGAAAAAAACCAACAAAAAAATCATTTTTTTCAAAGCTACCACTAAAGACCCGATCCTCTACCCTGTTGCAAATTTCTTCCTCGCCCTCCCGTTTCTAGCTTTAGTTTCAGGTTTACACGTGCCACATCCGGGCCTTTTCAGGATGGCCTGAATTGAAAAGGGACTGTGGAGGCTAAGGCATTGCTCAATAAGGTTTCTGGTTGTGGTATGTAGGCAGAAACTGTGGCAGAAGGTCTATTTGTACACAGAAATGCAGAAGGCTATGGTTGAAGTGTGCAAGGTAAGGGGCAGGCATCCTGTTTGTATGCATACACTGCATGTTCGTGCTTTAAGTTGCTAACATACATTCAGTGCTGCTTTCTTCCGATATTTTAGCGAATTGTGTAGGAAATGGGTTACTGCGGAAAGACATTCTGTGAAGTGTGCTACGTAAGTGGCACGCATCCTGTTGTTGTGCATGCAGTGTGTGTATGATATCATATGATGTGCTATGATATGACATTTATAACGCACCTACACAGAAGCCTTTGAAGGCGTGATGAGGCAAGGGAGGGGGAACAGAGGGGAGACAGAGACAACGATCCTACTAGGCCAGGTGTCAATAAGATTGTGCAAGTGCATGGGTAGGGGATGGGGAAAGTGAAGTACATGGGAAGAAGAATAAATAACAATAAGTAAAAATATGGCCCGCTGGTGGCAAGTGCATGGACAACTGCAGACATCAGGTGGTGGTGGGACTGATACAGAAAACAGTCCTCAAGTGCGGGGGTTGCCAAAAAGGCAGTGCAGGGGTGTCACTGGAAGGGGGGGTGCCCTGGGCCTGAGATTAGAGGGTGGCCATGTAACCAGTGCTGAATCTCTTTCAGCCAAGAAGTCAGCAGGGGAGAGGAGGAGAAAAAGCATAAGCAAAGAGAAAGGTTTTGAGGTGCTTCCAGAACCGGAGATGGTTCTCCTGAAGTTTCAGGGAGGCAGGGAGGCTTTTCCAAAGGGAGCCCCCAGCCGAAGAAAGGGATCTACCACCAACTGGTTGCTTGCAGAAGCAACTGACACTGAAGGAGTTGGAGGCAGATGAGGGAAGAGCTTGAGTAGGGAGATATTTAGGAAGAGAGAGTTGAAGTTATTGAGGCCCCAGCGCCCAGAAGGCATTCTGTATAATGCAGAGGGTTTTGACCTTAATCCTTTCAGCCACTGGGAGCCAGTTCAGACATTTCAGTCCCGGAGAGATATGATCCCAGTGCTTGAGGCCAAGGACAAGTCACGCATTCCTGTTCTAGATGAGTGCGGAGAATAGAAGCAGGCAGATTTAGAAAAAGCCTGCAATAGTCCGGCAAACAGAGAATCACAACTGTGGAGACAGTCATCTTATGGGAACTTGGTTTAGGTTGGTAAGATACAATCAGTGCTGGTTTTGGTGCGATATTTTTACGATTCATGTAGGAGATGGGTTACTGTGGAACAACATTGTACCATTCTCGGAAGGAAAGAACAGAGTTCTTGTTTGGATATTGCAATGGGTGGTATGGGTAAATTAAAATGTTGAAAGCATATACCATTGAAGTGCCACTTGATGGTAGGTGATGGGAACAAACAATATGTTTCTTACGTGCAAAATGGACGTTGAGAAGCAGATAAGGTGCTCAGAGACACCTATAACCGAGTTGTGAACATACTGCATAAAAAGTATTCATACCTCTACTTTGTGGTGATGGGTGCTCATGTGGATGAATGTGGATGCACAAATCTTGCATAGTTTTACTGAACGTTCTACTGGGCGTGCTTCCGAATGACACTACACTGGCAGTTTGAATGTGTAATGGTACATATGAAGTGTTGTACAGAACTGGCAGGCATAGATGCTGACATCTTGTGTGGGATTGGTGGATCCGTGTGTGACTATTTAACAGTACCCAATGAGGTAGTGCTTGACAAATAATTGAGAAAAGGGAAGAAGGACTGCTCCTGCTTTACTGGAGCTTGGCCCTTGTGGTACTTGGGGAAGCGCACGTGCCACATTCTGCACTTCTCACCATGCTGGCCAATGGAAATGGGACTGTGGCAATTATCCAATCAGGTACTGAGGGTGTGGTTCACAGGAAGGGGCAGTAATACTGGTTTTCATTACTCTGCGTAGTGAGGCGGGCTAACATGGAGAAATGCATTGTGTTGATTTTGGATGATGCCTTTGTAATAGAGCTGCACAAGTATGCCCAGGAAAGACACTTTGATGGTGATTTCAGTTTGGAAGGAGTAGACTCTTATGCTTGAACTAAAATGGCGCTGGTGCGCAGTGCATTCTGGGAGCGCTCAGAGCCATGATGGATATTTACTTTCAGGTCTCAGTGAAAAGCTGCACACATTTTGATGAGTGTTAGATTCACAATGCTGAGGAAAACATGCTTTCCAAACCTGGTATGCGGTCAAGGACATTTCTGCTGGGAAAGCTAACTTTGTTATAGTTTGTTACTGTTCTCTGCGGAGCGTGTTTTTAGAGGAGGGAGGCACTCTGCTCCTTGAGGGTGGCTGTCGATTGACCGAGCTGGCAACCGACGGCTGCTCATCAACTGCGCAAGTGCCATTTCCAGAAGGTTCGAGAACTGCCACCCCTTTTCGGAGTGTGTATATATGTGGAAACCCGGAGGTGGTCAGGTAAGACTTCAGCCGGAGGAGGACGCTTACGTCCGGCATTCCTGTGAGCTGTGGTGCTCTCGGCCTGGCTGTCCCCAGGGTCTTCCAGCCACTTCTGGGCGAGATGAGGAATCCAGTTACGCTCACAGTGATGTATTTCCTTTTGAATTCTTTGCTTCTGTGATTTATGTCTATGTTACTGCTGTGAGTTATTTCTATGTTAATTACTGGTTGCTTTTAAACTTTGAATAAATAGCCGTATAAGTGCTGATTATCTTCGAGGAGTGTGTGGTTGCAAGTTATTGCGTCTTTCTGCGTTTAACGTATTGGCTCTATAATTGTATTGGTGATTTATGTTTTTCCGTGCACTCTGGGGAGAGCAATACATAGACACATTGTGGTGCGCTGTCCATGACTGCAGTTTCGCCGATATGCATGCACTTTGCAGACAACTGGCTACTTTTGCTACTGTTCATGTTGTCGTCATGCACTATGGCAGCATGCATTTGGGTTATGTGGCTTGTTCCGGTTTGTTCCATCGACTGAAGAGATTGCTGAATGCAGTGAAGAGGCTTTTTCCCACTGCCAAGATGCTTTTCTCAGCCATAACACCAAGAAGAGCATGGGCCTCATTACGAGGTTGGGGGTAGCCATGCTGTTTATACTGACATGGCTACCCCCAAACTCGGGTCTTGCTCTGGGTCCTGCGAAAGGGGAATTACTGGGCCATTCCGACCTTTACAAGCCTGGTAATTGCCCTTTTGAGAGACCCAGAGCCGGTACGTCCCCATTCCCATTGGATCCCCCCTAGGGCTCAATGGGAATGGGGAGGATGGTAGAAGCGGTAGTGGTGCTACCATCCAGTTCGGCTCACAGGTGCCGCCCTGCACGCCTGGTCTGACCAGGCGTGCAGAGCGGCACCCGCAAGCAGAACTTGTAATGTGGTGGTACAGTGATAATGGTGCCGGCAGCACTACCGGCACCGTTATCACTGTACCACCACTGTTATAATGAGGCCCTATGGGACAATGATAATGTATGTTGTTCCCAGCCAGAGGTTGGAAGGGGTTGCATCAACAGAAGCATGTGTGATTTTTTGTCAGCTCATGGGATGTTCTTCTGCAACAATTACATCATTAGTTGTCGAAATCCCGAGTTTTTCCATGCAAATGGCATTTCGTTGTCACCCATTGATGATGCTGTTTTGTTTACCCATCTGCAGGATGCGTTGAAGAGTTTACTGTAAAAATGTGAGAAGAAAACACAAAATCCTATAAAAAACGAAAAAAAGGTGCTTGTCTAGAAACACCACAAAAAATGTCTCTTTTCAGAGCCACCTTTAAAGACGAAATCCCCTACTCTGGTTGCAATTTATTCCTCCATGCCCGCACACAGCACGAAAGCCCTTCCGGGGCTTTTGAGGAGGGCAGGTATGGAAATGTGACTGTGGAGGCTAAGGGATTGGGCACTAACGTTTATGGGTGTGGTGTGTACACAGAGGACTGTTTTACAGAACTGATAGTGTTACATGGAGAGTTCTTCAATGTGATTGGTGGATGTGTATGTGACTATTTAACAGTACCCAATGAGGGTGTGCTGGAAAGAAGATAGTGGAAAGGAAAGAAGGGCTGTTAGTGCACTACTGGGGTGCGGCCCTCGCAGCACTTGAGGAAGCGTACGTGCCACATAGTGCCATTTCAGTATGCTACCCATGGGAATGGGACAGTGAGGATTATCGGTGCTGAGGCTGTGGTTCACAGGAAGGGGCATTAATACTTTTCTCCATTACTGAGCGTAGTGGACAGGGCTACCATGTTTGCAATTTTTTGGAAAGGTAATATAGCATAGCAGAAATTGCTCCAAATTCACTTAAACCTCAAAGCTATGCTGGCCACTACTCTGTTCTGAAAAAATACAAACAGAATGCGGAGCAGTTCTGGCATATGGCCTTTTGTACAGCTGCTGTGGAGACCTTGCAACCGGCAAAGAGGGCTACATCGTTGCACCAAATACATACATGTGCAATGGCACATTGTGGGGTGTTTGTAAGCATGTACTTTCCCAATAACATTCCGTAGATTGCACACCATTGCACTTTTCCACTGTCCGAGGGTCTGGATCGTGTCCACGATATAAGGGCCCACGTGCAGCGTGGGTGCGGTCGCATGGTGATGTTGCAAATGTTTTCCATTGAGACAGCTGTCCACAGGACGCGTTTTGGGTGGAATACTTTGTGCGCATATGTGTAGGTGTCCTATGCATACCGTTGGGATCTCTGGAGTGATTAATAGTGCGACACACGTGCGCCGTCCATTTTGGGACAAGCTGGGTGTTTGAAGGGTAAAGCAGGTGGGATGTTTATGTGTACAGCTAGCTACCCGTAGGACGTGGGTGGGCGCCTCGAACAACTTACAGTTCGTGAAAAGTTTCTTCGCATATTCAGGACAGCGGCGGTGTTACCAGAAGACAGCGGAAGAAATACGCAAACGCGCGTATTTGTGAAATGGACAAATGCCCGCTCCTGCAACTAATTATAAGTGGTTCACAAAATGCGGACATGCGGTTCATACTGCTGTGGTAGGGATGCCTCCATTGTGTTTGTGGATAGGCCCGCCATGTGCGGTGTTCACAGGACATCTCCCTTTTGCTTAATTGTGGTCCTTCCCACCAGTACTGGGCACCACTGAGTCATAACAGGATTTTCACAACAAAGGTAAAGGCACATTTGCACTCAGGAACAATTTACATATGCACCTTCATTTCCACACATTCATAGCTACAATTACGAAAGGGAAGGGGTAGCAGAAGTAGATTAATTTTGTGAGGAATTGGGGATTTGCACAAGTTGCTCGTGAGGGGAGGAAGGGATTAAGGTATCATCGTAACGTCTCTGATCACACAGATTTTAAGGGGATGGCGGACTATGAAATAGGGAAGGGGTACACATGCAGGTCGGGCAGTGGTATTTTATTTTGTCCATAATATGTCCCTGAACATAATCTTTTAAGGCGGCACAATTGTTCACCAATGCCAGACCTATTCTTTTTTCCCTTGCAATTCACGTACATGGTGCTGCTTGTTTATGTTCCTTGTGTTTGCTGAATGGTACCAATATGTACGAGAACCTGTGCCTTTCTAAGCAGGTTTGATGTCACCTGATGTCCACAACCAGATGCATACTCCACGACTGCTGTGCGCATTGACATAGTGCCATCGGGTTCAGTATGTTGTAAGATACATCTTTACAAACTAAGGGTATCCTGGTAAAAACCTATGAAATTCAGTGAAAAAATATTGTTACAGGGACGTTATTGTTAACTAGCCCAACTAAAGACCTATCAAACTGAGTGCAAAAACGTTACTTAAGGGACATTATGGTTATGTTGCGCTGCTAAAAGCATATCACCTTTACTGGAAAAACTATGATAAAGGAACGTTATGATTAAAGTGCCCTACTAAAAACCTATGAAATTCACCAACAAAAAACATTATTTAAGGGACATTATGGTTAAGTTGTGCTACTAAAAAACCTATCACCTTTACTGAAAAAAGTATGGTAAAGGAAGTTTACGGTTAAAGTGTCCTACTAAAAACTTATGAAATTCACTGACAAAAAACATTGTTAAAGGGACGTTATGGTTCAGTTGACCTAAGAAAAACCTATCACATTCAGTGCAAAAAGTACTTGAAAGGAACATTACACTTACTTTGCACTAATAACAATCGATCTATATTATGGGTACAAGTAAAACCGAAAACCCCCAGAAATTCGCCAGTTATGGTAAGCTAAGCAACTATAAGTCGCGCCACCACTGTGCACTGCCAAGACTAACACCCATGACATGAAAGATGACTTCACCATAACGTCCCGTTAACAATGTTTTTTGTCAGTGAATATATATATATATATATATATATATATATATATATATATATATATATATATATATATATTAAATGGCGAGAGGAAATGGTGAACCGCACTCCTGCGGGCCAGGCGTTAAAACCGCACTCCAAAATACCAGACAAAACTTACAAAGACACTGCCTAGAAAACAGATGTCTTTAATTTTTTTTTAAAAGATTAAAATTGCATTGTACAAAATAATTGACAACACATAGGCAGCAACAGGTAGACAGACAAAAGCAGGACGCCATGGTACGCAGCCTGCAAAACAACGCGTTTCGCGCTAACACAGCGCTTGATCACGTAAGGGGAGAAGGGATTAACCGGTACATATAAACAATGGAAAAGCAGTCCTACCACTATGTCTGTGACATTGCAAATTAAAGGATATGGGAGGAAAAGAAGGCGGCCATTATGGAAAAGAGTGAAATACATGGAAAGAAATAGTGCAAATGAATATAAGCACTAAAACACGCCCCTAACAGGACAGAAGGAGAAGAGGTGCTCAATGCAAAGATGGTCAGTAGATATGTTAAATCAAATGCAAAACAAATAAGTATATATAATTGATGAATCAAACAAAAGTGATCACAGAATTAGCAAAATTTGCATCCATGACAATATACATACATATAAAACAGCCCACTCCCCCATATTAATGATTCAATGGTATAAGAATCACAATTATTCAAAGTTAAAACCATCCAAACATATAATTGATAAGATCTGAGCCACAATATAGATATTAAAACCGCAGAGATAATAATAAAACCTCATCATATTTATCCACCAGTTGAACTATTCCCGTTCATGCAACACGGAGAAGCCAGCCAGAGTTTCAGCCGTGGTGGTCAATAAAATGGGCTAATAAAACACTACATGTCCAAAAGTGCAAGTGCAGAGGAGTTACCCAGCTAAAGTGCGTAGATAGCAGCCAGACAGCACTGTGTCTATCCAACCTCAAAATAATGAGGCTGCACTAAAGTGCAAGTGCGACAGCAGCAAGCTAACATTTTCAATGGTCCAATACCATTAACAAAAATGTCCAAGGACATGCAGATATTTTCAGACGAAAGGCCCCAGATGACCCCACGTAAATAGACTACGAAATGAGGCTGGCGAAACTGATGTGCAGGCATGAGCAAAAATCACAGATACAAGGAAAACTGCATATGAGCCTCAAAGTGAGGAAAACATAACATGATGTGTACCGCTCCCCAAATATGCAAAAAATAAAGCTAAATCATAAATCAAATAAAATAAAAATAAGGAAAGGGGTAAAAAATATATATAGACTAATCAGTCCAAACTGGAAAGAACCCCCCTTCAGAAACACAAGAACAAAGTCCAAAGTGAACATACACATGAAGGAACAAAAAACCATAGAGAAGGGAAATCAGGACCAAGGTGGCAAGAGGAAAATCACATGAATGTATGAGGAGCAGATAATAAAGCAAACGAGAATCAAAAATCAGAATGTCAAGTGCCCAAAAAAGTGTACATCTCCTCATCAACATTATGGCCTTTGGGATGCTTTGTATCGAAATCCAGGATAAATCTGGTTTCAAGCTGTCTCAATTTTAACACACGGTCACCGCCCCTAGGATGTGGAGGTACATGTGCCACTGCAAAGAAAGTTAACATTTTCAAATTATTATCATGTTCAGATTTAAAGTGCTTGGCCATTGGGTACGCCAGGTCAGAGTTGTACTTCCGACATACCATCTCGAGCAAGGGCATGAAAGCACATACACGACAAATGTCGTGTCACAATTGATAGCAAATTTGAGAAGACCTGCTCAATGCAAAGATGGTCAGTCTCAGACCGACTATGACATTCTGTAAAGGAAAGATTGGCCTGATTACTGTTGATGCTTTTAACAAACAACAACCAATCAATCACTTTCCAAGCCTATATATGTAATGTTATGGTATATATGTAATGTTATGGTATATTTTGTCATTTTAATGTATGTTGTGTTTTGTTATACTCCTTCTTCAATTGATTCATATTGACAAGATAAAATCTATCCAGCATTGTTGAATATACTGACACACGACCTGCCTGAAGCATGGAGATGTGTTTACATAAATTCTGGATTCACATATCCTTGAGTAGGACCTGGACCTGTATGGTTTTAGTAATTAAATATTGTGCTATTTTCTCACAAAGATGCTGAGATTAGATGGGGTGACTTTGCAGCACTTTAAGGGGAGTAAAACTAGCCTACCAGCTTTGGTAGTGTTTTCGGGGGTTATATTTGTGTGCTTTCTTAGCTGAAGAACTCTTTGTATTTACTAATAGTGATAACAAGTGGTGCGTTTGGTACGTTAGATCAATTTATGAGGTGTTGTTATATCCTTAGTGCCCTCGTCTCACTAATTGTGTTGTTTATTTTTTGCTTCTACTATCCAAGAATCGACCATCTACTTCGCTGACAGCTTTTTCCTTAACAGGCTGGCCTTATGGGCTACATTGACTAGGGTTAGATTTCTTGTCAATGTAGCTCCTGGCACATGTACAACTCTGCACTGAATGAGGCTGAATATAGTCTAGGAGATGTAGATGGGTGGTAAAGCCGAGGTTTTTTAGATTAGTTTACACATAGGGACAAATGGCATATGAGGAGGGACACACCGCATGTAGGTGTTGTTTGGTTATTTGTCCACCCAATGACTGCCCATGGCCATGTTAATCCCTATGACCAATCCCACCCAGTAACTTCTGCTAATCACCCCTAAAACATCTTCTCATGAGACCTCTTTGAGCTCACTTTAAACAAGCCTTACCATCAAACTGTGCACTCAAGTGCCCACCAGTGTTTTTTTTTAAAAAAATGTTATCAAAGCAGTCTTCTCAGAGTCTATGACTTAATTGGAGCTGTTAACCCGCTACTGGTGCAATCAAAATGTTTTAACGAGGGCTGCCTTCAGCCACTCGATTTATAAGCACTATGCATTTCTTTCACAGAAGTCCTGTTAAAAACACACATTGGCAAAGCCAACAGGTTTGGCTTGTGTATAAGTATTAGGCATAATCCAGGCACTGCTTTTAGATGCCCACGCACTCGTACCATTTTTAACCTGTTACCATCAATGGTCAGTTAATACCACTACGGCAATGCCTGGGAAGTGCCTTTCCGATGCCTACACAAAAGCTCAAACTGCTGGCATTGTCAATGCATGTTCCTCTGTCAGCACCAGCCCTGCTTTTACTGACATAGAAAGAGACAGAGGCGTACAGTGAGACAGAGAGAAAGAGAGAGAGAGAGAGAGAGAGAGAGAGAGAGAGAGCGAGAGAGAGAGAGACACACAGAGAGCAAAAGAGCTAGATTAGCATATGATATACCTGGCACAGCTGTTATGAACTATATAAGTCAGAATTATGACATTTGGAAAATGATTGTTTATGTTCCGGTTTAGGAAAAAAAACTCTAATTGTACTCCACCACCAGAGACTGGTCATCAGAAATGCAATAGGGAGAATAATCTGAGGCAGACAGATGCCATCTTGTAATTACCACTTTTTTTTAAGCAGAACATCAGATGTTGACAGTGAGGTGTCAGAAGTGTCAGTGGATCCCAGAAGCCATGGTCCGAGCCAGCGATTAGGCAGTGTAACTAATGTTGCAAGCTTGGTGAGATGCAGGGCGTGGGACATCTGCACGTGACAATCTTTGTGAATTTGGCAGAAAACGAGCGGATGCAGGACAGATGTAATAAGAATCTTTAATAATCATTAAAATAAGAGTCATCCTTTCCCTACATGTCAATATAATGACGGCCTTGTCATGGGTGTAATAGGGTGCTAGAATGAACCATTTTGACTACCAATGTGCTGTTGAGCTAAGAGGATGATGGATTTTTTGTGTTGTAGTTCATTTGTAATCTTGAGTTTTTGTTGTTCCGGGTTCCATTTTATGATGACTGTGGTGTGGTGTTGATGGCTCATGGACGACACCAGGGGAGACTGCTCCATCTGTGTCCAATCTCCTGGGTGTCTTGGGTGAAATATTGTGAACAGGCGTATAGCATGTGTTGGCGAAGCTGTCCCAAAAGGGTGCTGCCTGTTGTTGCTGTTTCGCTCGTATTGCGGTCAGTCTCTCTTCTGGAGGATGATTGTGGGCCCTGTTGTGATGTGGTTATTCATACTGGAACTTTGAGAAGTATGCTTAATGGGGGTTGCTTGTCTGTATTAGTTTGTCTGATATTTCTGGTGTCTCTTTGAATATGATTTGGGGATGGCTATTGGTTGAGGTTGGTCCGGTATGGTTGGATTGGTTCAGTCTTTAAGGGTGCTCTGATAGTATGCCAGCTGCCATCTTGTGCATAGCATAGTTTTGAGACATTTTCTGATGAGTAGGTGATACTTTTCTGTGCAGAGGTACCTCAGGGTTGAGTTGTAATGCTTGTCCTTCATGACATTCTGGCTGAGACTAAGGCCACCGTGCTGGAGCGACGCAATCCTGCCCGGAAGTGAAAACAATTTTACTTGATAGGGAACCTTCTGTAGAACGTAGGGTGAGATTTCGAAATTGTAGTGTATATTTGATCGCCAGACAATGGAACGCTGGTGCATTCAAAGGCGGCCTGGGGTAATGTGCTCCTGTATTTGGAGTTCAAAGAGAGGCTAGCTGTCCTTGTGTGGGCCTTTGTCGCCAGTTGGTAGAGGCTGTTGGGAATGTCTTGCCTGGATAGGATTAGTGGGATGAATGACAAGGAACTGTGTGGGAGGTGGTCGGTGCAGGATCACTCAGAGTTGGGAGAAACAACTTCCTCCAAATTATTTTTCCTGGGGTCCGAGGATGAAGGTTCTGTCACAGTTTTGTTATCACTGCAGTGGCTGTGCGCAGGTTTCAAAACGCTCCAAGCCAGGCAAGTGATGTGAGGTTGGTTGTTTTGGCAATGCATACCATCTTTCATACTTTATAGGGGTTAGGTTTCAGTCTGTTTCTACCATCCCTGATTCTACTTGTGCAAGGCATGTGCAAGATCCGGTTTCTATGACGTGGGTCTTTAGCTGACTTGGAAGAGATGATGAAGGCAACACTGACTACGCCTACGTTTGAAAAATAAATTTGAAGTATCTTTGTTGAAAAATAGCATGCCACAAAACAACATAAATAACAAAATAAACGTATGCCGCTGACAGGTGTATCACAGTCCGGTGAAGAACGAAAGGAGAAGGCTAATTTCCTTCCTCAATTACAATGGCCCATTAGCATTCAGGCCCAGGTGTGGTGTTTTTGAATCGAAGAAGATACTGAGCAGAGGCTCATAGTGGCAGATGTACACAGCAAGCTGTGCTTTGGGCGGCAAGAGGCTATGCAGATGTTACCTGAGCAAAATGAAGTCATTCTCTTGGGTTTTAAAAAAAGAATGCTATTGTCTGGAGAGAGGTCAAACATCGTAAAGACTGGATGTAAACTTTTGAAAGCTGTTTGTTTTTGTACCTATTCATTATGCGAATGTGCAGTCTGGCCAGGAAATCCCTAGAATGGACAGGGGGGCCTCAAAGAGGGGGACTCAACTGGCTAAAGGTTTCTAGGTGGTGAGACATTACCATTATGAGGATCACCTCCATATTTGGGAGAATACAGGACCAGAGCCTAAGATAGGCCCGAGCGAAACGATAGGCTCGGCGAGGGTACCGGCCATGTAGGCCCCTGAATGCAGGGGTGATGGCTAGCTGTACTCTCAGGAGGATAGCTCAGGGGCAATGCGCTCGCCCTGGAAGCACCACAATGCAGAACAACACAGGTTCGATCCCTGAGTCAACGCTTAGACCTCTGAGTATTAAGTGCGTTATAAATAACCAATTATAATATAATCATTATAATGTACACCACTGCACCCTCCAGGGTGTGAATCCTTTTAAGGAATTCTTGACTGCCGATCAGCGCTGCAGGGGCAAGTGCCTTTTCTTTTTCCGTGGCGAGGGCAAGGGAGCGCTTGAGCTCAGAAAGAAGAAGGCCCTGTGCCAAGTGGGTAAGTTGAGTGAGGTGCAGAGTGTGGGTGATGGATTCTGTGTGGGTCAGGGACGTGGTAGTGGGAGGAAAGTGCCAGCGGAAGAAAGAAATGACAGCAACTCGTCGGAGGCACTCAGGTGGCCAGAAACCATGAGTGGACAATGACAGATTCCGCCTGCATTCCCGAGCACCTAATTGGATGAGTGCCATCCACCGGGTGTGAATCCATATTTTGTAATGGTATTCTTAGAGTTGTAGTCACAGTTGTATCCACCTGATGTTGATAAACTCAATAGAGACCATTGCCAGCACACACTGTGCATGATGCAAACTGAAGGAGGAAGGTTTGTATGGTCTTCTTTCAGCTGTGGTAAGCGGGGCCCTCTTGGCACATGCAACATTGCATGATATTTGCACATTGCTAGTGATGCAGTGATGGCTGTCCCACGCTAAAAGGTGTTTGATGAAAGTATTTGTAACTGCAACTCTTCATTTCCTTTCAAAATGTGCACTCTGAAAAGTAGCGGGTTACACAAAAATGCATGTTGATCCACCAAGAAACAATGCAGAAACAAAGGCGTGTTGGCATGTTTCTTAAGTGCGAATTTTGAAGTTATTCAATGCTGTTGCGCTGCACATATAGGGTAGGCTCACAGGGCTGCCCCCGGTTATCAAACAGTGGCTTATGAAAGCTCTGCCCGTGTCTAGTGCCACTCCATGCAAAGGAAAGACACACATGATGTCAAGAGGCAGCGTCTGACATTCTGACACATGAAAGTTCTGCCCGCCGCCTCCAGTGCGCTTGTTATTCTCTGCATTGCCTGCCAGTTGTTGTTTTTTCACTCGCTGTTGGCAGTGACTGTCACACCTCTTGTGCTGTACCCAAGAATAGACCGACTTCAAGAAGAATTTCTGGCGTCTGGTCTAGCCAGCGCGAGCACACGCGAGAGCGAGACAGCTGGAATGCTAAAATATACTGAAGCGCAGAAGAGAATTTCAGGCCTGAGTAAGAAGGCAATGACCTTTAAAATGTACTTTCAAATTGTAGAGCGCTCTGTTCTCCGTGGGTGGCAAAATATGATGTCCCTAGGTCAGTAGGTAAGTCGTGTTTGCTTCCACGTCATTTAGCACAGTGGCGGGTGACCACGAATGCTTCCTGCTGCAGGCATTGCATACCGGATTCATTTCCCCGCGCACATTGCGGAGTGACGTCATCTGCCATGGAGTGTAAACAACGCGATGCCAGAACAAACGGTGCGACTTCAGGACACAAATGCGCGCACTACACAATGTGGTGTAAAGAAGCATGCTTTAGAAAAACTGTGTGCCGGAAACAAAGGCAAGTACTAAAACGATCGAGCACATTTTTAGAAAAGACCATTAAAAAGGCTATGGATCCAGCATGACCGAATCACTTACATCATTGTAAAAATGGTGTGGCCGCAGGACTGTGCCTACACACAGGCCCTCCCCCTCCCCCTCTGCCCCCACCACACATACACACACACACACACACAAACACACTACATCGATGCGTGTGAAAACCTTTAAATACACCAAAGATAAGATGGCGCACCGTCCTAATGAATGTGTGCATGGAGCAATGGTGTTGCTACACACGAATGTGGGCACACAGACCGTGTAGCCCACGGCTGAGCTGGGGAGCAAGCAGGAGATTGGGAGTGGGAGCAGGATAGACATAGAGAAAGGAGGTGAGATGCAGAGGGAGCGAGTGATTAGGGTAAATGTTTACAGTGAACGAAGGCCTGACTGGACACTGAAAGAGGAACTGGCAAATGTAATGCGTCATTTGCGAGCCCGGTTTGGTGTGTGGTGGGGGCAGCTACCTTGTGACTTAGTAGTGTGAGTGCTAGGGACTATGGTTATGAGTGGCAGAAAGGGAGGATTGGGTGTTGGCGTGCATGACGAGCCTGGGTAACTGAGGAATTGGAGAATGTATAAGTGGGATATTTTCACAGTTACAAGTGATCATGATCAATAAAGTTAATAATTTAAAATAGGCATGCACTTCAAATAATGAAGAAGAGACAACAAAACACTGTTCTGTGAACTCTGGGACGTCTGGGACTCTTCCCAGTAAATTGATTGGAAAGGCAAAAAGTGCAAACAATGACAATCGCTCTCCTGCAGCCTCCCGCACACTGTCTCTTTCTCTCACCCTGGCTCTCTCACCCCCTCCAGTCAATACAAAATATGATGCAAAGTTCAGCATAAGGTTTTGAGCCACTATGTTTCTTATGTTCAATTTCAAGCAACAATATCTTGCAGGCTCCGCACAGTGGCTTATAATGTGATTTGAATAATCTTTCAATAAGCAAGTTATTCTAAGAGGCCCAAAAGGGTAGATGCCTGAACTCACTCAAAGTGGCAGAGTTCAGATTTCTACCCCCCCCCCCCACACCCCCCATTTACACCAGCAGACCATGACTATGTCCCAAACAGTCACCATATCTGTCCCTCTATTGTGCCTATGTCAGACTGGCCCTCAAGGAAACATGAGAGAATTCTTAACATGATGTTACTCTGAAAGGACTCTTAGGTGGGGTCCAGCCACTGTGTCTGACATAACAGTAACTCAGACCTTTTGTTTTTTACCACCCTCACAGGCATTTCCAACATAAACAAACCATGCTAGCCTCTCTCTCATTGTAGTCTCCTGTTCTCTCCAATACATGAAAACATATGCCCAGAGGAGTCTTATATTTAGTCAGGACATCAGACAATGTTTAATTCCATTCCCTTTTGCAATCTACACTTCTTTCTTTGCCTCTCTGAGGTTTTATATTTCGTCCAATTGAGAAGGCAGCATATTCGGCAGGAGCCAAATAACATCATCTAATTCGGCTGGAGCCGAATAGATTCTTTTCAGCCGGAATTTGGCACTAGCTTGACCATGGCGAGAAGGTACCCAGATTTACAGGGTTGAGGAGGTCCCTACAATGGTGACAACATAGAGTGCAGAGTTGCCAAGGAGGACAACGTTTATGGGCGACTGGTGTCGTGGTGGTTGGTATTGCTCTGCACGTCTCTGCTGGACATGATATGATATAATATGTTAGGTTATTTATAACGCGCTTAATACCCAGAGGTTTCTAGGCACGGACCCGGGGATCGAACCTGTGTTGCTCGGTGTTGTCTTGCTTCCAAGGCGAGCACGTTGCCCCTGAGCTATCCTCCCGAGACATGGGAGCGCCCTCCTGTTGTGTTGCTGCTAGTTGCATGGATAAAGGAGTAGTGCCTGCCTGATTCCTGAGCAGCAGTGCCACATGCTTTTGTGCTGCTCTAGCAGCTGTGTCATCATCACACCCTACAACATAAAGTTGAGTACTGCATTCATCCCCACACCCAGTGACATATCCCAGACCTGCCAATTGCATTTCACATTCAACATTTGCTTCTGAAGAAGGAGTACATTTACTACAACTAATCCAACAATACTGAGGAAGGACCCTTGCTTTAGTTGTTTGTTCGTTCATTGATTTATTTAACTCAGGCACACAAGAAGATTTGCTTGAGGCAATTAACATACTATAGAAATGGAAGTGACAGATACAAATACACATAATTTACATTAAGCATATAACTTTTCTCTTAAGTAAGCAGGGGACGAAAAAAAAACTATTGACATTTACGCAAAAACATTTCTGATATGCGATGGGAGCGAAATATGGAACAATGCATACTCGTTACAGGCAGCAGATGCGGTGCCACATGTGCTATTCTGGGATGCCTGGGCATCATGGCTTGTAGGGTGGTGGCATATGTAGCATTCATAATGTTTACTGTTCGTGTATATTGACATATTTACCTTCCCCGTATGATCTCACCATCAGATTGTTACTGGTAAAATGAAGGCAGGCAGAACTTCACAGGGCTCTCATTGGTTTGGTCTTTCTTGTCTACGCGAAGGAGCTCTTCCCCAACCTTGCCCAAAAATTGGGTTTTCTGGTGCAAACTATTCTGTTTAAATAGGGCATGTGTATATTAAGTCAGCACGCCTGATCCAAAGGAAAATGTGCAGCTTTCTCGTGCTGTGTCTGCTTCTTCCTGGGCGTTCCATTACAGGTGGATTACAGAAGGATGTCAGACATACATTCACTCAAACAGCCTATCTGGATGCCTCTCACTCAAACAGCCTATCTGGATACCTCTCACTCAAACCGCCTATCTGGATGCCTCGCACTCAAACAGCCGATCTGGATGCCTCTCACTCAAACCGCCTATCTGGATGCCTCGCACTCAAACAGCCGATCTGGATGCCTCTCACTCAAACAGTCTATCTAGATGCCTCACACTCAAACAGCCGATCTGGATGCCTCTCACTCAAACAGTCTATCTGGATGCCTCGCACTCAAACAGCTGATCTGAATGCCTCTCACTCACACAGCCTATCTGGATGCCTCTCACTCACACAGCCTATATGGATTCCTCTCACTCACACATCCTATCTGGATGCCTTTCACTCAAACAGCCTATCTGGATGACTCTCACTCAAACAGCCTACCTGGATGCCTCTCAATCAAACAGTATCTGGATGCCTCTCAATCAAACAGCCTATCTGGAAGCCTCTCGCTCAAACAGCCTATCTGGATGCGTCTCGCTCAAACAGCCTATCTGGATGCCTCTCACTCAAACATCCTATCTGGATTGCCTCTCAACCCTATGCTTGTTGGCCTCAGATTAGTATTTTCAGGTAGAGGTTGTAAGTGATATTCAATCAACACTACAGCCAAGTCAATGCCTAGTCTGGGATGCTGAGAAAACCCTTATTAATGTATTTTTATGTCTAGTTCAGTACTCTGGATGACCACCCTTGTATAACACCCCCCTCTTAGAATTCCCCTGACCTCACTGAGCCAAGAAGTAGGTTTGTTTTGCAAATTAAAAGGTTTATTTGAGAATTTAAACAATATATATATATATATCACACTTTATAATAAATTAATATCTGATAGTACACTTAGACATATGATGTTGATCAACAATGGGTAATCTGGCACTAGCACACTTCTTTACAATCAATGAGGAGTTAGTATAGGATGGATAAAGTAGCAAAAATACATTTATGATTTCAAGGGAAAAGCAATGAGGAATAAAATGCAGTACAGAAATACTTGATATGATTTTAGCAAAAGATAAGATAATCACTTTTTCTCTGGCAATTCACCCCCCTCCCCTATGCAATGTAAGAAATGGAAGGAGATGGAAAGAGGAGCACACAGTTCTCAGGAATGCAATCAAATACAATACGAAATTCAGTTCCCCCAGCAAGCTTAGAGGAAACAGGTAGAAGTTTGAAACACAGGCCCAAAATGCTTTTTAAATGTGATGGCAATGGATGGGAAAATGTGCCAATGATTTTAATTCCCTCTAGAGATTCAGGGTGAGTGGGAGATGCGTGTTTGTATTAGTTCAGGCCCACTTTAGCAATGCTCTATGAGTTATTACCAAGTTGCAAACGGATTTTAACAAAGGAAAGAATGGAGCTGCTATTTTGACAAGTGGAGAAATTGAGCCAAAATCGCAAATCGCGGTAAATTTCGCTAGTGCGTGTCTCGCGATTGCGGTAAAAGTATAAGGAGTAGGAAGTCGGTTCTAGGCTTAGATTCTAAGCTTTCAGAGGAAAGTTAAACCACGTTCCTAGCACAAACGGTTCCAGAGATACGGACGATTTAATAAAGGTAGATTTTCGGATTTAAAGTAAAACTCAAAATGACAGGTGACAGCTTGCAGCTGCAGAATTGACAGGTGAAAGTTGTGCAGCTTTAAAAATGACAGATGACACGATTTCTAGGAGGCTGTTCTACTTAGGTTAAAATAGTTTGGATTAGATTATTTTAACTAAGAGATTGGTTCTGCACAGTTCTGCTAGGTACTCACAATATAAATTTGAAATAGGCCTCGCCACGGATCTGGTCAGGTTTTGGACTGGACTCCGGTTCTGGTCTCGGCACTTCACAGTGATCTGGGTCAGCTCTCTGGTTCTGCTCACAGCGGTCTGGGTCACTCTGGATCTCTGGTCTGGTCTCTGGCAATTGTTCTTGGCAAAAGAATTCAAACAGCTTGCCGGTTGTGGAATAGTTTGCAAATGATTTTAAGGTTGCTGAAGCCTACTGAGAAGAGTTCTCAGTTTGTGGGTTTAGGCCCTTGCTTTAAGTTCTGAAGTAAAGTTCTGGTCTTTGGAGATTGATGGATTTGAAGTCTGGATCTCTTGATGTGAAGTCGTCGGTCAGCATATTCTGCAGCAAATGGAATTGAATGTCTCTACCTGTCCCAGCAGTCTCTTTTTATGTGTTTTGAAAATGGGTGTGTGCGTGGGCCTAGCTAAGCCTGCCCCTCTCTACTTGTCATTGGCCCAATTCTCCCCTCTCCCATGATTGGGGGAAGGAAATGGATTGTCATCATGATGAGGTCTGTTTATGGGTCAGAGGATCCTCCCCTGGTCAGTTTGCCCACAAATCTATATTTGATTCAAATACATCTTTTCCAGATATACAATTTGTTGAAATTACATGTGCACATTACATATTCCTTATGGTCCATGCTTGTCCGCCTCTGATCTTCCTGGGGGCTTGCATTCAAAAATGACAACATTTTGTGCTTTTTAACTGGTTTTGCAATATCGGACATTTACCCAAAATTACACACATGTGCGCAAGGAGTATGGACATTAATTGATGAAGTGTCAGCTTTTTAACATGCAGACATTTGGAGTGAGACCCTATTTTCCGCTAGCAACCCCCCAGAATACACCACAGGGTCCTAACGCCTCTCAAAATGTTCACAGAAAAATCACAAAAATAATGATATTACTTATATAATTCTGACAAGTCCGCACTATGAGTTATCTTTCTTTTTAAAATTATGCCCTGGTCAAAAAGGGGTGTGGCTTCCCACATCATAGGGTGGAATAACTGGTTTATCCACTTCCCCCAAGCCAGCTTGTTCACAGAGGCACAGCTGCCCCCCAGTTTCCCCTAAGAGGAAGCCACTTTACGACGCCCCCAATATAACATTTGCCTGAGTCAAGGGAGTTGCATTGTTCTGTTCCTTCCAGTTCCCAGGTGCTCCACCCCTAATCTAATCAGAGAGGTGACAACTCCTTTTGGCAAGGGGCAGCAGGATGCAGCTAGGCCTGGGAAGAGTGGCTGAACAGGTTTCTCCTGTCGGGGGTAGTTGTCAGGCAGAATCCAGTTTCACTAAGCCAGGTTTCAGCTAAATGTCACTTTTTGTTCCCAGTTTTCTACATTCAAATCCAACTGACAATTTGTACCTATACATTAAATAATTACTTCCTTCAAGTCATTTCAGAATATAGTTTTACATTGTATCCACCTCTTAGCAAGTCTTTCCTTGGTCTGGTTTTGTTTCATTTGTTCAGTTTTACACAAAAGTCTGGTGGTTTTAAAACGCCGGCTTTCTGAGTACTGGTAATGCAACCATTTTTGGGATTAAGAAAATGAATTCCCCATAGTTCTGGGTTGCTTTTTTTGGCAATCAGCATTGCCATTCCCACTGGTTTCAGGCTACTGTGTTTGTAGCCCAATGGTGGTTTTAGGCAGTGTCCTCCTGTGCTCACAACCTAGGCAAAAATGGGTGGCAGCCTATTCTTCATTTTTTCCCTGTGCACTCTCTGGGGAGTTCTGGCCATCATGATGTTTTCCATGCCAGTACTGCACAGTTTTATGGTAGGGATTGTATGCATGGGTAAAACATCCCACAAGGTGGAAACTAATGAGGCACAAGAGCAAACATTTCAGGGGCATTTGATGGAGTTACGGATGAGGACGTTGGAATTCAAAGCCAAAATGCCAACTTTTAGATTGACCATGGCATGAAGCTGCCACCAAATTCTCTGTGTGCTAGTAATGTTCACTGCAAATCACAGATTGTGGCCGCAGAAACGTACTGTTTGTGTATGTGTTTCCCTCGAGAACAAACTGTAAATTGAATAGCTGTTTACCCCCATTTTTCTCAGAAATTGAACTGCAAAAGGCATCATTTCCGCAAATTATTTAAAAACAATTTCTCAGCGTTGAAACATCTCAATTATTTTTGGCTCCTTCGCCCTAATTTGAGGAATATTTAGACCCTTCTAATGAAATCACTCACGAAATATGACTGGTCATGAATCATTAAATGTATTGGATTTTTTGTATCTCTTTCCCTATAGAACCAACTGTAAATTGTATATCTTTTTACGCAATTTTTCTCAAAAATGCATCATTGCACCACATTATTTTCAAAAATGTTCTCAAGAGTCAATACCCCCCACCCCCAGAATCACCCTTAATGCCTAGCCTGAAACACTGATCACATTCACCTTCAATGAGAACTTGCCCATCAATCATTTAGAATCCTGGCAGGGACGTCATTTCACCAGAATGCCAGGTGTAGCGTAAATGACATCACACGACCCTTGATCTCTGATGTCATTTGACCGCACCCCAAAGTGATATCACGGGAAGCAATGGAACACGACTTTTCACCCCTTGACAAAACAGGAAGTGGCATCACATAGCATTGTTCCCAAGTACACTACGGTAAATATGGTTACGTGATATACATTTCATACAAGAATGGATCGAGAAATGTATAATATCAATGTGTATAGGCCCATGTTACAAAATTACTGTGAAAGCAAGCAGACGTCCATGGCCAAATGATAATGATGTGTTATTAAATAGCACTTACGCTTAAGCACTTTACATAGAACAAATATACATACAATATTACCCATCCTTTGTTGGTACTCAATTATCCACCTCAGAAAGATGAAAGGCTAAATCAGTCACTCAGCCCCTGAAGTGTGCCTGAAGTAAACCTTTAATGAGTCTAGCAATTATTGTATAGAACTCCAGAAAGACACATCATTAGGTATTCCTATTCTTTCTTATTTAGGGTCACTGCTGAAAGTGTTAGACTTGTGGAAACCTTGTTCTTTTTTTTTTTTTCAGCGGCCTGAAAATGTAAGCCATTCACTCCAGAAGCAAAGAGCCACATGGCGCTGGCCACAGGCCAGGAGCTTGCATTAGGGGTAGCAAGGGAGACCAGAGGGGTAGCAGTTGCGACCCCTGGTGACCCCTAAATGATGTCCCTGATAGCGTGGTTCCCCCTCAGGAGCTATCCGCTCCCCCCCAACGGGCAGCACAAGCTGCCTCTGTCACTGGATGCAGTCCGGTTCTGTGGGAGGGGGGGACATAAGCAAAGCAAAGCAACTTTGCAGTCAAGCCCAGCTCAGTCAAGCACCTTCACCTGCCAAGCGTTGCAGCCTTTTAATTCACGTTTCTGTGAGGAGAGAACCCAGGCTCCTAGCCAATGGCGCCTTGAGCTAGATAAACAGCAAGTCAGCTTGTTCTGTGCACTGTATAAATAAACGAGCACTATTATTATTATGTGCGTGGCACCTTTATCGTCTATTAAACCAGGGCTGAGTGAGGCTGTTAGGCTGTTATATCACAACCACAGGATCTCGTTTAAAATAATGCTTCAAAACAGCAGTAGCCAGGGCTATGTTCTAAAATAGCAGCAACCAGGGTCTTGATATGGAATAGCACTAACCGCAGGCTCTGCTATTCAGTATCACCAACTCGAATCACCCTCATAAAACAGCACCAACCAGAGGCTGCGATTTGAAGTAGCACCAGCTAATGAGCCTATCATAAACTACCACTAACCAGGGGCTCTGCTATAAATTACACTGACGTGGGGACGCTGCTATAAAACAGGAGCAGCAAATCTGGTCAGCGGTGGCCAGTCTGCCCTTCAGCAGCTGAGGGCGGGTGCAGAATGCAGATTGCGGCAATTCTGCGTCGCATGTGGCCGTTTTCCGGTGATGCACTCTCGGCGACCGCCCTGCTTCTGAGAAGCACCTGGAATGTATGGCATTGAAGTGGTCGTTACGTCTTTCCATGGATTTCCGTGACCATAGCAACTAGAAGTGATTGTTTAGACTCCGTGCCCATGTTGCTTTCACTGCTTCTGTGCAAAATGAACTCAAAGCAACCGGACCACACGACTGAAGGAGCCTTATTCTCAGGAAAGAAGGCAAGAGATTTGTGGGAACTGTGGGTTTTCATGTTAAATGCAGTATTGCAAGGGGGCCGGCCATATGTTCTTATTAATAAGGCAGAGAGGCTTGTGGTGGCCTTTCTGTCATTTTTCATAATCGTGGAATGCGCTGTGCATAAGTGTCCTGCCCCTCGCCATCTCCAAGGCACGAATTACATAAACTGCATGGAGTCTTGAAATGTAAACATGTTGCGCTAAATTACAACTTTTCTACGTGTTTTTGATCCATTGCTGTGTAGGGTTATTCCGCATCGTGGTGGTAAATTGCATAGATTGGCACACTTCACCATCCAAGTGTATTTTAGTTTTTTTAATGTGCAATTTTACTTTAAAAAAAATGTGTTAATGTGTGTGCAATTTTCATTGTGAGCACACTGACCACACATAAACATATTTATAAAAAAAAAAGTAAAAACACATAATTGGTAGAACCTTTCACCGGGTGAAATCATCAGACATCTTGTGCAATAGTGCCCAGGGAAATTTAGCACCGAAGGAGGAAAATAACCACATAAATGCAAGTGAGCACGACAATTTGGACCACACAGCAGAGTTTATATCAGACTGCTCAGGGCTTCCTCCATAACCTCAGCAAGGTTCTACATTTCTGCTCCAGCCGTAGGAAAGGCATTGCAGGCCAGACACCGCTCCAAGACTTACGATCCCTGTCCTTCTTCAAGGGAGCGGTTAAATGAAGTGCCGCCTGAACTTTATGGCGTGGAGACACTCAAAATGATTGTTTTAAGATGGGCCCTCGTCCTTCATCATTTCAGGCCAAGGATAGAGATAAGCCCTGAGTTTAAAATCAATGTTCTCCATTTGCGAGCATAACTCTTTGTCCAGTCCTTTGACTAACTAAAATAAAAAAAAGTGTATGCCAGAAATATAAGTTTGTTTCATTTTCATATTGTTTTTATATTATCTATATGGTACTCCTTCACACCTTCTAAAGGGTATGATTGTGCGTCTTCATTGCATTTGTTAGAGCCATTGTATGCATATTTTGCAAATGTGTGTGTTGCAGATCTCCAAAGTTCCAATAAATCCAAGAAATAACTTAATCATTTTAATGATGCTATATTAAGAATGATAGGAACAAGATTAGTCATTTCGTATATCACATTACGCCTAGACTTGCTGACCCACAGGCCTCAAGAGTTGCTTGAAACCAAGGCGTGTAATTAATATCGAATTGACCGATACCATTGTGTCAGTTCTCTTGTTGTACAATGCAGTTAAACTTATTTTGGAAATATTGTTTATATAAATAGAAGACCACAAACTCATAAACACTGCTTTGAGTCAGACCGACGCTTACAGCCTTCAGGTTTCCCTTTGCACTGATGATGCTTAAAAAGCGGATCATACTCACTCATCGGATTCATACTACATAGCTTGAAAACAAAAACAAACAACCCACCTCTTACTAAATCTCCCCAAATTACCACTTGTTCCCAATGAGTGTTTCCTCTCCATCTTCGTGAATCAAAGAAAGCGTGGATGCTCTTTGCCCAAATTCCTTTCTCACCAGAACATATGTATCCGTGTCTGGTTTATATGGATATTGTAGATATGCGAAGGCAACCATACCTTTGGTGACTTTATCCGATTTCCATAAGGGCCTGTGTCCAGAATCTATGATGTCGTATGCTAAGGCACTTCGCAGTAAAGCATCTTTGGCCTCAGCTTTTTCCGCGTTGTCCTGTCAGATGAGAACTTTGAGCTCTGCTCGACTCTTAACTGCTCGGGTTTCAGATGCTTTTTTGGCTGATATGGACATACTCGTTCTACTCGTTCTAAATAATGCGGGCATCGACCTCTAAGGGGAAAGCAGTGTTCATGGATATTCCGCTTTTGTCTACTTTGGCAGCCATTAAAAATGGCACTTTGGAATCTCCAGTTTTGCTGTTATATTTTAATGACATTTCTGATACGCACTCCTGGCCGGTGCATGGGTACCAGGAACCTTCAGGCACAATTGCAGTGGAGAAAAGGTACCAGGTTTATTGCATTTGATGGATGCAAATGTGGAACTTGGAGACCCTGTTATGCAATCACATTCTATGGCAGCCGATATTGAAGACCCGAACAGCTGAGCATTCAGTTCCCCCCTTACAGGAGGTCCATTGGGAGAGTCCTTTATCAGCCTCCACCAGTCTTTATCCGAAATTCCAAGAGAGTTCCTTGGACTCTTCTATATTGTATTCTCAGCCTATGCCCAGAAGATCTATGAGTGCCATTTATGCCAATCCCTCTGGCTCGGAGAGCTGTTTCTTCTAGCTCTGATGTGGTGGAGTTGCCTCTAATTAAACTTGTTGATGCACTGAATTCAAAACTGAACGACCACTCCAATCTTCTGAATCAAATGTATACAAAAATTGCATGTATTGAGGGATTCCTCATAGCGTCAAGATCTTCTAGGATTCTTTTCACCACTCCGGAGCAAAGTATATATCAGCAAACATAAGCAGATCAGGAGCCTTTCCATGTTATTTTGTCCAGTGATAATTCACTGGCTGTGGTCTCTCAACCAAATATAGTCGCTTGTACTGACCCTGCTGCCTCTATTTTAGAAGAACCTATGAATGCTTCACTGACCACTCTTCAGCCAGTTGCAACCATTGCATCTTTACTGCTATCTCCACAGCGCCACAGGAAGCGTGTGTTCAACAAGCTTATTTTCCTATTTTTGATCAAATGAAGACCCAAAATATTAAGCCTTATCTTCGTTTTTCTTTTTAAAAGGTACCAACATCTCTTTCCAATGGATCATGAACATTTCAAAGGTCCTTATCGACACAATGGTTGCCTCCTGTGATGGGTTCTAATTGTAAAAAAAAAACCTCAAGGGAAGAAATCTAAAGAATAAGAAACAGCAACAGCCCATAGAATCTAATGTGAAACTATCACTGAGGCCACTTAACGAAGACCTACAGACAGAAAACATGTACGCTTCCCCTACTACGAAGGACTTATCAAATGTTACTACGCATTCAGGGGGTCTGTGTTCTCCTCATATCTTACCATCTAATACACCAGTTACCTCGTGGCGACTATGCAATGAGAGGGGCTTTCTGTGCATTATCCTGCAGCCCTTTCACCAGTGGCTGCTTCGAATTTGATCCAATGTCCCTTCCCTAAAACCCTTCAATCCCACCTTTTCTTACAAGTGAGCAAAAAAGATTGTTACTTGATCCCAAAAAACCTTTGCAGAAGGGTCTATCATTGCAATAAGTGGCAAGTGAAGTATTGTTCGCAATTCCATTTGTGGATAATAGCGTGCTTAATAAGCCTCGGACTTGTAATGCCGCTGACAAGATTGATGTCAGGGCATGCATCTTCTACTGGGAGAATTCGAGGAGAGAGAGATCGTTTGGTGCTTTCCTGCACAATATTCCTACTAACTATGTCCTGCTGGAGAGAGTGGTGCCTTCAAAACACAGTATTATTTTAAATTGTTCATATGTTTTAAATTTATTTGACAGTATTCCCATCCTTCGTTCCTTCCAATCCCGAGATATTGAGCAGATTTAATATGTGGACTATAAATGTTTAGATAGGGTTTCATTGAATGTCCCGTCTAGGATTGTGGTACATGTCCTTTTGGATGCTGGGCAATACCTTTTGCCCGTGGGCTATGATATTGTGGAGCGTAAATGGGATGAGGGGGGAAAATCTAAATGTGCCCTGGTGTAATTTTGATTTTCCAGTCCATACCCCTTTGAAAATGACTTGCTTTTTAACCAACTCAGTTGTTTGTAGTGTTGCGGAATTTACCAGAGACCTTGGCTTGCTGGGGCATTAGCCACTGGGACAACGCATAAATAACTGGGTCCCGGCACGGGATGGAAACATTTGAAATTGGGTTCTTGCAATACCAGAGGATGCAAGCATCTTATCCAGCTAGATGGACTGGGTTGCTTACGGCCTTTCGGAATGACTTGGGCTGTAGACCTATTAGCTGCAAGTCACCAAACCGCATCCAAGAAACTTGGGCACTTTGTTTCAATTAATACCTATTGGAATCCCGCTGGTATTTCAACTGAGGAATGTTTAGATGATGCAGCTGAACTTTTAGACCAGGATGTTTCTGCAGTCAATATTGCCGGGAACTTAAACTGTATGTGGTTGCATTCATCTGACCACGTTACTCGCCCTGCTATGAACCGTTCTGGTTCTCGTCTACAGGGGAAGCTGTGGCACGCCCTAATTGAAGAACGAGGGTTACTTATGGTGAATGGAAATATTATGGGGAATGTCCCCATGCACCCTACATGGCATAGGGGTAAACAGGCTGCTGGTACAATTTGGTTTGTTTGTTTGTTTTATTTGCTTATATAGCGAACAGAACCCAAATATATCTGGGCACTTTTCTTAGGTATATGTTTACAATATTTATACAAGATACAGTAATAGATGCAGTAGAATATACAGTACTAAATACAATAGTGTACGCATACATACAAAGTGAAGGATATATACAACGTGTAAAGGTTCATAACATAGCTTGTGGAAAGGTTGCAAAAGGGCCTAGGCGGCCCTTAGGTGTCCCAAATCTAAGCTATGGGCAGGTCAATAGGATAGCTAGGTCTTGAAGTCACGATAGTACATAGTGGTTGTAATACCTTAGTTTGATTGCGAGAACAGCCTTATGGGGCCAGTTTTAAGTGCAAGTGGTAACTTGTTCCAAGTCTTAGCCGCGCGCACTGGAAAACTGGATCCACCTGCTTTGTTGAGTTTGAATTTTGGAATGTTAAGACAGTGGGCATAGTTAGTTCTAGTGGGTCTGGTGGACTCTTTTCTAGAAAAATGTGTCCATCAGGTATTTAGGAGCTGAGTTGTTTAGGTACTTGTGAGCATTCTAAAGGTGATCCTATCTTGGACAGGGAGCCAGTTAGTGTTGCGTCGGATTTTGAAATGTGGTTGGAACGAGGAATACAAAGGGCAGTTCTGAGGGCATTATTTTGCAATACTTGTAGCTCGTTAAGGTTCCTCTGGCTGGTGCCCAAGTAAAGAGTATTACATTAATCCAGTTTGGACAGGATAAGGGCTCTTGCAAGGATGATACAACTATTAGTGGTCAGAAATGGTCTGCAGGCATTTATCAGTCTTGAAGTGTAGGCGTTGATTTGTCTTTGAAGAGTTAGGGCAGAATCTAGATAAAAGCCTAGTGTTGTTGCTTCCTTGTCAACTTTGATGAGGTTACCATCAATGTTGAACGAGGAATACTTGGGACCTAGCTTGTTAAGTCTTAACTTGGATCCAATGAGAAGGAGAACGGTTATATTGTTTTTGAGACATAGGCCATGTTTGGCCATCCAAGTCGCCTGAGAGAGTGATAAGTATTTGCGTATCATTTGCATATCATCTGCTTAATTCATATTTGATATGCCTAGATCATCTAGATGGTCAAACAAAAGCTTCGTGAATATATTGTAGAGGGTGGGGGAGACACAGGAGCCTTGCAGGACTCCTCATGTGATGGGGGAGGTGTCAGCTGAAGCGGTAGAGGAGAAGACCCCTCATGTATCTGTCTGCCAGGAAGGAGTTGACCCAAGCTGCGGCTTTAGTGGAAAAGGATGCAGCTGTGGAGAGATTGTTGGTTAAGATATTGTGTTCGACTAGATCGAACGCTGCCGACAAATCCAATACGAGAAGTAGAGCAGGCTATCCATTTTCCCTTGCCTCATCCATTTGGATTTTCAGATCCAAGAGGGCTGTTTCAGTCCCATGTCTAGGTCTGAAGGCAGATTGTCTGAGGCCCAAGAGATTATTAGGAGGAAAGGCACTGTGGTGATTCGTCTGAAGTTGGTGGGAATATTGGGATCAAGATCTGTTTTTTCTATAAGGGGCATGACCCAAGCGTCTTTGAGATTTATGGGAACAGTGCAGGAGGCCAAAGAGGCATTAATAAAGGAGGTGATAAAAGGTGCACATTCTGGCTCCTTCTTTTATGATAGAGGCTGGGCATATGTCTCCTTGGCACCTAGACAGCTTGAGACTTCTGATGATGGACTCAACCTCGGTAGTAGTGACACGGGTGAATTCGAAGACATTGCTTTGATTAGAGGAGTAGTGGATTGGGGGCTCAGATTAGGCAGTGTATTGTCTAGGTTGCTAGTTTTGGCAGTGGTCAACAGGCTAGTTCTTTTTTCTTCTATTTTTTGCTGAAGTGGAGAGATTTTGTTGAGTAAGGCCTTTTGGATGTTGTTACACCAGTGGACATCTTTCTTACAGCAGTCTGGAAGGGTGACAGGAGAGTCCAATACTTTGAGGATAGTGAAGAGCTCCTTAGTGCTAGATTTGGCATTAGAGATTCTATTGTTGTAATTTTCCCTTTTTCTTTCCAAGATGTCAGTTTTGTAAATGGAGGAGGCAGTTATGAATTTATCCTTGTTCTGCTTTGATCGTTTTTGTTTCCAGGATGCCTCTGTGTCTCTTTTAGCTTTACAAAGTGTTTTTAGCTTGGTGGTGAACCATTTATTCAGATGTGCTAGAGGTTTGGCTTTCCTTAATTTAATAAAGGCTAGTTGGTCTAGGGCCTTAAGTAGATTCTGATTATATAGTTCTACCATAGTGGCGGGATCTAGGTCAATGGGCAACTGTTGAAGGGTGATAGGATTGAACAAGGGGAGTATGCTTTCTAAAGAGATAAGGCAGTCATTTCTGGTTAAGGCTGTTGGGGCTTGGAGATCCTTAGGGGATGATTGTTTGAAGTCATGGATTTCAAAGGAAATAACATGTGGTCTGACCATCCGCATGGCGTATTAGAGAGGATTTTCATGTTGCAGTTAAAATCTGATATCCAGTCTAGGATTCTGCCTTTACAGTGAGTAGGGTCAGATATCTGTAATGAGAAGCTGAATTCTGAGATAGTGTTTTGGATGGATAAGGCATTGGAATCTAGGTTGTCGTGTAGGTCGAGATTCAGGTCGCCTAGAAGCAGGATTTGCGAGCCAGGTTTTATGTTTTGTGTAAGGAGGCCAGTTATGTCTTCCTCAAAGGAGGATAGTTGGCCTGGCGGTCTATTTAGGGTGTGGATAAGGAGTGTCCACTCTGATGAGAGAGGGAGTTTCACAGAGAGGAGTTCTCCAGAGGGGAAAGAGGTGCTGTCACTTTCTCTAATGGCTAGAAAGTTTTTGGCAATAGTAGCTACCCCACCTCCTCTCTTGGTTGTTCTCTCAGATCTGATGATATTATACTCATCTGGGACTGCTAACATAAGAGCGGGGCCTCAAGCTGGGCGAATCCCTGTTTCTGTAATCACCAAAAAGTCTAATTTATTGGTAGTGATGAGGTCTGAGATGTATAAGGCATGACCAATTAAGAATCTGGCATTAATAAGGGCACCTTGAATAGTGACGGCTTCTGGTTGTGTTGGAGGGGCATTGAGCATCGAAGTTTGTGGTAGGTGTGGTGGTGAAGTGTGTGAATGTTTATCGGTAATGTTATAATGGTTGAGAGTAGGAGTCTTATGTTGTGCGTAGGGCTTTGCAGTGGTGCGGGAACCAAGTCTTTTGTTTCTGCAGGTGGTAGAGCAAGGTAGGTTTGAGGTATTGTGTGCGGTCTCGTACATACTAGGTTTGTGGAGCAAGGAAAGATGACAGTTCAACTTGTAATGCAAGATACCTAGATCCTGTTGGGCCGTTATAGATGAATGCGTAGTAAGGCTTATTATGTCTATGGTAGAGATAAGGTGCAATAAGACCAAATGTGGAGGACACTCCACAGGTGTAGGAGGCTTTACACCAAGTAGCCATGGGGGTGGATTGGCGCTGATTAATGGTTGAGAGCAATGTTAGTAAATATATTACTGCTAGGCTAGATACCAACTGGTGGTAGTTGTAGGTTAGGATAGCCAAGCAGCGTGGACGGATAGAATCTGGCGGCTAGGGCACCTCTGGTGAGAGTGGGAGTATGGCAGTTGTCTTCAGTGAGTGTGCTGTTGTGATGAATGTTAGACATTCAGCCTCGCTCCACATGCAGTGGTAGCAAATGATCGTGAACCGTCTTGGCATCAGTAGTACAATTAGAATGGCCAGCTAGCTGTAGATGTAGGCGAGCACCAAGGGAGCAGCACATATCAGGCACATATCAGGTGGGTCAAAAGATGCAAGAAAAGGGCAGGCTGACGATAGTGATGGGTGCATAACATACATATGTCGGGCGCTTAACAGGAGGCACAGTAGATACATTTGAAAAGTCAACTTTCAATGGCAATGGGCACACATCAAGGAGCAGCACAGGTCAGATACAACAACAAATGCAAGAACAGTTGAGTGGCAGTAGGCAAGCATCAAGGAGCACATATCAGGTACGTCAACAAATACAGTTGAGGATCCAGGCTGTCAGTGGAAGGGGCATGCACAGGGGGAACAGAGTTAGATAAGTTGAGGGGCTGTTACATATGGTCTTGTATGCTAACTACTGCAGTAGGAGAGAACATATATCACAATAAGTGGCAAGTGAAGTGCATCTGTATCATTAATCAGTGGCAGATAGTCAGCAGCATTGGACTAAGCAGTGACAGACTGATAGAAACTGATACTGATGAAAACATTGAGACCCAGTAGAGGCTGCTAGGCGGATCGTTCTGGTAATGTCCACAAAGTCTGAATAATATTGGAGGCAGCCTTGGGAATCCCGGTATGGGAGACGCTGCTAGATAGATCAGTGAGTGCAGTCGAGTGGAGAAGACGTGGTAGTAATTGATAGGCGAAATTGGTCCGAGATATTATGCAATAGCTGCTGTAAAGTACATATGTATAGTATGGTCACGTGCTGCACACAACGATGCAGCGGCAGTATAGACAAGAATCAGGAATCAGAAGCGATTTTTTATTTGTTTCAGCTAATATTCTTTTGATTTTAACTGATTTCATGATTTTTCAGATAAACTTGACCATTGTCTTTTGCAAGCGGAGTGGGCCATTTCTTTAGCCATGTCACAAAGGGATCTTTAGCTTCCTTGGGTAGAGGTCAATGCAGAGAGGAATCAGTTAAGAAGGAGTGAACAGGTCTTGTTGCAGCTTAAGAACTATTTTTTTAAAACATTTTGTAATTTTAGGATAGGTGAGGGGCACCGCCGAGATAAATGTGTCCCTGCGCTTAGAGTATTTTCCCATAAAAATGGAGCCGACAATAAACTGACATTTGCTCATAAGCATCATTTTGATATGACTATTCAAGGGCAAAAGCGGTTGCTGTGTGCAGATTTTAGGCGTTTATCTAAATTGGGCAGAGAAAGAGGTGGCTTGCTGATTAAAAAAGAAAGCAAAAGAATCCAAATTGGCTGAGTGGTAATAAGAGTATTATCATTCAACAAGATGCAGAACAAATGTTAAAAACTTTGGCAGCTAAATATGTGGCTCAGATCTGGCAGCTTTTGAAAAATGAGAGAACCACCAGTTTCCTCTTCGACTTACTCCCAGTGGCATAGCACAAAATGTGGTGGGGGGGGCCTGTGAGCCATGCTAAGGGGTGTGAGAAACCTAATGGTATTCTCACTCCCCGTGGGTCCTCTTCTCAGGTGGCCATGGAAAAGCCATCATGAGGGAGGATCACTTGGGTGGAGATTCCTTGGGGATTGGGAGTGGGGTGCCCACAGGCGAAACATTGTATCACCCTTTCCCTACTGACGACCAACCTACCCCTTCCCTGCCCTTTATAGGCTACTGTAAAATCTCTCCCCTCATTTCCCCACATTTGACCTCGGAAAGTGCTAGTACGAGGAAGAGGTGACTAAGAGTAATGAACACTCAAACTTAATTTCACCACTTTAGTACTGGCATGAGGAAGATGTCTGCAGAGTACTTGCAAGGTCAGGTATGTCCCTTTAATTACAGACAGGCAAACCCAATTGGAAATCCACACCTGCAACCTGTCAAGCGGTTACAGGTGTATAAAAGGCGGCCAATGAGACTGAAAGGAGAGCAACAGGGGGGCCTGTGTAGGAGACACTTTCCGTGAGGAGGCAGCCATGGTGGGACCTGAGAAGGAGCCAGGACACTGGCCGACATCCCTGAGGTGTGGGAGCCTTTGTGACAGAGATCAAGAAGCTGGGGCTGTGAACAAGCAGGAGAGAAAGAGGATGCAATCCTCATCCACACAGAAGCAACAAAGGCGTGTACAGGATTCCAAATGGTGTGTGAGTGATCTCAGAAGTCAGAACGCCAGCCAGAGAAGCGAAAGGAAGCAGCAGGAGCTGCCGGAGCAGGACGCTGAAGACCGGTGAGGGTCGGGGAAAGCCATTCCGAAGCTGGGGCACACCGGGCGAGATGCGCATGAATAACGAAGTGCCGTATGAAAGAAAGCTTCAAACCAAGATGAGCTATGCATATTGAATACTGAACTGAATGAAAGTTTAAAACAACGCTATATTGAATACCAAACTGAATGAAAGTTTAAAACAAAGCTGAACTATTCCTCTTGAAAACCGAACTGAATGAACAGTTGAAACAACGCCAAACTATGCATATTGAATACGGAACTGACTGAAAACCTGAAATTAAACCTTTTGAGCACTGAAAACAGTTAAAAGAAGAATTTATATTTGTCTTGGTACAAAAATGCTGTGCTTCAAAGCAATGGGACAGCACCTAGCACCTGAAGAGAACGTGTTGCTGAAGTTGAGGGCATGGTAAAAAACAGTAGCCATAACTCAATTGACCTGTGCTCATGGATGTCATTTCACCAAAATGCCAGGGGTACCGGAAGGGACATCACATGGCACTTGACCTCATTTGACCCCATCCTGAAGTGAAATCATGGGAAACAATGGAACACAACCTTTCACCCATTGACAAAACAGGTAGTGGCATCACATAGCATTATACCTAAGTATACTATGAAATATATGGTTACTATATCACAGTAATGTGATATACATTTCATACAAGAATGTATCACCAAATGTATTATTAACACGTGTGTGTATAGGCCCATATTACCAAATTGCTGTGAATGCAAGCAGAAGTCGAAGGCCAGATGTTGATGATGTGTTATTATGTAGCACATACGCTTAAGTGTTTTATATAGAACAAATATACATACAATATCACCCTCCCTGTGTTGGCACTCATTTATCGACTTCAGAAGGATCAAAGGTTGAGTTGTGGTTTTTAAGAACAGACTAAATCAGTGATTCACCCCCTGAAGTGTGCCTGAAATAAACCTTTAACGAATCTAGTAAATATTGTATAGAATTCCAGAAAGACAAATTACGCTGTATTCCTATTCTTTGTTATTTAGGGTAATTGCTGAAAGTGTTACACTTGTGGAACCCCCAGTTTTTTAGCAAGAAATCCAGCCACTCCAGAGCCACATGTCGGTAACCACAACCCTGGAGCTTACATTTAAACAAATCCGTAGAGGTAGCAAGAGAAACCACAGTGGTTGGAAGGGAGACCTCAGGGGACGTACCTAGAAGGCCAAATCATCTGTGTTCAGTAAGTGGGTTATTAGTTTTCACACAAGCAAATCTTCTAGAAGGTTCATGCCATAGCAAAGGAGCTCAACCTTAGCCCTCACTTGGTTATACCTATAAAAACCTCCACATGCCATATTGTTGAACTGCAATATAATTTATGGTTAATATAAATGTGGCTGTCAAGGGCAGGTAAGCCACCAGCCGAGAACACTTTCTACACATAAAGGCTCATAATAATAATAAAATTATTATTTTAGAAGTCACTCTGACTTCAGTCTTTACATAAAAATGATTTCCGTTAGGACCATAACGGAAATAATTCCATTCTGAAATCAGTGACTTCAAAAATTGTTTCTTTTAAGTCCGAGGGCACCCCTATTATATGTGGTGGCAGGGTTCTCCGCACTGCAGGGGTTGTGGGGGCCCCTGCTACGCCACTGATTACTACTATCTCTGAAGAGGTCTGGGTTGCTTATTTTAAACCCTTGTTTACATCACCATCTTATTCGTAACAAGGAGTTGACTGGGCCGTTGCTTGCTCCACCATAGGGAACCAAGGGGCACCTCACTGAGGAGGCCCAGCAAGGCTGAAACATGTCTGGAGTCGCTTGTGTTTCCATGCAGAGGGGGCTTGGCATAGCAGTTCGGGCTGTGCTGCTACTATTGGTGGCAGTACCTGACTGATTTACATATTCATGGACCCCTTTTGCAATGGCACAGACGGGCTAAAGAACGGTGGTGTGCAAGGTTGCCCAGAGCAATGCCAGTGGTTCAGATTCATTTAAAACCTTCCACCCATCACTTTTGCGTTTATAGGTTGTCTCACTATGTGAGAGAGGGTATGCCAAGACGTGGGTCCCTTGCTCGCTGCACCATAGGGAACCAAGCTGCACCTCACTGAGGAGGCCCAACAAGGGCAACACATGTCTAGGGTTGCTTATGTGTCCGGGGATAGGGGGCCTGGCCTAGCAGTTTCAGCTGGGCTGCTACCATTGCTGGCAGTGCCTGACTGATTTGCATATGGCTGGACCCCTTTTGCAATGGTGCAGACGGGCTAAAAAACAGTGGTGTGGAAGGTTGCCCAGAGCAATGCCAGTGGTTCAGATTCATTCAAAACCTTCCATCCATCACTTTTGTGGTTATAGTTTGTCTTGCTATGTGAGAGAGGGTATGCCCAGACATGGGCCCCTTGCACGCTGCACCATAGGGAACCAAGCTGCACCTCACTGAAGAGGCCCAACAAGGGCAAAACATGTCTAGGGTTGCTTGTGTGTCCGGGGGTAGGGGGCCTGGCCTAGCAGTTCCGGCTGGGCTGCTACCATTGGTGGCAGTACCTGACTGATTTGCATATGGCTGGACCCCTTCTGTAATGGTGCAGAGGGGCTAGAAAACGGTGGTGTGGAAGGTTGCCCAGAGCAATGCCAGTGGTTCAGATTCATTTAAAACCTTCCACCCATCACTTTTGCGTTTATAGGTTGTATCACTATGTGAGAGAGGGTATGCCAAGACGTGGGTCCCTTGCTCGCTGCACCATATGGAACCAAGCTGCACCTCACTGAGGAGGCCCAACAAGGGCGAAACATATCTGAGGTTGCTTGTGTTTCCATGCAGAGGGGGCCTGGCCTAGAAGTTTGGGCTGGGCTGCTACCATTGGTGGCAGTGCCTGACTGATTTGCATATGGCTGGACCCCTTTTGCAATGGCGCAGATGGGCTAAAAAACAGTGGCGTGGAAGGTTGCCCAGAGCAATGCCAGTGGATCAGATTCATTCAAAACCTTCCACTCATCACTTAAGTTGTTATATGTCGATAAGTACCACATTATTTACCTTATTTCCAGATCTAGTAATTCAAGGGCACTGGGCCCGGATGGCCTTTCGAATATAATGTTAAGTCACATCCTGATATATGGGCTGAAATACTAGTTAACTTGTTCAGGCATGTGCTTAAGACCAGATGTATTCTGTCTTCCTGGTGGAAGTCAACTATTGTGCTTATATTCAAGAAGAGTGATAAGACCTCTCCAAAAAATGTTCATCCTATCACCATCATTGATGCGTATGGCAAGTTATTTGCCTCAATTATTCTCAGAGAACTACTTGTGTGGGTGCGGGAGAGTTCTAATTTTAATTTGTGCTAATCGTAGTTTGTTGCTGATGTGGCTACGTCTTTGAATGCTTTTATTTTGGGTCTTCTAAAAAAAAAAATCTGCTGCAGAAATTAATTGACTATTTATGTAGCATTCATCGATTTCCAGACCGCCTTTGACTGCATGGATAGAGATCATCTTTGGAAAAAACTGTAGGCTAAGAACTGTCCCTTACATTTAGTAGATATCATGTGGGAACTATACTCTATTACTTCAGTGCAAGTTTGTTAACATCTCCTTGGAAAGTTCACACAGTCAATCCTGACATTTCATGGCCTGAAAAAGGGATGCATGTTGGCTCCTGTTCTTTTTAATTAATGTATTTATTTATTTACTTATCATTTATTGGTCATTTGTAAGTCACTTCTACAACAAAATAGCGTTCCAAGGCACCATCATTTATTTATTACAGATTTGGGTGATGCTCTAACTTTGGCCAGAGCCTTTCTTCCTAGATTAAATGGACATGCGATCCAGTAGCTGCTTTATGAGGATGATCTGGTTCTCTTGGACTAGACATCGGTTGGATTGCAAAGGCAACTTTTGTCTCTGGAAGCCTATGCAAATTGAAACGGTTTTAAAAATAATGTTGCAAAAAATAATGTTTTAAAATCTCAACATAATAGAATTTGCAACAAGGTGTCTTAAAAAATGGCATATATATGGGGCTCCTCTGGTTGTCGTGAATGAATATAGGTTCTTAGTTATCTGCATAAATAACAATCGTAGAGATATACCCATTATCAATGCCCTCTTCCATAGGGTTTGTTCTTAGAGAGGCTCGGCTTCACCTCACTGATGATGCCCAACAAGGCTGAAACACGTGTATGGGGTTGCTGTTGGTACTCTTGTTCAGAGAGGAATTGCCATAGCATTTCGGTGCTGGACTGCCCATGTGGGCGGGACAAAGACTGATATGCAAATGGATATTTCCCATCTGTGAAAGGTACAGTGAGCAAAAAGCAGATGGCTGCGAACTCTCAATGTTGTTAACCACTGAACGGCTTATCATGCCTTGTTCTTCCGAGAGAGGGGTGCCTGCTACCTTTGTTTAATTCATTGGCTGAAGCTCAGGGCCTATTCATCAACCGTAGATATGGTCGATATTCTGTCTGTCCAGTCTTGACCTCCTATAAACAGAAGGTGGTCCCTATGCTAATTCATGGAGCAGAATGCAAATGAGATAATTTGGCTTGCGCTTAGGCAACGACTTGAAGGTCTTTTTTGTAAAAGAGTTTTGTTGTTCCCGCAATATTTGTTCCAATACAACTAGTGTGCTATGAGCTGTGCCTTTGGTCCTTATCAGTCATAGTTAAATGGAAAACTCTGACCTTCTTGCTGAAATGTTTCTTGGCACAGCAGAACTCTATTTCCGTGATCCATTCCAATTCACACCATAATGTAATGGCATGGGCTGAGGATTGTTTTGAATGTTTACGGTCTGCTGAGATTGATTTAGATCTGCTAATTAACAATACAATAATAGCTAGAGAAAAGCTCTGGATATTTGATTGGAGTAATAAATGCTCAGAATGTGAAATATAAAGCCTTTTTAAATGGTTCAGACAATATCAAAGCTTACAATTATCTTCCAAAACATATAGGGACCTTACCTAGTGTATTGAGGTCATTTCCTCAGAATACGTTGGAATCTGCTGCCAACTAGAGAAGTGATTGGCTCCCGTTAAAAATGGAAGGCAGATGAAAGAAGTTGTTAATTCTACAATAAGTTGTTTGAACCAGAAACACTTAAAGATCTATTAGTACCTGGCAGGGGGTGTGTGGCGGTCACGATCCTACACATCTGCCACCCAGCACCGCTACATGCCCACATTCAGAGACTCACTTGCAAAGTTAAAACCTGCAAACTGCCTCTGCATTTATTTACTTGTTTTATCACTGCAGTTTGGACCAATCTAATTGCATGTTCCATTCTGGATTTTGGGTTAAACCAGCAGATACATTCTGGGGCATGTCCAAAAGGCAGAGGGCTGGAGGAAGCATACTAAATACATTTGTTTGCAGCAAGCTAAGAGCTGCAGAGGACCTGATTGCATTCACCTGTTCCAAGCTACTGCAGGATAGGCTGCAGAGAGCTGGAGAGCCCTTAATAAGAAACCACTGCTGCAGGCTACTGAAGCCAGGGCTGGGCTTAATTGAACACAGCTGCCAGAGTCTGCAATAAGCTCCACCCTGCTGGCCTGCTGGCTGGGAGGGCCTTTATAGCTCACTTTGAACAGAAGCAATGTCAGTGAACTGCTCCCACTGGGACCAGTTTTTCACCTTTCCTGGAAATCCTCTTTTGTCCTTTGAATCTTGTTGCTGTTGATGCTTGCAGCTCCCTCTCCAGTCTGCTGCTGCCTTCTGCCCTGCTCCTCTGGGCTTCCCGCCTGGCAGTCCTGCCGCACTCCGCAGCCTTCCACCCTGCACCCCTGGGCTCCCCACCTGGCGGCACTGCCTCACTCCATTGCCTTCCATCCTGCTCCTCAGGGCTTCCCTCCTGGTGAACCTGCTGCATGCCTCAGCCTTCCGCCCTGCTCCTCTGGGCCTCCCGCCTGGCAGTCCTGCCGCACTCCGCTGCCTCTTGCCCTGCTCCTCTGGGCTTCCCTGCCTGGCAGTCCTGCCATGCTCCTCTGCCTTCTGCCATGTTCCTCTGGGCTCCTTGCCTTACAACTTGCCTGTTCTAGCTTCTGATATATTTCTGTCTTGCTTTTCTCTCTTCCTTGTTCAAAACTTAGTCTGTTGAAATGTTCCTGTTTGTTCTCGCCTACGATATTTCCCGACTTCAGTCCTAAATTATAGTGTCTGTATCCTATCCTGTCCTGTACCTGGTTATTTCTTTCAACACTGCTTTCTACTTGTATTACACCTTGGTCCACTGTGGTGCCTCCACTTGAATCCGTTTTACAGTGTGACCCTGGGTTGGTCCCCGTTCAGATCAAATAAGGGAAAGACTTCTGTTGCCTTTGCCTAGTCCGTTGAAGTTGTACCTTCCTCAGTATATGGCCTTCAATTTGACCCTTGCACTGAGTACAACAGTTTCCTTGGCACGCCTAAGTCATGACGCTGCTGTATGACTGTTGTAAAGAGTAATCTGCTGGTACCTATCCCACGGGATTTCCTTAATCCTTGGAGACCCCTTATCATATTCCAGTACACCCTTATTTCTGATCAATCCGTGTTGCCCAGTATACTTGCTTGTCTTCTGCTCCTGCAGATCCTGTGAATACCTGTTTCAACTACCGGTTTGGTATGTACCCTTTTTCTGTTATATGCTAGCATTGCCTCCGGAATCTCCCCTATCTATGTGCATACGTTGAGAGATAGCCTTTATCCTGTGCTCTCTGTCCAGACTTGTGATAGATTATAACAATACAAAATAATCAGCCCTAAATAGCATGGAAACACATATTCCATTAATCAAACAGAGTGCTACAAATAATCAAATATAAAAGAGTCATTTAGAGTTTTCACCACTTGAAAGAATTTCAAATTGCATTCATTCATTTTATTTGAAACAGAAATGCATTACTTTTCATTGTACGGATACATTAATTTATTGGAAAATAAATGCACACCAGAGAATGGATTTGTGGTAAATCATGTTATCATAGATTCATCTGGAAAGGTGTGTGTTTATCCTGGGCCCTGAGAGGTAGAGAATGCTACTGCCATCCAATCACAACGGGGGGCTCACCAGCGTGTCCGCTCCCGATCTGCGACAGGCTGTCATGGAAAGGATGATACTAAAGGTAGTCCCTTCTCTCCATTCCATGGCGGACATTATTTTGTTTACATTTTTTAACGGACACCATGGAAAAAGAGGAGGGACTACACGTAGTCCCTTCTCTCTTTCCATAGCGCCCATTTTTTAATTTACTTTTTTCAATGACTGCCATGGAATGGGAAAATGAACTTCGTTTACCTTCCCCCGCAGCCATTTTTTTACATTTGTTTTTCTGTTCCGAAACACCAGTCCGCTTTGGAACAGAAACCAAAATGCTTTTAGTACCCCAGTCTTACGGGCCAGGGTACTAGTAGCAATAAGCCGCTCGCAGGGGGGGGGAGGATTACCATTTCAGGTAATGCCCCGGAGCCTTTGTTAAAGTCCTTGCTTAGCACGAGCCTGTAACTATGGGCTCCAGGGCATTAGCACTTCAGGTAATGCCCCTGCTCTGGGTTTATTGCTTAATCATAGTTCTGTCCATTGTCAGTTGAGGCAGGGGCATTGTTCTTAGGAACATTTGTTAACCAGTTTAGATTGTTAACTCAGGAAGATGCCTGGATTTTACTGTGTAGTGGCCAGTATTTAAATGTTAGTCTGGCCATTATTCGATTTTGTAAGTATATTGTTTTAGTTGTTAATTATTTATCCACATACTAGCCCTTTCTGATTTCTTCTTATCTTTTATAATATATCGATTAAAAGATTAGATGAGTACTATTTTAATCAAATGTCAAATATGTTTTATAAGATTTTAAATTTGGAATGGAGAGTCTTTATAGAAATTGAATGTACGTGGTAGGCAGTGTTCTATTCTTGCGTTTAATTAATTATAAATATTAGTGGAATGGTTAAATTGTAAAGGTTGAACTGTGTTTAAACATATGCTCTTAATAAAATAAATACAAAACTTAAGGACACTGCAGCGTAAAATCCTATGTCACTTTTGGGCGAATCTTGGTAAATAGATTGCTCCAGTTTATGCCTATATGTGTTATAACAGGTTAACCTAGTTTTATCTTGAGTAGATCTATATAATTTGTACTTAAGTGCCTTTGTGCTGTGCTTCATCTTTTAAAACCGATATCTCAGCTATTGCAGTTTTATTGGTTGCGGAAAAAGCAAATGATTCAATTGAATGGCCCTTCCTCTTTATAGTACTGGTGAATTTAGGTCTGGGATCCTATTTTCTTTCTCTATTGGGCTTATTATAAAGTAAACAAATGCCAGGACACATATGGTGGAAGACTATCAAATCAATTTACTTTAGAACCTGGTACGAAGCAGGGATGACTCCTGTCCCTGATATTTGCCCTTGCTATTTAACCTTTGGCTGAACTCTAAATTTAAGAGGTGATGATCTCATTGTATGCAGACAACATGATAAATTCAGAGTCTATTCTGGAATTTGTATAAACACTTCTAAATCTGGGATTTTTCCTTTCACAAATATTACCCACAGCCTCAAGATAAATTGTGATTCATATGATATGATATGATAGGTTATTTATAATGCGCTTAATACCCAGAGGTATCTAAGCGTGGACCAGGCGATCGAACCTGTGGTGCACTGTGTCATCTTGCTTCCAAGACGAGCCCGTTGCCCCTGAGCTATCCTCCCGTGGTATCATATGGAAAAAGGATGCAACTCGTTATCTGGGAATATAGATGATCTACATGTAATATTTTGAAAATATATGCGTTAAAAGGACAATACTACTGAAATGTCTTTATTTCTTCCTGAAAATATTTTAATGAATCTAAAAAGTTACTTTTAGACTTTGTTTGGTTTGGAAGCAAGCTAGAATTGGCTGGAACAAACTGCTGGCACCCTTAGAAGAGGGAAGAACTAGCCATGCCAGATTTCAAGAATTGTTATTTGGCTGCTAAGGCTCATTACTTATCCATGTGGTTTTCCTTAGAATCATATATGCAGCACCTACATTTGGAAAGGGCTGTATCTGCACCAGCATTGTGAAGAACTGTAGTATTCCAGGGGTTTGAATGTAAATGTTGGTAAATCAATGTTTCCTAACACATACTATGTTTGGGCTAAATAAGCATAAAAAAGGGATGTGTATGAATATTTTACCCAACAATCCCTGAAAAATGCATATTATGTGTCCCACGTACATTCAAAAGACTGTAAGCTACTACTCTAGATCGGCTTGGTTTTGCAACAGTTGGGGCTATTTTTCAATACATATGCTAAATGTATGAGTCCACAAAAGAGATCTGGGAAAATAAACGTGGAGCAATATTTGATGAGGATAATTGGGGCTATATTTATCAACCAACTCAGCATGTATTATGGAATACTAGAAATAATCTCATCCATGTTAAGTTTTATCACCAACTTTATCACTCACCTGAATGGCTTCATACATTCTATCCAGAACTCCCACACACTTGTGTGCATTGCTATGAGGACGATGCTAACATTTTCATCAGCTTGGCAATGTAGAGAACGTCTAATCTTTTGGAAGAGGATATTTACAATGGTTAACGATATAGTAAATAAAAAAGTGTAAATGTGAACACAGGTGGGATTATTGGGCTGTACAAAGAATATACCCACTCTTGCTAGCTTGCTAGGGAATTGGTTGGATTGCTATTAATTTTAGCTTGCAGATTTGTAGCGATAAATTAGGGAAGAGGCCGGCCACCAATTAAAAATAAGTGGCGAGCATATGTGGTATACTGCTATGATGCAGACGATCCCTATGTTCAAATGGTATCAGAAGTCGCCAGGTCCTTATATATATATATATATATATATGGTCTTTGTATACAAAAATGGCGTTGATTAAAGAAGGCAACACATAATTAGTACATGCAGGATATTTTGGATAGCCATTGAGAACTAAATTGGGTACTACGTTTCTGATTTGAAAGTTAATAATATTATTGTATTCAAGCAACAACTTCTTTGGGTTTGCGCTTGCGATTTACGCAGGTAAAAAATAATCACTGTGTTTATCATGGGAGTTGGTGCTCTGCAAGACTGCTGCCTAATACAGCACCTACCCATCGTTATATGGAACATGATAATTCTTATGTTAATTATGCTTGAAATGGACTGCTACATCTATATTTTTATGTCTTGTTGTAACAGGGTCAATGGTCATGGCGTACCACTTCTGATACCCTGATGGTTTTGGTGAAATGGCAACACAAGCCCTCATCACTGTTGTCAAGTTCCATATAACTATGGGTAGGTGGTGTATTCGGGAGCTGTCTTGCAGATCACCAACTCCCAAGATAAACACACTGATTGTTTTAACCTGAATACATCGCACGCTCAACCCAAAGAAGATGTGCTTGATACTGGTGCCAGAAGCGGCATGATTCTCTCAAGTAAATAGTAAAACAAAAAAATAGCCTGATTCCCTACTTAGAAAAACACTAATGGCCTCATTACGAGTATGACGTCCGTAAACAAGGGTGCCTGTAACTTTACTGGCACCCTTGTTTCCGGACCGCCACACTACACATCTGCCTGCCTGTGCCGCTGCGTCTGTGAGGTTTGACCCTGCTGGGCGCAGCGGCCCGGTAGGCAAAGTTGTCATGGAAGCACCAGCATCGTTAGCATCTGTCCCCATGATATGAAATGATATGGCATTTATAAAGCGCCTATACATAAGTGTTTCAAGGCACGAGAAGACAGGGAGGGTGGCCAGAGGGAGGACAAAAGCAATGATCTTAATAGGCCTTCTGGCATTCCAATCACGCAAGTGCTTGGGAAGGGGGAGGGGAGAAGTGCAGAGGGGGGGTGGAGAAGTGCGAGATAAAGGAAACAGCAGAGAGTGCAGCCAACGGGTTGCAAGTGAGGGTGCTCGGAAATGCAGCCAACAGGTGACTAATAAGTGCAAGAGATCGGCCCCCAACTCTTTGCTTGGAAAAGCGACTGACCCTCAAAGAGTTGGAGGTGGCGGAGCGGAAGGGCTCAAATATGAAGATATTAGGTAGAGAGAGTTGGAGGTATTGCAATCCCAGACCCAGAAAGCCTTGTGGACAATGCAAAGGGTCTTGAACTCGATCCTTGTCGCCACCAGGAGCCAATGTAGAGATTTCAGCGCTGGAGAGACACGATTCCTGTGTTTGAGTCCAAGGGCAAGTCTCGCAGTCCTGTTCGGGATGAGTTGTAGAGGCAGGTAGATTTAGAAAGAAGCTGTTGCAGTAGTCCAGCCTAGAGAGGACCAGAGCTATGGAGACAGTGAATTTCTGGGGGAAAGTGAGGAAATGAAAAGTACCTCGGAGGAGGTGCAGCTGGTAGTTTGACTTCTTAGAGACGTCAGAGATGTGAGGAGAGAAGGAGAGTGTGGAGTGGAAGAGGACCCCACAGTTCTTAGCCTCACAGGTAGGAGCAGGAACAGGGCCGAGGTTTGGTGGACAGAATGGGGACTTACCGAATGTTATGTCTCAGTGGCACCGGTAAGTCAGGGGGCGGATCCAGTGGTAAGGGTATGTTGGCGAACTGCCAGTAGCAACAGGTGAATACTGTTGTACTCGTAATGAGGCCCAAATCTTTTAAGTCTGATAGCATTAGAGCAATATACAATGATTAAAGGCATGGTAACAAAAGGGTGTACATCTCGGGTATGGTGTAGTTGGTCGTAGTTGGTCCGACCTGTATCTTAAGCCACAGTTGCCACTTAGGTATTTAGGATGTCTCCTATGTGTTCTATAAATAGCAACAGTGTTAGCACTTTCCTGACCTGAAGGTGTGTCGTAGCTGTTCTATGTGAAGCCAAGATGTTGTTCCCATTGTGTTTTCTGCTCACTGTCTAACACTGATATTATAAAGAGGGCCTTCCTGGCCAAGAATGACAGGTGTGCGCAGGCTGACTAAGAAATATGAACCCAAGAAGAGCTGTCTACCCGCTCTCGGACGATCTCTGGAACAAAAATGCACAGATCCACAAATCACATGCCCAAATCCATTTGGCGAACGCAGGGCGAAATGGATTTTGCGGAAATGGGATGAACTCTCTGAGTAAGGAAAGTGGACAACATTAACGTTGGGCGGTCAAGTGGCACAGCGAGTAGGGCGCTCGCTTTGACATCTGTGCAGAGCCTGCTGACGCAGGTTCGAATTCCGGCAGAGCCAAACTCAGCCGTTCGGGTAATAATAAGCAACGCTCTGAGGGTTCTTAGCGCTATATAAATGCGAAATTATTTATTATTAAAGATTTTGTGAGTCTCTCATTACCATTCACAGGTGTGAGGGATGCGTCAAGCGTGTTGAAAAGGACATTTTAATTTTTTCATGCTGTAGAAATTAAGGGAATCTGACAGGGAAAGATAGGTTGCTAACATTTCTAGCGACAGATACAGAAAACCTCTTTGGGCCCCTGTCCATTAAATTGTATACATTGAAAGTCAGTCTACACACTGACCATCGGTGCAAAGGTTCGACAGATGCTTTGCTCAGCCTAAAACGGAGGCATGCCACACACTGCTTGTCTATAAGTTAAACTGAACGGAGTTCATGAAGCCATCTTCAGTTGTATGTTTAGGGCTCCCCTCTGTCAACATATTGGTGTGAGCGCTGGAGTTTTAGGAAATAAAAATACCTAGTCCAAGGACATAATTGTGGGGCTCCTTATAAAAAATCTCGTCACTTATCATTCTTATCTCTTCATCTCACAAAACAGAATCCTGTCATAACCGAGTGTCCAAAAGCTCGATTTTCAAATGTATAGATCTGCCCTCTAGAGGGAAAAATGCCATGCCATGCCACAGTCACCTTAGCTGACCAATGAAACTCAACACTGGCCCTGATGTCACTGAAAAAACAAGAAAAGGGAAGGCATTATCCAGCCTCCTGCTACAATGTAGCCCCCGGTGAAAAGCACGCTAATGACAAACGATAATGCTGCCCAAAATCCCAATTGTAACAGGGGGCTTGTTCGTCATTTGAAATGATTTCCATTGTAATCACCAAATATAAGATTTTAAACATGTGTCACAAAATTATGAGGCCAGTGGTAGATGTGACATTAGGCGTATTTTAAATGCTTCCTGTTGTGCCTTTTTTCCCCAGGACTTCAGAATGGTGGTGCAGGTCCCAGTCATCTTGTATATTGATGGGGCTAGCGCCATCCTTGTAGGACTCTCGGCTGCTCACCTAACCAGGCTTGCCTCATCAATGGCTCTAGAAAATGTGACATCATCCCCAATTTGAGGGAATTACACGGGCAACCCATCACAGCTATGACCTGGTTCAAAACCATGTGCCTCGCCTGCAACACACCCACAAGCAGTACACAGGTCTATCGGACAGCCAAACTAAAAACATGGGGGCGGCCCACAGGCATCTAACAGTAACACCATCACCAGACTGAAAACTAGACTGGCTTGCAAGGAGGAAACAGTCCTTCTCATGCTACACTTTGTTCCTCTAGAACTCCATCCTGACACTGCTTCAAGAACCCTTCCTTCAGTTAGGAAAGAACTGACTCTTCCAACAACACCTTGGTGTAACCTAGATTCCAGCTATCTTGTGCACACTCCAACCATTAATTGTACTGTAATAATTATTACTAATGTTTACTTGTTAACTTGTAAAATTATCCCAATCAGTGTTTTGCTGTATGACCTATGAAGCACTCCATTGCTCCCAAGATAGGCCCGTGCTATGAAAATATATAAAAACAACAATAATAATAAGAAGAAGAATTTCACTTTACTGAATCCAGATTTTTTAAAATATCTCAGGTACAAAATTACCTTTACCACTCAAGCAATGGCAATACCTTAATGGTGCAAGACCTTAAGATAATTGTGCGCCGAAATGACCCTATGGTAAATATGTAATAGTTCAATATTTAATTCCATAAATACATAATTACATATTATGTAATCACCGTAATATGGTAATGACCAAATACGTTAATCTGGAGTGAGCATTTGCTGAACGCTTTAAGAGGACCTTCATTTTGCATATACAATTCTTTTTACCAGACTATGGGCCCATTACGAGCATGGTGGTAGTTCAGTGGTAATTATTTGATAGTCTGCCTATATTTGCGATTTGTCAGTGGTAAGGTGGTAAATCCTCCACTTCAAGGCCATACTCAGGATTTGGCAGAGTGGTAAAAGTGATGGTAATTCAGTTACAACCACTTTTTTGCCACCAAGAAATCTTGGAATTTGCGCTTGTCACATTTTTTCATTTTGTGTGAGGAGAGATTGGCAATTACCATAAGCCACTCCTCAAACACACAATTTCCCCCATTTTTGTTTATCCCCCATAGCCTAATGGCGTTGATAAATCTCGCACTGGAAACCAAATTGTCTTTCGTTTCGCTCAAAGCATAAAATGGAGGTATTTGTTTATATTGTGGTAATTGTTACGAAGCAATGGGCTCCCTGGTTAGGATGCTTCGAAACAGCTAGTGATAGTTTCTTGGTTACAAGACAGATGGGCACAGTGGACGGGCACAGTGGACGGGCACAGTGGACGGGCACAGTGGACGAGGGGTACACCTGTGATGAATGGCATGGGTATTTTGCACAGGACCTTCTTATCACTGCAGTGGTTTCAGTAGTTGAGAGCCCCACTGCAGTGTTTGCTGGGATGGAGTGGTGTTGAAGTGAAGGAACCTAAATATATGGTTTTATGTGACATCGTGAATTACATCATGGTGTGAGAAGTGAAAATCTCTATGGAGGGCTTGCTCTAAAGGTGTGGAGCAATTACCGATAAGCGCCTTTACCCTCCGCCTTTCGACTTTGTTTTTGTATTGGGCGGTGGTCAGTGGGCTTTGAAGTAAATTCTGGAACGCAGTATTAGCCAGAGAAGGATTTTTAGATGTGAGGATATTCTATAGCTTTTCTTAGTATGAATACTTATTTGCAGGGCATTCGTCTGTGCCTTTTGTAATATGCTGAGTTGTAACTCTAGGATGTTGTCAAATACCCAATGTAACGAGTCGGGTTATAGTTTTACCAGTAGACCAAGCCCAGCCAGTGATTCTTTGGTGGGAGGAAAGAATGAATTTTTTCTGAGGTTTTAGCTGATAATTAGAGGACACCAGGATTACTGACCTTTTAATTGATTTGAAATTGTTGTCTGAGGAAAGATGGGAATGGGAATATGTGATAAGTACAGAGCAGGATTTCTGTATTAAAGCATTTAAGCCAGAGCATTTAAGCCATTCTGACCAATATCTGCTTCATGACATTTCACCTTTCATCTAAGCATGGAGAATAATGGTGATCTTTGTAACAGTTCAAACAGAAATGTTTCATGGTTTCATGCGCTGGTCACAGTCTATGAGAAAGGAGTAGTAGTATATGGCAATAGTATGCAGTGAGTAGGAAAGTAGTAATAAGTGCAGAACTATTGCGTTAATGAGATCTTGATTGTCCCGTATGTTGTGGTACTTTAAAAAAAAAAAAGTTTGTTTAGTGTTTCTTGTCCATTTGTAAAAATAAAAACACCCCTCAACACCTTCTGCCCACCCCCCCATTCGCCTCCCCCATCTACCCTCCGCAGATCTGGACAGGAATCAGCATGGCTGGAGTACAGGTTTCAGGTGCCTATTTAACAGGCAATACACATTTACGACATATCCAACCAAGATTGTCAAATTTTTCTGGACATTGCGGATGCTGAAAATCGCTGCGTGGGTAAGACAAAACCATGCGCAAATCCTGTCTGAATTTCAAGTATTCTCCTTAGATGTTATATGTCCCCCATTCCATCGCTAGTATGTTCCAGATTTTAATTAGCCATTCATGTTCCGTCAGGGCATCCCTGTTCTTCCACTTCCCTGCCACCACCAGGTCTGCCACCAGTACTAAAATCATACAGGTTTTAAATTGGGTTCTGCTTTGTGGAGCTGTTTCCTTGTCCCAAAGACCCAACAGGCATGTCTGCACTCATAAACAATAATTTGCTGTCAGGATTTTATTAATTGAAGACATCACCTGTTACCAAGAGGGTTGAATGATCGGGCATGACCACCAGATGGGGGCTCAGTCTCCCCTCCCTTTGCAAACCCTCCAACAATCAGCCGATACATCTGGTAACATTGTCTGAAGCATCACCGAGGTGTAGAGTCATTGAAGTATATCTTTAGACCAAATTTCACAGGTTTGGATGGATCGGGTTAGTTTGGCAGTATTACCCCAGACAAATGTCTAGTCCCCTTGGTCCACGGCGTGGCCCAGCGCTCCCTCCCAGTTGGCCATATAGGTCCATGTCACCTAATCAGGGCATTCAGAGATGATTTTACATAGTGCTGATACCAAATGTTTTTCCCGCGATTGGGTAGTAATGTACTTTTCAAACAGCATCAATGTCCTGTTCACTACTATTGTGTTGTGTGGATGCAACACCTAGTGACGCAGCTGGTAGTAACTGAGGCAATCCCATTCCCTAAAATTAAACAATTGTTTACATTGTTCGAACGACATTACCTCTTGTTTGCTCCTGATAGCCCTCAACAGCAAAAACCCTGCTTCCCTCAAGCCTCTAAAAGCATTCCCTTCCATTCCCGGGGTACTTGGTAATTTATGTGTCTTTGTTGATTATCTTGGAGTGCCAAGACAGGACTGCTGTGGGTCTGTAATTATTTAAGTCTGATGACTTCTCAGAGAAATGTTTAAAGTAGCAGACTGAAAAGTTAGTATCTGGGACTTATGGGGCTACTTAGCTTTGTGATTAGTTACTGATAGCTTTTGTCGGGGGAGGGTGATGGTGTATGCAGTTGGGGCTGCAATGGGAAGGGCTTGCCTGCCTCTTTGAATCATCTGAATCATTTTACCTGCTGCACAATTGGGGATTTTTTTTTACTATGGCAGAGAAGCAGCAGTTTGTTGGGTTTATCAGTACGATTCTAATTGTAGAATGGAGAGACAATCATGTGTTTTCGAATCAAGGCAGTAGTTATGCAGTATCAACTATGGTGGCATGGTTTCTGGTGAATGATTATCTGTTGTGGGTAAGAGATATTCTGATTGAAATTTAGCGATCAAAGCTCTCCCGCCCAGCAGATCCAATCCTGGCAAGGTGTGCAAAGTGTACACCACTGCAAGCATAGGCAGTGATGCACTCGTGCAAAAGCTGCATTGCACCGGTGCAAAGTTTCCGTAAAACCTGCCCTAGTACACAACACAAACCATCCCACCGTGCCCAGATTACTAAGCCCTTTGGACCTCAGTAGAGGCAGCAGTCTGCACAGTGACCGTGGCTCTGCATACCCTGCAGAATAGCAGGTGAACTCTGCTAAGAGGAACGACTGAGCCCTTGCACTGGTAAAAGGGCCGTTCTGGGGTAGTAGGACCAGGGCAGACATGTCCTCAGTGCAAAACTGCATTGAAATAATATCTTTCACTCATCTAATTTGGCACTAGTGTGAATACTCTTAAAATGTCAAATGCACCTGTGCACATTTGTGAAATTAGGCCATTGAAGGTAAACTTGAAACACCGGTGCTGTGTACTTTGCCTGCCCAATATCAACAATCAACACGTTCAAGTCAATGCGTTTTCTTTAGGCAATGCAATAAAGAAAACTGTTCCTAACAGCAATGGTACTCGTGCTCACCAAGAAGAGGATAAGATGTTGGGCACGTGTACTTGGTCCCACAGATGTTATAAAGCATATCTGGGAACGGTGCCTCAAGTGCCATTTCATATGAAGTAGAGGGATGCATGTCCTGGGTGAATCTTGAGCTCTTGCATGTCTGTCATTTGAAACATGTAGTAAATTGATACGTGAATTTGATTGCATTGCACCAGCCAGAGTTTAGAAAGGTTACCTTTCTTGCCATCAAAATAAGATTCTACTGACAGGGCAAAGCATGAGTCAAAGTCTCAGAAGTAGATCGCAGAGCAGAACCATTCTTGGCCCTCAGATTGTCTATGGCAAAATGTATTTATCATTCATGAAACAGAGGCATTGAGAAAGCCAATAGTTTGGTATTTTGCAGTTGTTCATTGAATTTCACATATATAGGTATTTCTGTTGGCCCCATAAAAAGCACGCTCGCACAAAGAAAACTGCAAAGCTGAAAGGACCAGTCATATTATCACAGGGACTGTTAGGCTCTCATGCCTGATTAAATACTTCCAACCTTTAAAATCAGCACCTGAGACACCCAGCTTGAAGATTACACAATCTCCTGGAGATGGCCACACACAGTTTGTTTTCTTTTGTACCATCTGCAATAGCATCATTAAAACCCAATTTCCCAGGGGCATAAAAATATCCAACAGTACACTCTCATCCCTAAAACTCTGTTTACTTCAACCCCTGAAGGTATTCTCTCAGTCCGAAACAGAAAACAGACACACATGATATATGAGACTAATTAGTGCTTGATAACTATCATTTGAAGCAACCTGAGAATATTGTGCTGAGCCACGATCCAGCACCAATTGTCCAGCTTTGCCCATGCAAAAAGGGCAATAACATTAATGGGAGCATGCAACTTATAGATGATGTAACAAAGATCTGATTGCTTGGAAGCTATGTCTCCACTATAGACTGCGAACATTTGTAGCAGCATGCATGCCTTACCATTTACCTCCAGGACAATGGAAGCAGCTGCTCAACTCAATTCTTCCTGCAGGTTCCATGCATAATAACAGAGCACAAAGTCCCTGCAAACCTCAAACAGTTTAACAAGCAAGGCCCCCATTGCAAAATATAGTGTCATGAACAGATGCGCAATGTGGTTTAAACACGCCTTATGGTCCTAACACACTGGGGGTCATTACAACCCCAGCCGTAGAGTTGCCAGTAAAAATGGCAGGCTGCCGCCGGAGTTGGGATCCCATAGGACTCAATGGAAATGGGGAGGATGGATGCCCCGGCACTGTGTGCAACAGTGTCGGTGCATCCGTCAAAGTCTGCGGGCGGGTGCCGTTTCACCCGCCAGGTAAAACCTGGCGGGCGGGAGGACACCTGCCCGCAGAACTCGGAGTGTGCCAGACTGGTAACAACGGCGCCGGTAGCTTACCAGCACCATTGTTATCGGAGCTGGCACACTCCTAATGAGGCCCACTGTCTTTGGGAGATGCAGATGACAGACTAGTTGTTCCACAGCTGGTGTTAGTCGGCGTGTACGTGTTGATGTCACCATCTTATTTTATCTTATCTTCCGATTGGATTATGGGTTCCCTGCATCATAATTTTCTCTGTAAATTGCCCTGGAGCTAGTTATTGCTGCTCTCTGCTGTTCATTGCTCTGTTTTGTGCTGGACCTTACCTGCTCTGAGAACCTTCACATTTCACCTTGTCTGCAGTTTCCTTGGTTCCCATCATCCTGGACTCTCCCCCGCTTCGAGTGACTTTCACGTTTCACCCTGTCTGCTTTTTTCCTTGGTTCCCATCATCCTGAACTCTCCCCGCTTCGAGCGCCTTTCACGTTTCACCCTGTCTGCTGTTTCCTTGGTTCCCATTGTCCTGGTCTCCCTCCCCCCACTGCAAGTGCCTTTTACGTTTCTCCCTCCGTAGGCCCATCTGCCCAGGTCTGTTTTCCTGTCTAATGCATTGAACTACTATCCTGCTCTACTCTATATTGGAACCCAGATCCTACCACGAAACATTTTGGACTATCAGCAGGGTTTTTTATTTCCCTGATGGTGTTCCGCCTCGCTTTGAATCTGCGTAGGGAGAAAGTCTTACTGGTTGCCCCTTGTGTACTATTGGGGAATAAGACGGGCCTCTTCCAAAGACAGACCCTATCTCTCCGAGACCCAAACTAAGTGCAATACTCAGGTAAGATGCCTTACGTCTATAAAACCTGACATGTAGAAACACAACATGTAGATCTATATGCAAGCTTAGATGGTGGTTGCTTCTTGATAACAGAGCAGAATTCATGTTGATTAAATTGTACTTAATGCTTTCATCATCCACCCTCTAGAACCTCTCTGGCAGTTTCTAATCTTTTCCTCTTGCAGCTTTTACACAATACGCTGCACCACTCCCCCCAGTGAGAGAGAGTGCGAGCAAGCAAGAGAGAGAAAGGTGACAGAGAGAAAGAGAGACAAAGAGTGACATATGAAGAAGAATAAGAAGTAAAGATAAATAGTGATACGTAGGGATGAGAGAGAAGGACACTGTGACTGTGGCTGGCTGAGAATCAGTGCCTTATAGAGTGACTGGCTCAGATAAAGGATAATGAACTAGGGCTAATGCAAGGGCAAAGTGTAAGTACTAGGATAAAGTATTATGATGAAAGAGAAGGACAATGACAAAAGAGCAAGAGTTGGATAAAGGAGTATGATGAAGGAGAAGGACTAGGATAAAGAAGACAAACTAGGTGAAGGACTAAGGAGTAGCAAAATGGAGAGGGATTAGAAAGAAAGAAAATTATTTAGGACTGAGATGAAGGAGAAGGACTTGGATTTAGAAGTACTGGGATGGCAGTCTATAACAAAGTAAAATACAGGATTACCAAATGGGGAAAAAAGAAGAAGGATTTGGTTGAATAAGAAGGACGGAACTAGGAAAACAGAGAAGAACTAGGATGAACGAGAAGGATGATGGACAAGGATGAAGGACTATTATGAAACAGATGGTTTATGATGATGGGGTACTAGGATTGTGAAATACTGGGATGAAGGAGGACTAGGGAAAACAGTCTGGTGAAGAACTAGGATGACAGGCAAGGATAAAGACTGGGCTGACAGACTGGGACTAGAATGAAGGTCTAAGCTAAAGGAAAATGATTAGGACTCAAGAGAAGGACTAAGGACTTGAATGGTGGAGAAGAACTAGGATGAAAGAGAAGGACTGAAAAGAAGGACTGGGACAAAAGATAAAGGACAAAAGATAAAGGGCTAGGATGAAGCGAAAGTACTAGGATGATGGGGAAGGGTTAGGATGAAGGAGAAAGAGAATTACAAGAACTATGAACCAAAGACTATGATGAAGAAGGACTATGATGAAGGACCAGGATAAAGGATAAGTAAAAGTACTTAGGCAAATCACAAACAACTAGGATGAAGGAAAAGGACTACACTGAAGGATGAATGACTAGATTGAAAGAGAAGTTCTAGGTTCAAGCATAAGGATTGTAGTTGGGTATGATCAGATGGATGTGATCAATCTCTGATCAGCATGCATGTGGTATCCCATATTTTGGATTTCAAAGATGAGCGCCAAATAGCCTACGTAGTTCTTTGAAAGGAACATAATAGTGCAAACCCTTTTGGCTGAATGCAGCCAATGGTGGCCTGATCTGACTGCTCTGGTTTTCATTGATAGATGTGAGCCAGTTTATTACCAGACCGTATGTGAAGATTGTGTGGTTAATAATTTTGAAGGTTGTGGGGAGGTCTAGTAGCAAACATATGCAACTGTTTCTTATTCTAATTGCTCATATGCTCTCCCTTGATATTTAGGTGAAATCTAGCAATTCATGCTTCAGTATATTTAAAACATCTTAGTCTACACTTGATATTATACATCTATGAACAGTGTTTCAATTGGTTGCTAAACCTGGCATTCATACTTTCAGGGCAAAACTCAGACTAACTACCAGAAGAAGAGGCACAAGTAGCCTACTCAGGCTTTGTCTCACCTCTATTTATGAATAACTGAGCCTTTATTGTAGAAGCATTGGTATGGATCGTTAAGACCTTGCTTTCTTCCCTACACCTAACACAGCAACTAATTCCTCTCACTTTGTATTTTATAACAGGTCTAAAAGATTGAGAACTTATGTTTACCATAGACCATTGTTTTTCCTGATGCTTACATGCAGCATGAATTCTTCCTCAGAACTCACAGCATGTATTCATTAATATGGGCATGCATGTCACAATCGTAGCGCTGAAAACCCAGGGCTATTATGTAACATGTATTATTTTCACATTCGCAAAATCACTACAAATCGAAATGCAAACATTCTTGATATGACGCAGAAATTAAACTTGATACAAAAATATCCTCCAGATACAAAAATGAGGGCAAACAGGTAGAATACGGGCTAGCATACAGGAGAATACATACAACGTTACATGCAAGTACCAGTTGCTACTGGTTTAAATGGCATTACAATCACAATTTAACATGAACAGAGTCCAAAGCAGATCCCTTCAATATTAATAGCCATTAAACATTAATAACCATCAAATTAATACATTTTACCGGTAGAATTACCGCAATTAAAATTAAAATGACACTGCCATAATCACGTGAGCAAGCCAAGGTAACAAATGAAACAAAGAAAGGAACCGCAAGAAGTGATAACCGGTCACTCGGCTAAGGGTAGTAGTAGGTAAAATACCTATCCAATCAAGACACATAGACACAATGCACGAGAGATAATGACAGTCAATAATATTTAACAAATACAATATATAGTAGTAGGATACAGATATCAGAAACATGATTTGGGTTCTGCATTCTCACAGCGAATACTTGTAATGCACAAAACAGAGATGTGAAAAAAGAACCGCTAAAATGTGAAGGTTGAACGGATGTGGGGACTTTTGATTCTCTGCAACGCTTCCCCTTGGTCAAGAAAAATTGCATCAATCCTAGAGAGCTACTGGATTAGCAGGGACCAGTCATCAGAGTATTTTAAGATCCGAAACACTTTTTACTGTGATTTCTAAAGATGGTTTATACATTTATACCGGATACATCATTTCATCGGAAATTGTAGTTCCATTCCTATTAAAGTTCTTTCTGTACGCTGATAAGAAGAGTAAAGCAGCTGTTCTATTTAAGGCCATAGTCTAAGAAGCAGAAACACTGCCAGGAACTTTAATCAATAACTTCCAAGCACAACATTATAGAAACACTAAAAATAGTACCTATTTTTGGCAAAACCTCTTCCCAAAAGGATGCTACTGTAGAACACTAAAATTATACATGTAACACAGAGTAATGGAAGACTAGCACAGCTAATCCGATTTAAGTTGCCATGTTCTGCAATTCAATTGGGGTGCATTGTGCTCCGTCATATATGAAATAAAGCAATTGAGTGGGTTTGGATGAATTATTATTATTATTATTATCATTATTAGGGTATTTATTGAGCATGGACCTAGCTTCGAGAAGCAACAAAGCGCTTTAAAATCCTAGGGGGAAAAACACAGTGAGGGAAGCAGAGAAAAAAGGAGCGGGGAGCTAACTGGGGAGGGCGGGGTGAGCAATTGGCAGCAAGGGTTCTGAAATCAACTGAGGGAGCTCTTCACAGAAGCACGCACGGGAGCAGCACGTTGGACATATTGGCATTTGCCTCCTCACAGCAACTACGAACGTTACACCAGCTTCCAACCTCCCAAAGACTGTGGCTGTGGATACCTCTTTAAACTCACTCCACCCATTGAGGAAATAACAACACCCATGTGGTGTGAAGCGCCGGCGCGATAGTTGCGAAGAGTTAACTAGAGTTAACTCAGAGGGAACAGGAGGATTACAGTACTGCCAGAGTTGCTACCCACCAGTCCCCTAATTTGCTACAAACTAAAAATGAATGGCATACCTCAAGTGAACTGCCTGCCTCCAGCAACACAGTATTCATCAGTTGAAGTGATTCATCAAGAATCAGATGAAAATTACCTACGCCGCTTGACCTGCGAACGAGAGGTGAGTCAAACAATAGCATCGGAATTGACTCTGCACTTAGCAAGCTAAATCGGAGGCAAACAAGAGAGCGGTCATGCTCACCGACCTCGTCAGTTTCCCGACGAGTAAGCGCAAATGACTCCTGGTGGCTCAGCCTCAATATGTCACAAGCAGATATCCCCCCAACTGGTCCTTCATCTGCATACAATGATTGAAGCACCACAGGCGATTACTACAGATATACAAACTGACTGTTAGCGTCTTGACGACAAACAGGAAGCAGTGGCCGAATCTCGACTGCTGTATAACGCACCAGACTCAATTGTGATATTAAACGCTGCACTCGACCTTGATTGTAACAAAAGAATTGAGATTGCAATGACAAATATGTCACCTGAACATCAACAGAATATTGAAATTCCTACTACGAAAGCGGCTAGCCACCCTTCCTGCAGAGCCCTCACAGAAACCTTGTTTGAGCAGCAAAAACAACAGACTATATTGCACAATCAGGAATGTAGCCTGAATAGAGTAAATGATTATTTATCAGGCAATGCTCTTCCCTTTGCTACTTTCTGTGATGTGGCGTGGGAACGTTGCTCGACACCAGCCCGACAAAGAGAGCCCTTGGAAACGCGGTCGCACACAGAAGTAAGACCAGCACAGAAAAGACAGAGCGGTAAAGTAGCAAGGTTATCCCTTGACATGGAGAAAAAAGAAATACTAGTGCAGAACCAAAGGAAAAGACATGATGTATTTGTAGTCAATCAGAGAAAAAATACAGAGGATAGCAATCCCAAAATGAGAAACATTAACAACAACAATAATGACACTAGAAATCAAATAACAGCCTCAATGCTACTAAACATGAATAGCAACACCAATCTCTATGAGACACAAAAACACACACAACAAAGAAAAAACATAAGGGCAGATGCGACCGCACATTCAAACCAGAAAGGACTCCATCTTATCTCGACTGTGAAAGACGCACTGCTCTCGAAAATTATGTCAAGAGACAAAAATGAGGAGCAAGTAGCCATCCCTCTAATGGCACCCCGAATATAACAACAATCTGTGGAACAGCTAAGAAAAGACATTCCTCAAAAAGCTCAAGGTGAGAGTCAGAAAGAAATTGACATAGTACAAGCACCTACATCTGATGATAGGATTCTATCACCATTGGGGATGATGCATCTGCAGACCATAATAATGAGCGGACTAACGCGAGAGAAAAACGCACAGACCCAATCGTGAGGCAACCTGAGAAACATCCGGAAAAATAGAGGCACGGAATCCCACTAGACTCTGCTACAACAACTGGCCAAAAAAAGGGGAGAGTCATCGGTAATCCACCAACAGGCCCGACTGAAGAAAGTCGATCTGCCAGCAATCACTCGCCAAAAAAAAAAATGAATTGTGCACAAAAAGAATTAGGTGCAACACCGAATACCACCATGGGTGAGCCCGAAGTGATACAATTGGCACCACAGGAAGTAAATCCCTCACAGGAAAGCATGAACCAAATATACATGAACTTTGAATGGAACACCAAGAAAATTCAAAACAACAAAGTAATATAACAACAATCTGTGGAACAGCTAAGAAAAGACATTCCTCAAAAAGCTCAAGGTGAGAGTCAGAAAGAAATTGACATAGTACAAGCACCTACATCTGATGATAGGATTCTATCACCATTGGGGATGATGCATCTGCAGACCATAATAATGAGCGGACTAACGCGAGAGAAAAACGCACAGACCCAATCGTGAGGCAACCTGAGAAACATCCGGAAAAATAGAGGCACGGAATCCCACTAGACTCTGCTACAACAACTGGCCAAAAAAAGGGGAGAGTCATCGGTAATCCACCAACAGGCCCGACTGAAGAAAGTCGATCTGCCAGCAATCACTCGCCAAGAAAATTCAAAACAACAAAGTAACAACAAAAAAGAAAAAAAATCAATCAGCTTCTACAAAACCGTGCTCTAACGGATCAGAGCGTTCTTACGAAACTTGAAACTCCCAAGTATTGAAGTACACCTTCCTGTCCAAGCAATGGTCAACAAAAACAAAAAAAGACCCATTACGCAGTGAGACCAAATAACAGAGGAAATTGAGGCAAACATGCAGGAGCAACATCAAAGAGAAAAACTTCTAAATCTGTCAACATATTCCATGGAACAAGAACAAGAAAACGAAGATGCAGAAGCGATAAACCAGCTCACTGCTTCAGAAGAAATTTCAATTGATGATCAAGAAATCATGACCTCAACTACACTTCAAACTCCCAAATCCACAGATCTAGACATACTAGCAGCATCTAGAGAAAGACATTTTCAAACTTTAGATCAGAAACGTTCAGTAACCTTAAACAAAAGAAAACAACCTGAGAGGGAAACTCTGAATGGCGTGAATTAGCTGGCGTGCCAACACGCCCAAACTTTGAGCTGAAAAGACCTCCACGCCAGACCAATACCATAATGATAGAAGGAATTCAGACAGTCCCAGATGGTCTGATACTCAATCGTACCAATGTAGTTAAATTACTACAGGCTATTCCTCGCTGAAACATCTAACTTCAAACGACATTAAGGTTGTACAATTCATTGAGGAAAAACCCATGATCAGGTAATCCTCTGCAACACATGTAACAATCCTTAACCAACGATCGCCATTTCTACCATTAGTATTCCAGATTACTGACAACCTCACATATGCCAAGCCCCTAATGAGTCCATCCAATAGTAAAGGACTTTCGAAGAAAGGCACTACAAGTTCTACATGAGGCCTGGACAACAAGCAACAATATAAAGAGCCACCATGATGACGATATAGACCAGAAATGTGAATACAAACTAGTAGTGAAATTCCAGCCGAAGACGCAGAGATCAGTCACATTCACGGAAAAGAGCAAATCTCCAACGAAAGCGCAGGCCCCTGTACCGAGCAATGAATATAGAAGACCAAGAACGCTGGGAAATTAACAAACTGAACTAAAGGAAGAACCACCACTTAAGTTATGCAGTTGGAATACCCGAGGATGTTCTCATCTATCTAGAGAAGACAACAGCTCACTGCACACTTTTGACATCCTTTGTCTGAAAGAAACATGGATCCAATCATTACCGATCTGCGATGGGTTTTCCTTCTACTTAAATCCAGCAATCAAAGGGAACACAGGACGACATTTTCTGGGCTGTTAACGCTAGTAAAAATAGGAAGGAACTTGAGAGTATTAGAAGAGGTGAACCCGAACCCGAATATCCTACTATTAGTAATTCAGAACTTTCAACCCAAGGAAAATAATGGCAACTTGATTGCTGTGTTTAACCTTTATTGGAATCCGCCAGGAATAAATGATACAACTTTTATCAACACCACTTTATCGACACAAATTTATAGACGATCGATGACCTGCAGGCAAGTTATGGCCGGATATCATTTGTTCTATGTGGGGATCTGAACATCCATCTCCTTGACAAAACAGGAGCCCCCACGAAACAACACAAAAATCCCAATAAAGCCAAGGTATGGGTAAAAGAGTTATGATTGAGAGCAATTTTCATACTAAATGGCCAACTACCTGGAGGTAACCCCCGTGATGCCTACTTGGCAGATGGGAAAAACCCTGTCATAGCTCGACTGCATCTTCTCCTCATTAGAGATCATCCCTGATTTCAAGTCCATCAAGATGGTAAATACTCTAAGAAGCAACCATGTCTTAATCATCTTAGAATGGAAACAGAAGCAAGTTATGTCAACGGATGAATACCCATCGAAATTACAATTGAATATCAGAAAAAAATAGACTGCTAATTGACACTGCTGATGTCACAACCCTGACAAACAATTATCTCAATTACAAACAAAGAGATTCAGAATGTATGGACTATAAATAGGTATTAATCTCATACAAAATTAAAGAAGCGACCAATTCAGCAAAAATAAAGATAACGATACATTCATATAATGTAGAGCTGGTTGAACAAAGGAAAAAATATCGAAGAGATATCAATTTACTATGCCAACTTAACACAAATTACCGCGCCAGTTTAATTAAGAAAAGAAAACAGACATATAAGAATTGGACTATATCCTTCAAACAAAAACGCTTACAAGCAGATGCAGAGTCAATGCTCAAATCTTTGAACAATCGAAAATACACATGACCTCTGGGCTTTGCTAAATGGAAATATAAAAACATCAACAGCGCCAATTGCCATTATACCAGAAATAGAATAGAAGTTCCACTTCTCGGAATTATACGCAAAGACCAATAATGAATTGCGACCCATCCTATCTAATGATTCCATCGTCTGGCCATTAACATGGGACAGAGATGACATCTTGAGTAAAATAAAGAACTTAAATTCCTCCCGAGCACCAGGGCCAGATGCTCTCGCTAACAGTGTTCTAAAATCGTACCCAGAGGCATGGGCTGACTTCTGTTTCTTGCTCTTCAAGGCAATAATGAAAACCAAACTCATCCCAACAGCTTGAAAAAATGCTGATTTATAAACACAGTGATCGAGCACTACCGATTGCATTGCTAGATCCACTGGGTAAGATCTTTTCAGCAATATTATTATAACAGCTACAGCAATGGGCGGAAACCACTGCGAGAACCGATCCATGGCAGACAGGATTCGTAAAAGGACTAGGGACCAACATCAACCAATTCCTTCTTGTTGTATTAAAACTGGAAGCCCTGAAAGCCAAAACAGACATATATGCCACTTTTATAGACCTCAAACAAGCTTCTGACAGCGTGAATTGACAAAGCTTACGGTCTAAACTTTGTGACTGGAACTGCCCTCCAGACCTGTTGGCTGCTATCCAAGCTCTGTATACTGAAACATGTATCCAGGTTCGACTATTTAAATACAGAGCCCTATCTAAAAAAATCACAACATAGAATGGTCTCAAACAGGGCTGCCCCCTAGCGGCATTACTATTAAACTTTTACGTCTCGGACCTGTACACCTCACAGCTAAATGTACGAACGAATCCAACAAGAATAAATGGCAACCCGATCGCATGGAAGCTCTATGTGGACAATCTTGTCCTCTTAGACAAAACCCCCATTGGACTACAATGGAGCCTAAATGCCCTGTCAATATACTTCAAAGATAATGGCCTCTCCATAAACCCATCCAATCTTAAACCTTAATCTTTCGAGATCGAAGACTACAAAAGAAAAAGACCTTTGCCTTTTTCCTAGACGATGTCAAGCTACTTCAGCTAGAGTCGTTCAAATACCTAGGAGCATGGATTAATTCTTCGATGGACAAACGTGAATGGAGAGATGCAGTCTGCACAAAGATCAAGTCCCTAGTGCACCAAGCTCTGATCTTACATAAAAGGTTTGGCAAATTTTCCATAAAACCAGTTTTGCTTTTCTACCACCAGAAAGTGATCCTGATCCTGATTTATGGAGCTGAAACAGCATGAAACCTTGCATGGAGGGTCTGGGATTATTGCGAAGCACTTTTCTGGAGGAAAGTACTCTCACTACCTAAAGCATTTCCTATAGTAAGAATACGCTTTGAGATGGCAATTCAATCCATTCACTCCATTATACTTTGGAAAACATTGGACCTATACAGAAAAATACAATCTAGCGACACACTCCGACCAATGAAAGTATTCAGAGAAAAATTGATGATGCAACAAACGGACATTCTGGATCGCTGGAAGACTCAGTGCGAACGTTGACTTGTCTCACTAGACTCTACAGAGGAAACCTTAATAATAAGACCTCTAACCATCAAAAAAAAAATAGGTTGGATTGATTGGATACAAACTCAATAGGAAAAAGCTAAATACAAATTAGCAATCAAATGTGAAGCAGACGCACAATCTCTAAATCAGCTCCCGGCATACTTAAAAAAAATTCTCATGCCCGAAGGTGAGAGACTTCTTTCTGAGCCTCAGACTGAATCTTGTGCCTACAAGAGAATCAGGGAGACAAGGAAAACATCTCTTGTAGATTTTGTCACAATACAAAGCAACAGGAAACTCTCTATCACATTTTGCTGGAATGCACAGAACTTATAAACATAAGAGGCAAATACCGGGAGAATGACCAACTACTCAAACAGCATACACTAAATTCAGATGAACGATGGAGTTTCCTGTTAAGAGGGGAACAGAAAACCTTTATCTTCACAATATACCAATTCCGGATAGAAATAATTTCTCTATATGACTCTGGACTCTAAAATTGACAAGAAATGTCAATAACTGGATCTAATCTTTGAATCTGATCTTTTTATTCTCCTGTGATTTCTTTTCTTTTTCTTTTGTAACTCCTCCAAGGTGTGTTCTTTTTCTGTTACAAATTTCTTGCTTTTTTTAACCTTTGAAGGTTGTGAAATTGAATTGAATAATAGAGATAATAGTAAAAGATTTGAAATAAACCAAATAATAATAATAAAAAACGAATCAACTGGGTGGAGGGGACAGTGGGGAGCAGATCACTGAGTCTCAGGTAATGTGGGGAGTGCAGGGTGTGTGGGCCAAGGTTTAAGGGATGCATTTTATACACAAACGGTCTTGTTTCAAATATCTCTCCAAATGTTTTCCACAAAATTACAGCACATTTCTCTGGCCTAAGACTGTTTAATTTTCTTAAATACTAGTGAGGCCCATAGCTTGAGAAAGAATGACACTGACAATTGTTTGGAGTACTTAGCAAGGAAACATTTTACAGACCATTTGAACGTAATGAGCATATTGCCTGCTTTGAATACTAAAGTTTATCAGAATTTGTATGAATAGCACTTTATCATTGGCATTGTACTCCATGTGCGTGTACTTAGGCTAAACAGCTGATCACCCATGAAAGCAAATTAGAATGAAGTCAAAGGGGATATTGTTGTGTAGCTGTTCTCTTGAAACCTATCATTCATCATAGCCAGTTAGTTTTGTGACCAAATGATAGCTAGCCAATTGGTCAGACCTATAGTCTCAGCTAAATTATGAGAAAACCAAACCCTTTCCTAAAACACACCTTGTAGGCATGTCCTCCTCTTTAATATATATGAACCATGCATAATGGTGGGCCAGTATGTGCATCCTGTAGTACAGCTGGAAATCTACATACTCAACATCAAAAAACCTCTTATTTAAAAGAATGAGCCTAATGAATGTGTAACTTAGTCAATTAATAAAGAAGAAAAGGTTTCTAACAAGACAGCTGAAAATTGACTCTTAGCGGTCTTTGGCAGAATTCCATTTTTTGTTTGTACACCAGCGGTGTGTCCAGCAGAGCAAGGAGGCTGGCCGCTAAGGGCGCGCGATAGGAGAACAAGCAGCCAACATCAGTATAGAGCTGGGAGGGGAAGGTTGGGAGGGTGCAGGAAGAAATGGGAGAGTTGCTAGTACCCATAGTTGTTCATGAAATCCGGAGAGCCCTCAGAATCCATGATGACAGCAGAGCATAATGGCCATTAGTTCTGGGGTTGCTTTCAGGTTTCCAAATTTCTACTCAAAGTGTACTCTGAGCACTTGTTGCACCCATATAACTGTTACATAATATCAACAGATTGGGAGCTAATAGACAAGCAAAGGCATGCTAAAATGACCATCAGTATACCATTGGGTCCTGGGGCTTAATCTTTGCTTTGACATTTCATGGTTAGGATTACACTTCCTGTGGGGACAGGGTGATTTCCAGTGTGGACAAATCTACCATATCACTTCTAGAGTAACTTAGCTTCACCTCCTTCCAGGACAGACAGATACAGGTCCCCAAATAGCATGAGATCATGTGTACAAAAACTAATTGAGGTTCATTATGAATGTGGTGGTAGTGGTAAAAAAACCTTCAGTATTCAGAAATAACATCTATTTTACCATTCCATCTGATTATGGGTTTTGGAACTCAGCACCAGAAAAATGTCTGCTAATGACTGAATGTTTTACATCCACGAACAATGCCAGTAACAGCTCAGGCAGAATTACCAGATGTGATTATTACACCTATCACCAATGGAGTCATGTGGAACTTTATAATGGAGAATAACTGTAACCGTGAATTAGATGGTAGATTACGATCAGCACATTAGGTAATGGTAATTTGGTGTGACAGTGAGATGCTCACTATGGAAAGAAATCACCAGATTTTGCTGTGGAAACATGTTCATTCAGAATAGCAGAAATCATGTTCCTTTCTTCATTAACCTTAATCCTAATCGACCTCAACCAAACTCATCCCTGCACAAGCCTTCTTTATAGCTATCTCATTAAAATACAGTTTCACTTTATCTAGAAATCTATACAATGCATGGATGATTCATGAAGACATGTTGTTCAAATCTGGTCATGTGTAACAATCGATCTGCTTCTCTCCTTTTTTCCCTGCTACAAGTTATATAATTAAGCTTGTCAGGCATGCCTGAAAAAGCAACCAATGTGTTCTGCGGGGAGGTATTTGAAGAATAGTCATTTGAGAAGAGTCCCTTGTGAGAAAAAATTCATTACACTATCTGAAATCATCATATCCTGAAATGTCATTATTAATTATCTAGCGGTATGGAAGTTTTGTGTAAAAGTCAAGCTCAATCGAGGTAATGAGGGAGAACTGTAGGACATGGTTATATTGACTGTATGAGGATGGTTAATGAAAATATGATCTATACAGCATAGAAATTTGTATACAGCAGACACAAAGGTGATTTCTTTATCCTTAGAATGGCCAGCCCTTAAGTGTCCAATAGCCTCACACCTTCTAAACAGCGGAAACAAGCCATTTGAGTTTTGTTCGAGCTAATCGGTCCTCGGATTGTCCTTCCACAAGAAAGTTCCCTTTACTGGTTCTAACTAAGGACAACAATTTTACTTAAAAGTCTTGTGGCAACCAAGCTTCTTTTTTCCCTTGCCAAAAGATGTGGTAACACTATGCGCAAGCATAATTATTTCAGGTTGCTGTGAGGTACTTGTTGATGTATTAATCCACTAATACCTTGTATCAGGGATCGCCTCGTAGCACTCACCAGTAAATAACAAAAGTAGTCAAAAAGGAGTGTAGGATGTTTCAAGAAGTAACACAATTTTATTCAGGGCCACAGATGCAGCTAGAACAACCAATTCAAACAGAGCGCAGAGCAGAAATGCATGAAAAGGCAGAGGTCAAAGAACAACCCTTGAAGTTAAATCTTTTATACACAGTAAAAGATTTAGCATTTATGATCGTGCAACATAGAAAAAATCTCCCCACAAAGAAATTATTGGTTCTTGCACTTTGGACTCCTGTAGAACTGTGTATATTACGCTAGATCATTACGTCCATGAACCTTCCCACATTGCCCTCAATTACAATTTTGGGACGTCACAATCCACCACCAATTCCCACAACACAAAAGTATATGATTGAAACATGTGAGACGACCAGCAGAACTTTATTACTCTGCCTGATCGCTGCTTCCTGTATCCCATGGGAATGGCTACCGATTACGATGCCATCAGAGCCTCGACCCACGGACATACTTTTAAATGATTGTTGCATATTGAGAACATTCTAACCCTTTCCCAGGGAAATTGGTCTGCGTACGATTTGAAACTGCAGTGGAACTTGCCGGCCTAACTGAAAAAATCATATTTCTGAATGATTTTAAATTATAAAATGGTCATATATTCCTTTTTCACTGGCAAACCCTGTGCGCTCTAATCAGTTCACCTTGAAAAATAACAACCTCTGTGTATTTCTCAGTACACTTGGTGAGTGATCACATGCTATGTGCTAGTGAACCGTCTGCGGTGGCCTTTGCCGCGAACAAAATGCTCACACATGTTAAAAACAAAGTAGGCTTTTGGGGCTTATTTACTGCACCTTATTCTACGACTAAGTTTAGTTATACTTACTTGTGCCTCAGGACTTATGGATTCATTTTATTAAGCTTTTAATTTCACATGTATGAGAAAGGCCCCCCTGCCCTTTTAGGGTGCTACTCTCTCGGCTGATAAGTGTGTCCTTCATAAAGCGCTGGACTTGCATTTTTATTACATTATTTGATGAGCCATTGCATCAGATCGATGATCATTTTCCAAATCATTTATGTAGTAGTGAATCTGATTAGAAAGACCACCCTTCCAGCTCAGAGCAGTGAAATAATACTTATGTTTGGTGGCATCAACAGCAAATTAGCCCTTTAAAGGTTACTCTTGGAAAATTGCTCTATTAATCACTCTGTACATTTCAATGATGTAGTGTTTCTCTACTAGATGGGTCTCCCCTCCTCCATTATAGGACACAAAAGGTGCTACCATATTTCACTGATCTTAAAGATTATCTTCATACTGTGACAATAGCATACATTGCAAAAATGTAGACTGTTCCTCAAAAAAATCAGAAATCTTAAGAATCCAAATGTAAAATAAAGATATTTAAGTTTAGATGAGAAAGCCAGTTGAAGTACTTATGTTAACCAATGAGCTCCAATGGGCCAAAGAATGCCAAATCCCTACCATCCCCAACCAAAATGATACAATTCATAGAGCTTGAGCTAACACATGGTAAACTTGAGAATTTCAATAGATTACATTTCATGGGGGATGATGGTATACAATTCTGGACCTGGTGACAAGAAAGACAAATGGAACAATCAACTGTGGATTGAAAAGAGGTTGAAAGACACATCTGTATGTAAATATTTGACCATTTTCATCAATCCAAACTTCTCCCACCTCCATGTGATAATGACAAGGTTTCTTGATAACCCATGCACTTTGTATCATCTCTCCTTAAGTCAATTTAATAACTGGACCTAACTTCAGGTGCTTGTACACTTCATGAAGCATGGATCAAACAGCCTCTACTACAAAGAAATGACTTAACGGGTGAGAAGAGCACTGGAGTTCATTTGGATCTTGTCATATGTGGCTTTCAGACATCATGGCAGAGCTCTTAAGTGCCTGAACATAAATGCGATTAACCATTATTAAGAGTGATAAACAAGTAAGCATTGTACCAGTTTATTCAATAAGTTGAGAGCCAATGGATCTGCATCAGAGTTACACATCAAGATGGTACCAACAACCTGCTCTATTCTTGGGTATTCAATCTCTAATACATATAAACAAAAACAAAAAATCTAAGCAAACAGTGTGTTTCAGAGCATGCCTTCTGTTTAAGCTTTAGTGCATGTTCTGCATGCTGTTCCCTCTGGGAAACATCTATATCGTTTTTTTCTTTGAGTTGTATTTGAGAATCCCTGATGTGTTTATTTTTTATCAGACTCCTGATTTTGTGTGTCTAGAAGTTGGCTGCACCCTTTACGTAAGAAAAGAAATGATGATTTCTGTCACTGGTTTGGCTTCTGTTGCTCCACTGTAGACCTTCATTATTTTATTCTTCTTGCATCATAGTTCATATGAATTCATGAGTCAAATTGAATTATAACAGAGAGACCAAAACAGCTTATAATGGATGCCCCCGCGTGGGCAAACTTCTACAAATGGACTTAAACATTTGCCAAGAGTTCTTTCTCGGATGCTGAGCAAGCTTTTAAACTCTTTGCGCAGCTCTGGTGTCAAACATTGTTTGTAGCTAGTATGGATCATGATGTGTTCAGAGTTCAGTGAAGAAAGCAGAACCATCGATGGTCCCAACCTATTCCGCAGAAACATATCACATGGATAACATTCATGAACTGTCTGCACGAATTGAAATCTCTGGATAGTATGCCTAATATTCCATTCATTTCGAGTCTGACTGCAAGAATCAAAGAGGCAGCTAATGATTGATTTTCTAGAAAAATGTGTCATGAAGAAGTTATGGACCTATACTTCAATCTCCAGAAATTATTCACATAGGTAACTTGTCACTGAGCTTTCTTTCTACATATTAAACAATGTCAGAACTTCCATCAGCATACTGGAAGACCAGCGAGCAAGGGAACTATTGAATTATTTAACTTTCAATTTTCTTAATATTATGCATTCTCCAGTTTAAAAAAGAGAATGGTGGTGTCGGTGTCTGATCAATTAAAAGCATCAAGCTATTCCAAGGTGTATGTCATTTCGGACATACAGAAGCATGCACGTACCTCATGATGACCGACTATTGTAGCAATGTGAAGCGCAGTAAGGGCCCCGTATCCAACTTGCTGAATGTCCGCCCCGCCATGTAGTAATGCTGTCAGGAGTTCTGCGTTGTCCTGAAATGCAGGTTTGGTATTTCATTAATATTAAATGATATTATTAATTGTAATAAATGATACAGACACAGCAAATATCAACATAATATAACACTCAAGTAGTGACCAAATGCATAGATTCATATTTTAAGTTCTTTCTATTGCCTGAGATGTGTGATGAAAAAGGATACATTGGTTGGGATATAACGAAAGAAAAATGTACACCCCCCCATCATCATATCATTTTGCCCTTAATTGTTTCCGAATATGACCTCCACACAGTGAGAAACCCGGAATGAGACACTGCCACAAAACATATGATTTTGGTCAAATACTTTTATCTATGTTTATAAAAGTGAAAATGTGTGGATTTGTTTGTGGCATGGCAAAGTGTTTTTCCTTATACATTTCCACACCATTTCACCAATCTGCCCCAATGTTTACATAGTCATCTGTTCAGATCCTCCAGACATTTCTAGCTAGATGACATTTGGACACCCCTCCCCTTTCCCTGGATTTCAGAAAAACTGTGGGTTTGTGGCTTGGCAAAGCATTGTTCCTTATATAATTCTCCACAGTTTCAACAACGTGCACCAATTTTGCATAGTTACCTGTTAGGATCCTCCAGACAATACTGGCTACATGACATTTGGACACCCCACCCGTTCCCCAGATTTCAGCTAAATTCGAAATGTTTGAGTTTATGGCATGGCAAAGTGTTGTTCCTTACACAATTCCAAAATGTTTCCACAGACTGCACCAAATTGTGCATGGTTACCCTCCAGACAATACTGGTTACATGACATTTGGACACCCCACTCCGTTCCCTGGATTTTGGCAAAAATCAAAATTTGTTTGTGAGTTTGTGGCTCAGCGAAGCATTGTTCCTTACACAATTCCACACCATTGCACCAATCTGCACCAGATTGTGCAAAGTCACCTGTTAGGACCCTCCGTACATTACTGGCTACATGACATTTGGACAACCCATCCCTTTACCCGGATTTCATCACCTTCACACATGAGACGGTTGCCTGAAATCGGCAAAACCTCAATGTAGTCATAGAAGGACCGGTTCTCAACCCTAGAATGAACGGTTTCTGGGACATTTGCATCGCAATGCACCGCAACTAACTGCATCCAACGCCTGCTCCGGGGTATGTCAGGCAGCCACCCACACACATATTTTCAGTGCAGTTTACTTCAGGGTGCAAAGCACATCAGCCGATAAGCAAATTGGAACAGCGACCTACAGGATCATTTATTTTCAACAATTTATGAGAGTGTTGTCATATCTGGCCATAGAACCCGTTCAGATAACGGGCACATTTTGGTAGTTAAAAATGAAAGGGGTTGGGGAAATGCCTCTCTGCCTCTGCAGTAGAGGTGTTTCCCTACCTAAAAGCAAACTAAGGGTCTGTGAATGTCAGAATGCCCAAAGCAAAACCATACTGTGTCCAAATGACTATTCTGTCCCTCACATCTCAACAAAATAAACTATAAGTTGATAAAGGCAATTACCTTAAGTCTTTGATAAGTGTTCAAAAGGAAAATGCACAACTCCAACGCAAAGGTTCCAGAAGGATGGAGTTCCTTGTTCCAGAGGGTGATTGCCTTCCCCTGACATTTCTCTTCTCTCTGTTGTATATTCAAAAGATATCAGTTCCTTGAGTTTCTCTTCCTTCTCAACTGTGAAAGCATCATGAAGCAGAAACTAACAACTAAATACAGTTTGGGCTACAAACCTTTATTAAAGAAAATCGAACGGTTAGAAAAAGGCCTAACCTGCCCTGTGCTAAGGTGGGATTTCCCTACCTAACTGAAACTAATTATAGTCTGTGTCAGGAAGTCCAAAGAAAATGTCAGTCTGTATCCAAAACGTATATTTCCCCCTCACGTCTAATTGTATACATTATATAGCAATGACAGCATCAAAATGAGAATTGTTCAATTAAAAGTTCACAGATTCTTCCAGCTCTTGATTGGAAAAGGGTTTTCTCTTCCCCAGGATTCAAAATAGATCAAATTACAAAAGAGGGGTTCCCTTCCCCAAGATTTCAAGTCTCTCAAGGTTCCAAAATAACACAGTTCCTCAGGATACTTCCCAGCTCTTCGGGCTTTCTTGCTTGTCATCAATTTCACCAATATCATAAAGTGCAGTTCCTTAATTTCAAATCATAACAGTTTTCCTTTATGTTCAATCACAAGTTAAGCAGCTTTTCTAGGCGCAGTTGTCGGACCACACGGCCATCCTATTACAGGTCACACAATCAACACATAATATATCTGTAAGGAACTTGCCAAAGCTTGTTCTTTCAGGCTACGCAGTTCCTTTTTATCAGAGAGTTGCACCAAACTGTTTTTCATCCAATTGGTATTCAACCACACTTGCTTTGTTTCAGATCGGTATTCAAAACGGTTGCCTTTCATTCAAGTTAATCACATAAACCAAAGACAAATTCCCAGTTTACTCTCCTACTAAGAACTTGTACCCTGTTCATGGGCATCTTCACAAGTTCGAATATTACTGTTTCTCTGGCCCTATTCTTAGCCTTATCAATTTCATCCTTTTTACATTTCGGTATTCACAACAAAAACATTTCCTTCTGTCTCGTATCAGTCTCGAGTTATCGTGCTTATCAAAAGTAATTAGTACAATCTTGACCGGCATTCATATTGCCAAAATGGTCCCTCGCTCACTTGCGAGTGACCCGACCTGCAGCAACCACGCAATCCACACCTCAGCATCCCAGAGTCATTCAGGCTTCTTTGACTCACCGGGTACGCTGTCTACAGGTGCTGTTCTCCACGGCGACAAGCTTGCTGTGTCTGTGGCTACCCCTGGCTTGGCACGCCCCTCATCCAGGGTCTCTGCTGCCTCGGTTGTACGGAGAGGGAGCCCTCTGTCTCCAGGAAGTATGCAGACCAGCTCTGCTACTGGAGACCTTCCAAGTGCTCTCACCACTATCCGTTTCTGCTGCAGTTCATAGGTGCTTTGGGCATGCGTCTTCCTGGTTCCACCTCCAGCCTCTCCTGCAAGCGTTCCACAGGCGATCTCCATCTCCACAGCCTCACCTGAGCATGCCATTTATACCGCCCCCATGAACTACAGAACAGTCTTGGTACTCAGCAACCCTCTTCCTTTTCCCAGTACCAGAGTGGTGACTGTGTATGTATGAATCAATAAATAGAGGATGTATGGCTTTGGTTTATCACTTCCTTGTCCCAGTCCCTTATGGGTGTGTATTGGGAGATGATGTACTGGGAAAATGAGGAAATGACCTATAATACCATACAAAGGCATGGGGGATGTCTGAATCCTTATCAAAGGGAAATGGGGGATACCGCATCTCACACAAGGGTGCCTCATCCCCACTCCCCAAGTCTCCTCCACCCAGGTGATTCTCCCTCACATATCCAACCCCAGGGTCAGGATCCGATAGTGAAAGCCTTTCCGTGGCTCCCTGGGAGAAGGATATATTGGGGAAAGAAGTGAGGACGCTCTCAGATTACTCACACATCACAAATGACATTCAAAAACAAATTGGTTCTTTATCTTTTATCTTGTTAGGATACCTGGTGTACTTACATGCCAGCATTTCCCTCTTCTTTTCTTTGGTTTTACATACCGTTTGGCTTGTCCGATATATCCTTTTCAGGACCCCTTTTTGTGGAGATGTATTTGTTATGCACTGTTCAAAATTGTCCTCGCCTGGTGTGTTTCCCTATCAGGGATTTCTTATTCACATTTTTAACTGCCTTTGTATATACTCTTGACAGAGCTTTCTTGTGACTGCCTTGTACACGCTCCTGCCAGGGCTTTCTTAAACACACTTGCGGCTGCCTGGTATAATTACCTGCAAGGGCTTTATTTATTTATTTATTTATTTATTGATCACTTGTTAGGTACTTATACAATTAGCAAAACTGTTTCAAAGCGCCCACAGGACAACAATTAATAAATAGTACACAATAATGAGGATAAAAAGGGAGGGGAGACAGACCTACTGTGCCTTTTGAGTGTTCAGAGCATGCAAGTGCAGCCTTGTGAGTGTTCAGAACAGGCAGGTGCACTATAAATACACTTTAAATACACTTATAACTGCCTGGTATACTTCTTTTGCCAGGGCTTTCTTGAACACACTTGCAGTTTACTTTGCCCTGTCGGCTTTTTTCATGTGGGGCTTGCACACACTTCCAACCATGAAGTCGCCATGACCTTGCAGCATATAATATTGAATATGCCTGCTATGCTATCCTGCTAGGGCCCTTCTTACCTGTGTATCACATACACTCACATACTGGTAAATCTTTAACTTCACTTTGGTTTTCCCATTTAACAAAATGCCCAATGGCTTTGTCACTTCTGAATACTTTGTTGTTTTTTAATGTTTACTTGTATGCGGCAATGCTGCCCATACGCCCCGGTGTCCCAGTTTCCCTCTGGAACTCGCTGGCTCTAGCTGACGTATTTCCCTCTGTCTGCGGCTAACTAGTGACAGGTGATCAGTGTCTCTTCTTGTTTCGCCACTTTCGCTCTTCAGTTTCCGTGCCTGCTCCGGTCTGCACTGGGCTCTTCGACTTCGCGTCAGGCTTCCATCAGGTAAGCGGTGCCGCTCAACAGCTGGGAACGCCCAGGAACCCTGTGTTGGTTTCTGGTGTTCCTGTGGTCTGTCTTCTTTTGCCGACAACCTTCCTCTTCTGCATCTTTGACCCGGGTGGCTTCATGGCAGCTCCTGCAGCCCCACGATCCCCTGGTTCCAGGCGAGAGAGACAGCCTTCTTCTTCAAGCAAAGGTGTTCCACTGTCAGCTCTGGTCAATGTTTATATTTTCCTGCTGCCAGCTACAGGTATGCACGCCAAACAACTAGAGCACAGCCTATACTCTTGGTCTTTTCCACTCTGCATTACTCAGATTGTTTTCCCCGTCCCAGTATCCTTGTTGTTATGGGAATGGATGTATGCCGTACCGTGGCAACATGGGGAGAGGATACTGCCGGGAAAGAAGTGATGACACCATTGGATTCATCACAACACCCCCAGCTCTGTGCACCTCTGTAGGATTGCATAAGGATGTTGAGGAAATACATGAACTGAAAATTAACTTGGAATGAGCCACATAGAAGAGGCTAGAGGTAATAAGCCCCTCTGTGGGGGTAGCAGCTATTCAAACTGAAATGGACAAACACTGAACAGATTTCCTTTTGGAAAGCATCATTGTGAAACATATTAAAGCATTAGCTCTTCTCCAGCTCTTCTCCAGAGGATAGAAAGAGGTAAAAAAGGAGAAATAAGATGGTGATTACTATGACGCAGATTTTTTCTTAAAATACATTTATAAATGTAACAATGGTAAAACATTTAGCATCATGAAAGAACAATGTACAAAAACATACATTATTACATATTGCCATTTTAATAAGCCCACTCACAATCCAAATCCCCAAACAAACACTCCTGCTGTTTAAGGGGATGCTCAGTGAAGTGCAAGTTTCAACTTCTTCCTACACTATTATTTTAAAACTAAATCATTCCAGAACGGTTTCTTTTTAAAATAAAAGTATAAGAACAGTAAACCTTTTTCTTTTTGAAGTAGAGGAGCATCGCTCCCACCCACTTCGGGCACAATACACGTGATTTGCAGGATGCTAGGGGGTGCAAAGGAAGTGGTGTAAACAAGGTGGCCAAAATCTTCATCATTTAGGATTCTGGCCTCTTGGTTTCCCTGGATCTCCCTTCGCCCCTGTCTGTCCTATATTAAAATATCTCAATTTTTAATAATTCCTCTCTAAGGGTATTTTCAAGTATTCTCCTTTTGTCCTGAAGCTTTCCTTGAAACACCTGTTCCCATCCTAAACTCTCTAAGACGCCAGTCCCGCGCCCCAACTGGGAGAGGTGTCAGAATCGCCACTGACAGTACCATAGGTTTCCTGGTTGTAACTTAGCCCATGTTTTGTGGGAACCAGATTCAAAGGTAGGGGCCTGCAGCAGATTTCTCTTTCGTCTGTAGGCAAACATGGACAGCCCCAGTCGGGTAATAAAAGCATATCAGCAAATTCAGTTTTGGCTACTTAATTTAATCCCTTCCTGCGTCGCTATATGTATCTTTTAATGATATGTAGCCTATAACTTTACCATCATAGGGACTTCTGTTGTAATTGCAAGAAAGGACGCGATCGCATTACATCCTTAGAGGGCACCTTCCTGGCGTGGCTAGGAATGATTCTGACAATATGTAGGCTGCTAACATTGATGTAGCAGCATTGCCAACCAGCAACCAATTTCCACTTCGCAAGTAACACATTGGGCACTTTTGAAAGTGTAAACCCACTGCTCCTAAAGATGAATTTAACATTAGCCTCCTATTTGTAATTCTATTCCATGCTTTATCTTAGCTTTTAATATTTGATTAAGAACGTAAGTGGCATCAATAGACAGCTGAATGATATTAAAGAAGTTCCTTACTCCCAATATGGATTTATAAAAGTAATCCATATGAAATATTCCTCTCTATGAAGGTGGCCAATTCACATTTCAGCTGCTGGGATGTTTGAAATCTGTGCACAACAAAAGTATACATGTGTGTGTGTGCAATATGATTGGCATTGACCATGTTACAAGGCCTATAATAACAGGGAGTCTGTTTAGCAGCACCAGTTTGCTTTACAGAATCCACATTCACTTTGCATGCCACAAATAAAAAAACATAAATGACACCCTCACATGTAGCATTCGGTCACACTAACTCTAAACACTGTGCTGAATTTCCTAAGCTTCCTATCTTGACATGTGGTTGTACCAGCTTCTAAGGATGGGGTTGGTCAATGTGCCTCCCAGAGGGTGGGTGAGGTGCATTCCCACAGGCGCTCTACGTCCGGCAGGATGCTGCATTCCCCAATCTTGCAATACTGGGCAGAGCAAAATTAGACTTACTACAAGTCTCAAAATGCCCGTTGACTTTGTTAGTAAAGCCAGAGCCAAGAGCTAATCCAGGGCCTGATTCATGGAAGTTTTTTATAATGGTGCAATCCCATAGGAAAACGTTGCATCAATCAGGCCCTAAGTGTCTCTGGTCTGTTTTCTTTCACACAAGTTAAGGGCAGTTGTGGAGATATGATATGATATTTTATTTGTATCACCTCATACACAAGAGATCCGACAGAGACCAGTATATCAGTCAGTTAGTCAGTCAGTCATTCAGCTTCATTATGGCATTAGCCAAAAGCAAGAAATAATACAACAATACAACAATAAACATTTAAAAGAGATATGTAGCATGGCGGTACATGAATACAAGCAAGACCCAGATCCTGCAGTGTTTCAAGACAAGAAGATACATGCATGCAACAATCTGTGGAAGGCCTGCAGAATGTCTATATAAATTAATGTTTATAGGTGATTTACATAGGATGAACCTATTGACAAAGCAACAGAGGGCTGAACGATTTAGGTGAGTAGAACATAGTGAAGGGTGGATCAAGGTGTTAGACTATGGTCCCTATTTGTCTGCGAAGTGTTCCTTGAAGAGCAGGGTCTTCAGATCTTTCCTAAATTGCATTAGGGAGGGAGCCAGCCTGATGTTAGTATGAAGAGTCTTCACAGGGACATAATTTCACCAAAATGCTAGGGGTAGCGGAAATGACATCACACAGCCCTTAACCTCACAGGAAGTGATGTCATTTGACCCCACCTTGAAATGACATCACAGGAAGCGATGGAACACATGCCAAAACAGGAAGTGGCATCAAATAGCATTGTTTCTAAGTACACTAGAAACAATATGGTTACTATATCACTGTAAAGTGACATACATTTCATACAAGAATGGATCACCATTTGTATCGTTAATATCAGCACATATAGGCCCATCACCAAAGTACTGTGAATGCAAGCAGACATCCAATGGCAAATGATAATGATATGTACAATATCACCCAACCTGTGTTGGTACTCATTTATAAACCTCAGCAGGATGAAATGTTGACTTGAGCTTGCCGGAAACAAACCTGCAGCCTACAGATCACACACACATTGCAGCAGAGAGCGCTCAACCCAATGAGCTTATTACTAGCTATCGCTATCAGAAAACCAGCCACTCCAGAAAGAAAGAGCCACATGCTGCTGGCCACAGCCGAGAAGCCTCAATTTAAAAATAAAATAAAAAATAAAACGTTTTTTAGGGGTAGCAAGGAAGACCACAGGGGTAGTCAGGAAGAACTCAAGGGTTGCAGGTATGACCCTTGTTCATCCCTAAATGATGGCCCTGGTTGTTCCAGAGCATGGTGGACGTTTGTTTTCTGGTGTTCTCCTTGCCCTTATTGGATTCCAGTCTAAGAGAAGATGGTATTGAGTGATGCAAGTATATTGTGAATTTGAGACATGGCAATAGGGCAGGGGACTCTATGTTGGGTAGTGTTCAATCAATGTGGTGATGATCTTTATTATTTTGTCTATGAAGAGCATTTTGATTGTATTGCATCTCTTCATGGGTCTGAGTACAGTAGAGGCTAGTGAGGGGCTGATGCAGTGTCTGACAGCCTTGGGGATTCTGCTCTTGTTAGGGGCTTGTGCTAGGAGTGCTGCATTGTAATGTGCTTTGATTCAGGTGATGAAGTTCCTGCAGGCTGAGGGAAGGCTTTTCGTGATGTTAAGATCATCTCTTAGTTTTGTTTTTCACCAGATAATTTTGGATTGCACAATTGCCTTGCTGAGTTATTGTGCATACCAGGCTGTGAATGGCTTGCTTTTGTTGCTTCATAGTTTCAATGGTGCATGGATGTTGAGTTAGAGTGCAGTTGAGCTGGTTGATAAGGTCATTGACAACCGATGAAAGAGTAAGTGTGAAAGCCAGTTTGGTGTGGTTTTCTTCTAAGGTGTCCAGTGGGATGTTTTTGAAGGACAGCAGAGGTGTCCTTGTTGGTTTCAGTTGACCTCAATGAGAAAGGTTGATAGGTTTGGCTACATGGTCAGCCCAGTCGAGTTGTATAGATTTGAGGTGATTGCTTCCTGGTGACGAGATGCATAGCAGGTCAAGAGTTCTGCTTTCTGCTGGGTGGGAGTGTGGTATAAATGATGAGTTGTGTTATGTGGAGGGTGTCCAGGAGTTCAAAGAGAGGTTCTGTGGTTTTCTTGTTTTCTTCCATTCCAGCTAAAGTGAGGTCTTCTAGGAATGTGTTAATGGAAGGTTGACAGTTGATACAGTGATGAGGTTTCTGACTTCATCTAGGAATATTTTGTTACTTAGTGGTGGGTGGTAGATCAGATGCAAAGTATCGATTGCAGTGTGAAAAAGCAAAAAGTGACATGTCAAGAGCTCTGGGTTTGATATGCGAGGGATACGGAAGTGTAACTGTCCCTGAAGTATTGTGGATGACTGCCATGCCCCCGACTGACTTTATGGTTGACATGCTGGAAGCTATAGTCAACAGGGATAGGGACATCCACGTAATGGGGGGTAAGCCTTGTTTCTGTTGTGGATAAGGCACCATGGTTGTGGGTTGGAATGATATCAGCAAGGCTGAGTGGTTGTGAGTGAAATGTTGATGAGGTTACAGATGTGAGGATGCTTAGTGCATGCTGAATGTTTGTGTGTTCTCTAGGGAGTGTTGTACATAGATTCTGGCCTGTTTTCCTTTTCACGCCCTAACAGGATAACATGTATTGTACTGGTAGGACCCATTGTCCTTGTCAGCCATTTGCTCGGGATGCCCAATTAAGGGGTTTCCTATTAAGGAGGCTTTTAAAGTCAGGCACAGGGAGGAGTCACACAGAGACAGGTATGTGTGAGGGGTCAGCAATGTGAGGCGTACAACTGTTTGATATTTGTTAAAAATATGCCATTTTATTAGAACAGAAATCATTTCAAAATGCCTAAATTGCCCTACTGTAGGTTTCCCTACCTAACAAAACTAAGGGGAAACACTCTAACATAAGAATTCTGGCCCTCACACTAAAGATCAAATATAAAAGAAAATATATGGCAATTCAAACAACATAAGCAAAGAAACAACTGCCGCTTCAATACAACCACAGCTTCAGTATTTTTAAACTTGGCAAGAGGTATTTTTAACAGGATGACTTCAAAGTGCTGCTACTACTTCCACTTCAACAACTTCACTTATACTAGAGTTTACTATGAGGACATTCTCCTTTGCCTCATAGCATTCCACTCTGTTTGTGTCACTGGAAGTTTGCATCCACTGACAATCAGATATACCACAACTGCTTCAGTAGTATTAAGACTAAATACAGACTTGGACAAGAGTCACTTCATGGTACTTCAACACCTTCTTATAGGCAAGTCACTCTTCCTCTGAAAAACTCTCTTCAAAAGGGTTTGTTCAGCACAATGGAAGACGTTCAACCACTTCTTAAAAGAGTTTACCAGCTTTAAGGGTTTAACAATGGTATCAGTAACGCTGGCCCTTCACAAAAGTGAAATGTGAATTACTTGATCACACGTGAGTGTTGCTTTACCACTATCCCTTTATTTAAAGACTTCAATGGACGCTTTAGTTGGCTTTACTTTAAATGCAAGTGAATATTTGAACTGGATACCGTTGCCGCAGC